>NC_056671.1:47661102-47971102 GCF_018350195.1 Panthera tigris
CCTCTATAAGAAATGAGTAAAACCTATAGATCAGAGAACGTAGATCTGTCTCAAGGGTCTCAGGTTCCACTTTGGGATAATGATACATACTATTTCCAAGGGGAGTTAAAGTGCCAACCATCCAAGAGACAAAACTAACTTTTTACATAATTTCACATATTAACCGATACAGGGAAAATTTATTTGCAAGATTTCATTAACTATTGTAAGTTCAACAGCAAATGGCTTGGGAGAAAGAAAAACACTAATTATTTCTCTAAACATCAAGTCCAAAATCCATTCATGATCCCAGGCCACCATCTGAAGACTGAGTAAAAAACATCAACTTTGGAAATACTTGAGTGCCATTGTTATGATGAAGTAATGACACATAAAGGAACATGTAGAAAGATTTTATTAAAGACAGGACAAGTCTTAATGAGTCTCATGACTCAGACAAACACAACTATCTCACCTTTTGGAGGGCCAAGTATTACTGGACCTGGTGGACAAAACCACTGATCTCAGCATTCCTTACCATTATGTTCCATGTGAATTAATCAGTTACATGGAATTGTGAGCACTTGGCTTTCATTAAGCAATCAATCCTGAGTACACTCAGAATTATTTTCCATACTTCACGAATAAATAGACATCGAAAATATACGAACTATCCGATCTATATGATTAAGGCAACACAGATGCTAAAGAAGGAAAATTGTGTTTCCTCTTTCATTTGCCAGCACAAGAGAACATAATTAACAGCTGGGAATATGTAAACATGCCTAATTAGTAAACGTTTTCCTGCTTAATAAAATTTATTTGGGGGATAGTGAACTGCTATACGCTCAGTTACTTATGTCCCAACTCTTAGATATATTGTTCCCATTCTTTAATCAAAACTAGAAATTAAGCTACAATCAAAATGTCATTCATGCAACAGCAGTTTATTGAACACCATCATCCATCAAATTATGTTATCCACGAAATAATCTATGCAACATTTCATAAAGAAATAGCAAAGACAAATACATAAGGCTTATGAGTTTTAAATATTGTGTACAGATCACCTGAATAATAGTATAAAGTTTAAAATGAGACAGACCTTCCATTACTCAGTGCCTTCATTAAGAACTTAAGCATCTATGTAATTAAACTTTCCATGTCTTATTAATGCCTGATTTGTTTAATCTCCACCTTTTTTCTTACACTGACTCCCCAGCATCCACTTTTAAGATATTTTGCATTTTTAAGAAAATCTTATATCATCAGTGAAACAAACGAAATACCTGGAACTGAAAACCTCATTTGAAAAAGATTAACTTTTTTTTTCAGCTGCAAATTCCAACAATAAAGGTATTGCTAAAGGAGGGATTAATGTTAAAGTAATTCTGTGTCTACAAAAACTGACCTCAAAGGAATTAATTACACAAAACATATTAGGTACCAGTTCAAGTAAATCTTCAATTTAAAATGTCAATTGCAAAACATAAATCTCTTTGATAAGTTTTAAGTCATGGTGTTAAAGTTGCAACCTGCAGTCTAAACCAATTACAAAGAAAACACTCAAATCACGGTTTTTTAAAAAATATCTTTAACATATGCTTTACTTTCTTTAACTTATCTATACTATGTAACAATTTTATGCAACATTTTCAGATTAGAGACTGGTTCCAGATATTTTAAAGGTATTACAAGTTTACTTCAAATCTAAGTGTAGTATCTGCCTGAGTAATAGCCATATTACCTCCCAAAAGCATTCATTTAAGTAGGATCATTTATAAAGACCTTTTAAAGTCCTATGAAGGGGCAAAGTTCCATCAAAGCCATCTGAGTCGTGTGTGTGTAAAATATAAATGTGTGTTTTTATATATAAAATGTGTTGTATACACACACATACATATATACTAGCACATTAACATATTAAATTTAGAACAACGTAAAAGAGGCTTTTAATTTAACATTTGTTGACAGATGTTTATTGACTTTGTGCAAAATGTCAGTGATGCATATGAGAAGGCAATGTTTGTAGCACACAGAAACTATTATTTGTTCCCAGTGCCTTTACTTGTCCACTGTGTAATCCTCTATAAATTACCTGATACCCACCCCCTAATCCCATACCCATCCCCCATCGCTTTTCTTAATCTACAAAATGGGTAGTAATATTTGACTGCAAAATCATTTAAGAACTTCACATGGGAAAGTCTGTACTAAATACACAAATATAGCAAGTGTATTTTGCCATTATGAATAATAAATTGTGTTTTCAGTCTGTTTTCTTTTTTTCACTAAATCTTATTAACTTGACATTTTTCCCCTTAATAGAATGAGTCATTAACTTCCTTTTTAAAATTTCTGATATATGTGCATAAGCACTTTTCAATTTTGTGGTGAAATATATCAAGAAAGAAATGTTTTTAAAAATGCACAGTATACAGTATACATCATTTATGTTGTACTTATATAACTTACATAACTTATAACATTTGTGTCATGACTTATATGTCATTCTGTGAAATTTTAAAAATTTAATTACATCATGTATAGTAACATTTAAAGTTCAGAGTTTGCCACAGTCATCTTTTCTTTCTGAGGCTTTCATAACCACCCCAAAGGTCCTTGCTGATCCACTGAAATAATAAAAAAGGAGGGATATCCTTTCTTTACTATAGAAGTTGTAAAAGAAAAAAGAGATCCTATACTAGAATGATATTTGCAAATAACAAAAGGTACTTTTGAAGGTATTTTTAAAAGGTGAGGCATCATCTCCAGAAAACAGATTGTAGCATATTAGAAAAACCAGGTAGTATCCATCTGAAAATTCTAAAGAATGTAAGGGTATCAGTAAGTTATTGGCTAACAAAAATGAGCCTGTATCATTAAAAGAGACCATAAAGGAAAAAGGCAGTTGATAGAAATTGAATCCATTTCGTGAAGTGTTGCTAATATTAGGTCTTTGTTGAACTTATTGGCACGAACTAAAATTAATCACACGAATAAGAACTATAAAACTTATAGATAATGAAATAAAGAGGGAATAATCACATTTCCCAAAATGGCAAATTATGTTTCTCCCATTTTGAAAAAATTCTAATCAAAATTTTTCATGTTACGTGTATCTACATAATGATGCCTATAAATAAATATTTTAAAGTTTTAGATATTGCACACAAATGAATTAATTTTATACACTTAAAATAGATCATGTCATTTATACCTCAAATTTTTGTATTTCAGTTCTTATACAAATGAAGACAAGTAGGTTCCTTTGGTTAGCATAGTTTAACATAATTATTAAAAGACCAGAATATATGGTTTAGCCTTACAGCATGCAAATACCAAAATATTGGTCATTAAAATCTGGAGATAAGAAACCCAATAATGATGAGTGGAAATCACTCATTTAACAAAAATAATAAAATTCAAATTTAAAAGTTAGAAGCTATACATAGCAAAGGAAACATGTACCCATCTGTGAGCATAAGCTATTTGGAAGTTAATTTTTTTAGTTATATAGACATTTTTGTTGTGATATAGTGGTGATAGAATGAATGAACAATATTTCTCTTCATTAAAATAAATGATCTATATCGTGGCTTTCTAGCATCTTATTTTCAAGGAAGTCAAATACTATAATTTGATCTCACTTGATCTCAAATAAATTTTGAGGACGTTTTTCTTTAGCCTTCTATGAAAATACAGCAAAGGTTCTTACAAAGCTGGGGTTTAAGAAAGGGAGAGATGTTCACATTATAGACTTTTTATGTTACAGTGAGATAAATACATTGTACGTTAGAGGCATGGTATAAAAATACCAGGATTTTTAGGAATAGGGATTTTTCTTACATATGTTTGGCAATTGTTCAGAGTTAAATAGAATAAACTGTCCCCCGACAGACTGAAAATGAATGACCTGTATTATATGGATTAAGACTTTTCAAAGAATTAGAGCACAGTAAATTCACTTATCTATGAAGTTTTACTGAACAGCACCTAACCTGTCTTTGATGATTCAGAAGGTACTTCACAAATTTTTGGTACCTTTGAATTAATATTTATGAACCTTCATTACCACTATAATTAAGACATACGAGGTATCAATTAATAGAGAACTCCAGTGAGAAAATGCCACGTCAACTAAGCTTTATCTCTGCACAGACATCCCATTCTTGTCGGCCCACAGTACCGATATTACTATTTGCAATTTTGACAGCTCCTTGCTTATAAATATAAAATCCCCAAATTCAAGAGGAGGTACTTTTTTGAATCGAAGTTTTTCTGACCTTCTTTTTTCCTATTTTTGTTGGTAAGACCATGTGAAGTTCTCAGTGTTCATGGTCATAACTCCCTATTTGGCAATTGCCAAAGAAATTTATCAAGTTGGCCAAAACACAGATGGAGAACTAAGTGGATACCGATATGAAACAGAGAAAGAGTGATCACTCTTAGTCTCACCTTTGACACCATGTGGACACATGCCACTGATGTGATTTGACCCTCAACACTGGGACTCCCATAGGCTCAAGAGGTGGGAGTCAATATTGTTTTAAAGGGAAGATTCTAATCACACAGTTCCTATCAGAGTTTTTAGTCTTTTCTATGTATAGTCATTTGGCCTTTATTCATGGCTTGTACCCTCTGTATTTTTTTTTAATCACCAAATCTTTTATTTATTAACTTTAATTTTAATTCCAGTATAGTTAACATACAGTTTATATTAGTTTCAGGTGTACAATATAGCAATTCAACAGTTCCATACATTACATTACTCAGTGCTCATCATGAGAACTATGCTCTTTAATCCACATCCCATATTTTTCCCATTTCCCCACCCCCACCCCTCTGGTAACATCAGTTTGTTCTCTATAGTTAAGAGTCTGTTTCATGGTTGGTCTCTTTTTTTTTTCCCTTTGTTCATTTATTTTATTTCTTAAATTCCACATATGAGTGAAATCATATGGTATTTGAGCTTGTCCCCACTTCAGAAAAGGATCTCTTCTTTCTTTGGTCAATAGGCTTGCAAGCCCACATTTGTTCTTTTTTGACTGGTATTATCAGGCCAGTGCAAACCCTAGAAGCTTCATATATTTGCAAAGTGTATCAGATTCTATTTCATATCATGATTCCCATAACCTCCAAACTTTACATTATTTGAATGGCACTCTCTTAGGATATCTGTCTAGTATTATCTGTTTGGGGTATTCACATCCCTCCTCTTTATGTCCCACGTGATCATTTCTGTGTTGCTGTTTTGTTGTTCTCATATCCTGCCCCTTTCTAAGGGTTCCATGTTTCTCTTCCTCTTAAAGGGCACTGACCCCTCCCACTATCATTCAAAGTGAGGGAGATGAAAACTACAATGTTTTCCCTAATCTTCACACTCCTCTTCTTTATTTTTTATTAAAATTGTAACATAAAAATGTCACTCTGAAGAAAAGCCTTGGCTTCATCATTCCCAGCTCCCCTTCCCTGGGAAGAGAATACATTGCCTTTTAATCATGTTGGCCTTGCTTTTCCATAAGGCAATAAAAAAACAGTCTCAACAGAGGTTGCCAGTTATAACTTATGTATAAAAAATGGAATTAAAAACGTTTGATGAGGCAGAATCAGGTCCATAGGGACCCAGCCCCCTGTATTTCCCAAGTTTTTATTTTCTCCTTGCATTCCTCCAGCCTCTCTTCTTAATTTTGTCTTGCATGATTCTTTCTCCCAAACATACCCTTAGGATTTCACAGGGGCCTCCTTCCCTAATTTCCCCCCTTTTTCCCTTCATTCCTACCAGCAGGCTTCTGCATTTATTTTCGATTGACTCTGTACTCTCACTGTCTACAAATATTCATTATAGTTGGAAGTCGCAATCTACCTTTTCTGACGCATCAACTGCATATGAACAGAGTTCTGTGAGATTATTTCCTTTTTCTTATTGACTAGATATATGGACTGGCTTTCAATTCACTGCATAGTTTTCCAAATGGATTTATATTGCTGGTACAGAAACACGCCCACATCATCTATCTTACCATTCTTCTTTAATGATTTTTAGCTGCCTTCAAATTGGCCGGTTTCCCCAATCACATCCCCAGCTCATGCATTTGGATGTTAAACCCTGTGCCTTTATGGTTTTACACTAAATTATGCCCTATTTTGTGGAATGCTTTTTTCTGGGTATTTCCTAGAAATTCTACCTGTCCCCCTTCTGGTGACTATAGTAAATACTTTTCTCCTTCCTCCTATTTATTACAGGTTGAGTGTTGTGTCAGCTTTTAGTGCATACTACTCGCATTGTAAATTGCAGCGTAAACCCTGTAAATTGCATTCTCTTGCACTGTAAACCCTGCCAGAAGCTCTAACAGGATGCAACTTGTTGACCTAAGAGGTTCAAATATCCCATATCCTTCTCTGTTTATTCTTAAGAAATATTTTCAATACCCTGTTTTGCATAGATTCCATTAATGTTTTACTTTTCCCTGAATTTCTTGACTCTTTCCCACCTTTTTCCTGCTTTCTACCCTCACCTGGCTCCCCACCGTCAGCCTCCACGTGCCTAACGTACGTTCGCACAGAGATCGTGTGTGTTTATCATGCTGTGGTAGGCAGCTTCCAAGATGGCTCCCAAAAACCCTGCCTTCCGGCATTCATGTTGTTGTGTCATCCCAACCCCAGAGTGTGGGCTGCATGTAATCAGCTGCCTCAGACAAATAGAATATAACAAAAATGATGGGATGCTACTTCTGCGTTGAGGTAACAGAAGTTCCTCTCTCTCTCTCTCTCTCTCTCTCTCTCTCTCTCTCTCTCTGGCTTTTCTTGCTTGCTCACTCTAAGAGACTCCACCTGCTATATTGTGAGATGTGCTATGTAGAGGCTCACGTAACAAGGAAATGAGGGAGGCCTCCAACCAACAGCATGAAACTGGGTCCCTCTGTCCAATAGCTCACAAGAAACTGAACCCCACCAACAACCACATAAATGAACTTGGAAATGGCCCCTCATCCAAGCAAGCCTTCAAATGAGATCTCGTCATACCCCCATAGCCCTGGCTGACACCTTCATTGCAACCTTGTGAGACACCTGTAGCCAGAAGACCCAGCTAAGTTGCTCCCAGAATCCTGACCCACAGAAACTGTGAGATAATAACTGTTTGTTATTTATATCTCTTAGTGTAGGGGTAATTTGTTACACAAAAATAGGTAACTTATACAGTAATCCCCCTTATCCATGGTTTCGCTTTGAGTAGTTTCAGTTACCCCCGGTCAACAAAGGTCCAGAGGCAGAAAATCAATAGTCACCTAATGCTATATCACAATGACTATGCCATTCACCTCACTTTGTCTCATTACACAGGTGTTTTATCATCTCATATCATGGCAAGAAGAGAAAGGGTAAGTCCAGTACAATAAATTATTTTGAGAAAGAGACCACGTTCACATAGCTTCTATTATAGTATGTTGTTACAATCATTCTATTTTTAGTTGTTGTTAATCTCATACTGCTTAATTTAACTTCTAAATTTAACTTCTAAGCATAGATAGGCATGTATGTATAGGGAAAAAACATAGTATATTGTGTTTGGTAATATCTAAGTTTTCAGGCATCCACTGGGAGTCTTGGAATATATATATTCCCCATGGGTAATGGGGCAACTACTGTATACAGAGTATTATAAATATGGTTTACAATCAGAGTCATTAACATCTGTGTAAATAGTGATAATGTTCTAATGAAGTAGTTAACTAGATCTTCAGGACCTAGCATAATGCCTGAACCATATTTGCTCAAAAAATATTTATTGAATGAAATGAGAACTTCCCACTTCTCTAAAACTTCTTTGATCGCCGCTGCTAATAAGTTGGTGTATATTTGAGTTTTGTCTTTGTCTCTTCAGGCTTTTATAACAGAATACCATAGACTGGGGAACTTAGAAACAACAGAAATTCACTTCTCACAGTTCTGGAGGCTGGAAGTTCAAGATCAAGGCACCAGCAGATTTGGTGTCTGATAAGGGTTTCCTTCCTGGTTCATAGACGGCTGCCTTCTCACTATGTCCTCACATGGGAAAAGGGGCTAGAGACCTCTCTAGGGCCTATGTTATAAGAACTAATCCCATCGTGAGGGATCCACTGTTATGACTTAATCACCTCCAAAGATCCCACCTCCAAATACCATCACTTTGGGCATTAGGATTTAACAAATGAATTTGGGGGGAAACAAACATGCAGTCTATAGGAGAGTTTTTGGTAACTGATTTAAGCAAAATTAAAGAGAAAATATTAAAACGGTGACAGGTGGCTCAGAGAACCAAGGAAGGCTGAACAAGGGTGTTCATGGAAGGCACAAACACCAAGAAAAGCTAAAATCTGTCAAAGCTTAGTCAAGGTTCTGTCTGCCTCAGGGACATTGGCCAGGACATCATGTTGTGGGATAGTTGGGCACTGCTAGACTTTGGATTTCAGTGCTGCCACTATGCATGATCTGTAGCCATTCTGGCCTTTTACATCTTTCTCTGAAGACCCCACATTTGGAGTGGGGCATCCTTTGACTGAGCCGAGCTCATGTGCCCATACCCCCTGCCAGAGCTGAGAGGCAAGGATCATCTGCCCACCTTTTGGCAGGTGGAGGTGGGTTCCTACCTCTCTCTGAAATCACCCAAGGTGGTATTTCTCCAAAAGAAAAGGGAACCAGATGCTGGGGGACCAAAAATGACCAATGGTCATGCCATCCTAATAAAGAGCTTTAGTGTTCTCTTTCAGGTAATTTTGTTTTTCTTTTCAAATCTGCTCACCAAATGGATTCCCTTTTTAGTACAGACCATCTAAAATAATAGTCTGTGCCTGGATATTAACAGCTACTCCTTTCTCACCACCCACTTACCATCTATTATAGTCCATTTTCTAGTCAGGTGTGTGAAGAACTAAAAGAGCAGGTTTATGTGCTTTTTTCCCCCTCAGACATGAAAAGGCCTAGATTAACACTTTTAGTCTAAAGAAATAAACTTACAAAGTATCCGGTACTGGACCTGTCTCCCACTGTAAAGTCAATGCCTGGCATTTTCCTTTTCTGGAACATGGGTTTTCCGAGAGCAATTCCATTTTCTTCCTCCTGTAAGGTCTCACAATGGTATGTCTACACTTGTGGATCTAATTATTTTGAAAACTAATCTTCTTCTCCTCCTGCCTATATTTTTTAATTATTTATGGTCAGTGCCAACAAAAATCCACCCTCTAATTCTAATCCCCATAATCTAGATTCTTTTCCTTATATCATCACTTGCATTTTTCTTGGGCCTTATTTCTTTCTTCTTTCCACATTTCTCCAACCTTGTGGTGGAGATAATGACCCCCTTTTGCTTGTTTTCCTGGAGTTTTCTTGAGCTCCTCCCTCTATCCCCATCTTTGTTTGTGTTCTGAACATCTTTCTCTCTTAAGTTGCTGGCTGTCTGTTTGCCGTCTTTCTGTCTTCACATTCTCTTTCTTGTAGCCTTCTTTATCTTTCTACCCAACTACTCTAAAGCTCTTTCTCTGAGTCTTCTATTGAACCTCATATTCACACCTCCATCTTGACTGAAGACTGTTTCTCCATTTCATCTTTTTTCTCCCTATTTTTCTTTATATCAACTATAGTTCTTAACCATGCATCACTAATTCAACACACATTTATTACATATTTATTCTCTGGTTAGAACTGCATGAGGTGCTAAAGAGAACAAAAAGAATAAACTAGAATTCTGTCCTCAGAGGTTCAAGATCCAGCAAAGAAAGAAAACTTGTTAAAAAAAAAAAAAAAAACAACTGTAAGTAAACATGATAAGCACAATCTTAAGAGGATAACCAAAATACTTGAGAGCACAACAGTTGGAGAGATGGATCCTGCCTGAGAGGTCTCTTCCTCACAGAACAACTGGCATTCAGCCTGACTCTTGAAGGATGAGTGGGGTTTTGCCAGACAGAAATGGGGAAATGTATTTCAGGCACACTGCTAAGTAAAGTCATGGGTGTTGTGGGTTGTTCACAAAGAGATGAGTGGGGACTGAAATCCAGGCCATGCTCTGTATGTTACTACTGATACCCCAGCATAGGGTTGTATTGTCTCAGAAGAAGGTGAACAAAGATATCACATAGGCTGGTGGTATGTAAGTGCATAGTTTGTAAGAGGCAAATACCACACAGCCTTTCATTTCTGCTCTGTTGCCCCTTTCTTCTGTCCTTGAAACCCTCAACCATGAGCTTTTCCAAAGTTAAATTCTTCTTAGATCAGTATACACGGTGAATGTATGGCCAACCTCATAACCTGCAGTGTTTCCAGTTAAATGGGTTATTCCAATCTTTTCTGTCTTGCATTTATATTGTTTCTCCATACATGTAATGGTGTAGTATCTCTTTAGCTACACAAATATTTCATCTCCAGCTACTGTTTCCAAATGTTTATTGCCTTTGATTTAATTAAAGCTATTAGCACAACGTTCTGTCACAAAAATTTCTTATTTTCATCTTTTCTTGCTTCCTGTATTATTCTTCCAAAAGGAACTTTCTGGAATTTCAAGAAACCATCTGCATTTTATACCTGAGAGAGATCTAAGAGGCATGAGAACTAACCTTAAGCCTCTTATTTACTGATCCAAAAACCACATCTCAGATGCCGAGGTATTTGTTCCAAGTCACAGAGTTAGTTAACAGAAGAATCATCTTCAATTATATTTTTTAAAGGTGTATACAACATAGTTTTTTTAATTTTTTTTTTAGAGAGAGCAAACCCAAGTGTGGGAGAGGCAGAGGGAGAGAGAGAAAGAGAAATCCTAAGCAGACGCCATGCTCAGCGAGGAGCCTGGAGCTCGATCCCCCAACCCTGGGATCATGACTTGAGCCGAAATCAAGAGTCAGATGCTCAAGTGACTGGGCCACCAAAGTGCCCTATATACAACACAGTTTTAGCAGAGACCACTGTCAGTGTTCCCTTATTGTTGTAGAATCATCTGCTCTTCCTCATATCAGAAACTTATGTGGGGACCCATTTTTCCCTTGCTAACCTTTTTTTACACACTTACGACTTTGCTTCTCTCTTTTTGTGCTGCTTTATGATTTGCCCCCTGGTTGTTTTGCCCATGTCATGTTTAGAGCTTTCTTGGGCTCCTCCAGAATGGTCTCAGTCCTCTGCCTGGGCTGAGTGCCCCATGTACCATCATTTCTCCACTTGGCATCTGACCACCTGTTGGTACTCCGCCATTGCCTATAGAGGGCATAGAAAAAGGATCTCCCCTAAGACAGAACTCTAAGCCCCACATCAGCTTTAGCCCTGCTATTCTTTCTTAGATAGAATTTGTGTTCATCTTTTTTGACAGGTCCACACAAAGTTTTAATTTTTAGAAATGATTTAAGGATAACATATAAATATGGCACTAACAAATGCACCATTTAAAATATATGCATAGATTCCTTTATCATAACATTTTTATATTTATCCCCTTATCTCTCCAGTCCTGAAACTTCACCTCTGTAAGATCTGCGTCAAGTAGCCAGAACAGTCTTTTAAAAATACAAATCGGGTCATGTCACTCCTTGTTTAAAATTCTCCAGTGCTTTTCCAGTGCAATTAGACCAAAATCTAGGCCCCTTACCATAGTATATATGGCCCTGCAGGATATGGCCCCTGCACCTCTCTGATTTGCTGTCTTTCCATTCACCTCTCCTGCCTCACTGAGCCCACACTACACTGACCTTTCCATTTCTCAAACATGCCAAACTCCTTCTCACCTCAGGGCCTTTGCACTTACTGTGCTCTCTGCCTGAGAGGATCAGCCCCCAGAGCTTTGCCTGGCTGCTACTTTCCAGCATTCAGCATCCTCTTGCAATTACTCTGCACTCCATCCCATCTATTCTGTCTCCTTCAGTCTACTCACCACTCTCTGAAATTACCTTGTTCACGTGTGTGTTTATTATTGTTGGTCTCGTCCCTCTAGAATAGCTCTGTTCAGTGGAACTTTCTGCAATAATGGAAATGTTTTCTATGCTGCACAATATGGTAGCCAATAGCTACATGTGGCTATGAGCACTTGAAACGTGGCTGATGAGACACAAGTATGTTTTGTGTGGCTCCCACCAAGAAGTCAACAAAACACTAGAAAATCTCAGCACATTCTTATATAAAGCCATTGGGCATCTACTGCTGAAATATTGCTGTAATTCTGGTTGCTTCACTTTAATAAAAACCTAACAGAGCAGGGACAGGTCAAGGGAAAGGCAAATAAAATAAAATGATGATGGAGGGATTTCTGCAGGACAGTTAGCCCAAACAGTGGCTTGGTATGAATTGGACAGAGAGGTTCTCTTTGGTGGACATAGCCCCTTGCCCCAGCCCCTTCCTTGGGGAGTAGAGCGCTGGCTGGATTTGAGGCAGCACTCACCTTCTGAGCAACCTTTGTGCAGGGCCAGTCTGCACGGCCATAAGCATAGGCCCCGTGTTTCTGCAAAGGGTTAAAATTATTTATATTCTTCGACAACCTGAAGTGGTGAGCAACCTCGGCACAGTAGAAATAGGGGCACACTTTGAAATGGAGTCTGTAGTGTTACAACCAATAAAAAAAAGAAAGGAAGAAAGAAGCAATCATTACTTGTTACAAATAAGCTTCTGAAATTTATACTCCTAGATACTCCTAGATTATAGACTACAAGATATATCTTTCAAAGAAGACTTCTAATAGTCAATTATAGATTAAAAGGATAGTTTAAAAGTAATTTAACATTTCAAAATTCAGATGTGCATGTTCTTAAGCCTCTATTTCAGAATCCTGATGATCCATTTCTATTTCATGCCCTTGACTACCTCTCTAGGACTCTGTGCTTGGGAGGTTATCAATGACCCCTATCTTTTCAGAATCATCAGTTTTTCTCAGCCTTCTCCCTCCTTGGCTCATCTGTGACTTTCAGCTCTGATGACCACCCACTTCTTAGAATTCAACAAACATTTTATAGAGAGTTTATATGCCAGACACTGTATAAAGTCACAAGGAAATAAAAATCCTTTCCCTCGAGGATTTCATAGTTTATTGGAGGAAACAGGCATGTAAATAAATGGTTTCATTATGGTATCATGAGTGCAAAGACGACATGGTCTAGACTCTGAGGTAGCATAGAGAATAGGACGATTAATACCATTTGGAAATGGGGAAGCAGGGACGTTTTTCCTAAAAAAGAACCTGACTTTAAAGGATGGCCAAAGTTTCCTTGACAAATAATGTGGAAGGGCCGGCATTCCAAACAGAGGGCACACAATATACAAAGGATGGAAATGTGGATGAGCAGAGATCTACAAACAGTCTGGAACATCTAGGCTGGGAAGTGCGAAGGCTATGTTGGGAGGCATGGGGGGAACTGGAACAGAGAGTCCCTGAAGGCTTTAAGCAGAGAACTAATAGGAACAGATTTGTGCTCTGGAAAGATCGCTATGGAAGGGTGTAGGGAAGGGAGAAAGAGAAAGGCAAAGACCAGTGAGGGAGGATTACGGTGAGCCAGGCATGGGAGGTCAGAGCTGTGATTACAGGCATTGACAGTAGGCATGAGCATTGGCTACCATTTATGGGTAATCTGTGAATTGAACCTTCATGTTGGTGATTGGTTGGTGGGAAATGAAGGAAGAAATGAAGACTCCCAGATCTGTGGCTTGGGTAGATCAGGGAACAGAATGTCATCAACCAAATTAGGGTGTAGCAAAGGCAGAACTATTGTTGGGAATGATAGGAAGCTTGTTCTTATACTTGCTAATTTGGACACTGTCACACATTGGACAATGATAGAAGAGGGGAAAGCAATCTCAGCTTTGACACTGAATTGCTTATCTTATTCCAGGAAAATTATATAACTTCTCTGCCCTTCGGTTTCTTTACCTCTAAAACTATTGACCTAGCATCTGGCATATACTATTTCTATATAATCAGATTTCCCCAAGAACCCTGTGAGGTATGGGAAAGTATGCTTATTCTCAAAAAATGGAAGCCCCAAGTAATTTGCAGAAATTATAATGGTGTATGTAAGTACACTTTGTAAAATGACACTGTTCATTTACTATTGTTGTTTTTCCCTTTTGTTGTCCTCCTAGTCGGTACTACTACTATTCACATTGTCCCATGCTGATAAGTTTTGGTGGTTTCATGAGAGCCTCAGGGCAAAGACTGGTCCTGGTTATCGCGTGTGCACAGTGCTAAGAACATGGCACAGCATACTTTCAGTCCATGCTGATTGGGTGGGTTGAGCCTACAGAAATCGACTAGCTGAACAGCTGGAGCTTTCTTTGGTACTTTGTCCTATCTTCAGCTGCCTCCAAATGGCATTGACCCCAAGGGAAAAAAGTAGAATTCTCTGGGCAGTACAGCATTTTAAATATTAGAGAATCTAGGCATAGGCTGTGTTATACACTCGCAAGAACCACAGTATTCTGAATTTACTGTTTCCAAAATGGAACATTATCATGCTAAAAATTAAGAAATATTTATTTTAATTTATGTTGGCAGTAAAAGCGAGTAATATGATCATGCCGAAAATGTCCTGGGTCTGTTGCAGAATAAAAAGTTGTTTTTAAAAAACTAACAACTTTGAGCACAAGGCAGTTTCTGTTTTCACTCTACCCTCAAGAACTCATTGCACCCGTGAGTCTGAACCCACGAGGATAATAAAATAATTATAGTTTTATTTTACTGAATTCTGACACTGAATTTGATCCACTAATGTCTGCATATTTCAGGTAGGAAAAATAGTGAAACTGGCTAGATAACGCTGAGATTTTTTTTCATAATTTTAAATTCTCTGTGAAGAGATCTTGTCATCATTTACATATTTCTTACCAAAAACTTCCTTGTAATGATCTTAGCACTCTGAGCACATCAGAAAATCCAACCATCATACACACACACACGCACACGCACACACACACACACACACACACACACACAAATCCCAAGCAATGGTTGAAAAGAATTTATCAATTAATCAAGCAATGCTTTATCTGAGCCTCTTGCCTGTGTGTGCAGACACCAGGAAAGACAATTATAAGAGTAATACAAATAGCATTTGTGTTTGGACTTCCCTATCACACTGTGCATGAGGATTGATGATTTTTTTTTTTTTTGGAGGGAAATAAAGAGATTGGAAAGAACTTTAAGCTTATGCTCTGCACAGAAAATTCATTTTGAAATGTGTTCAGTTCAAGGGTTAAATGAAACCAAAGCAGTCACTTCAACCATGTTTTTGAAGAAAATAAAACAGCTTGATGTAAGTTAAATGAAGGGAGTCTATGACTTAAAAGAAATGGACAGATAGAGAAAAAGGTCACAAGATTAAATTTTCCCCGAGGGGAAAGTCCTTCTCTGGAATCATTAACCTCCTTCTAGGTCACTCCTGGAAAAACAGCGGGAAATCCTCCTGCGCCTGGAAAGATGGGTGCATCCCAGCCACCCACTGACCTGGCGGCTGGAAGACAGACCTGATTGTGCCCCCAATTCCCCCTCAGGCATGCTTGATTTTAAGACCTCTATTTTAAAGGAACACGATTTCTCCTTTTTGGACTCTGAAATAACAAAATAGAAAGTACGTTTTTAACATGAAAAGCCTAATGCCGTTTCCCAAAGACAAAGGAAAGAACATACATGTGATAGCAGTTGTCCCTGAACTGGTGAGTGATTTGGTGCGTTTTCCCCCCATTTTCGCACACTTTCTATGAGATTTTCTTGTAGTTCCTAAGTTAAAAGAAAAAAGTTATTTGTCTTTGCTTTAAAAATATGTAATCGTTCTATATGTGTGTAGATTCTTTTACTGTTTCATTAACTAGTATTAGGGGGGACGTCCTTGACTGGAGCATGCAAGCTTTTCTGTCAGGATGCATTAACTGCTTCTTCTGTTTATTTTCTACAACTTCTGTTATTTACATACTGATTTATGAGCATGCTGATTTATGATTTATACGTATATGAATAAAAAACTTTTGAGGCTAAAATGAAAAATGTTTAAACCCCAAAACGAAACACAAATATGTCCTAGCAAAATTATTTTTAAACATCTCTCTTCGATTTCTTTGTTTCAGCACCAAATGAAGAGTAAGTATAATTATCAATGCACGGTTGCTAAACATTTCTTTAAAATAAATCTGATTTCTGAACTACAAAATAATAGTTTCTCCAGCTTTGCACCCCAAGCTTTCCTAGCATAATGCACCGTAAAGCAAAACTGCATGTTAAAAATAGAATCTGACTGCTTAGCACCAAGCAAGAAACAGAATAATAAGGCAAAGTTAAGGCAAAACTAAAAAATCTGAAAAGTGCGAGAGCCCACCGTGAGGTTTCTCCCCCTCCCTCCCGCTTTGATGTCTTTAAATTGATACTGAGAAAAGGGACGAAATATGTTTAAGAGGTGCAAAGAAAAGAACGATGCATCAACCACTCACTGCTATAGAAGGAAACGTGAAAAGTGCTCTGCTCAGAGTGCAGGTGGTTTCTGTATTCTTTCCCAAATTGGTTCTAAAGCAAGAGAGAACGTTAAAGATTTTAAAAGACAATGAGGCAATTTCCTAGTCTCCAGAGAATAAAGATAAACTGAAGCATCAAGAAGAAAGGAAAGGAAAATGCACTTGTGAATCCTAGCACAGCCTAGGTGTGGCCACCGGCCTCTGCTCAAGTCACATACCTCACAGTCCTTCTTCCCTTTTAGTTCCTGTTCCCACACTGAATAACCAAGAAGTAACGATCTTAAACTGCATGTAGGTAACTTATGATGTAATATAAATTGGGTACAAAGGTAACAATTTCCTGACGGTGGTATGGTAAGAAAAAGAATTGTGTGCCTCACTGTTTTCCAGCCAAAATGCATTTCTAAAGCAGGAAATCAAAAACACATCACAAACCTTCCAACTAGACTAAACACATTAAATCTGCTGATATTAGTAACTGTCACGAGGCTGCCAGGCTCAGGGAGCAGCAGGTACTGACAGCTACCCACTCCCTGCCTCTAAACACACTTTTCGCAGATACTTTGCTGAAGAAAAGTGAACAAATATTCCATTGTTGCTGCAGTTTATTAAATGGTCCCCCGGAATTCCCTACAGACACTGCTTAAACAAAAATAACGAATGGGACACCCATTTGATGCACAACACAGATCTGAACTGAGAAGCAAAATAAAAGGTTTCAAGTGACATAGGCCAGAACACGTCTGAGCCCCCCCACACCCAAATAAATCACTAAAATGTACATTTTCTAAGCTTCCTTTGTTTTCATTTGCTTAAAAATACATCTTATTAACTCTTCACTCATTTTACCTTAATTTCACCTTTCAATAGCAAGATAGCATCGTTTGACAATTGTGAAGATCTAAAAAATATCCAGGCATATATATATATATATATATATATATATATATATATATATATATACATATACATATATGATTCTGTTTCAGATGGACTTCTGTTCGCCACAATGTCTGTTTATTGCTGAGGCTTCACAAGGTTTTATACCTGGCTTTTAAAATATCTCTTTTCTGTCAATCTCATTTGAAGGGCAGTTGTCTTCCTAGCGTCAGCTAATTGTTGGCACCACATCTGATCCATTTATTCACAAAGCCAGACTTACTCCTTTTAAGCTAACTCCTTTGTTTACGGCGATTTCTTTCCCACTGCCCACCAACCCAAAGTCTATTTTTCTGCCTGGCACAAGATTAAGGAAAAGGTAGGAACCTACCTAACAAAAAGACATACTGTACTCACGGGCAGATTTCTCCAGAAACCACCCTTTCTCCGGAAACCACCATCAGGAAAAATTGCTATGTGGAGTAAAGCAATTATAAAATGCCAATTATCACCTCCCTGGAAAACCTTGAGAATTTAAAACTAAATAGTATATACCTTACATGTTACCTTTACTTTTTCTTTGTTTCTATTCCCTCCCCAAACTACCCCCCCAACAGCCTTCTGTTTTCATTTCTCATGAAGACTTATAAAGTAACCGATACTAAGGAAGCATACATGAATAAATTTCTGACATTATGAAATTTATGATGTCTGATCATTGCCATTCATTTTATAGAAATGGTAGTTTTAAAATGAAAAGATTCGATGATTCTGGTCTGAAATAAAATTTCAAAAATGAGTCAGCTACAATGAAGGAAAGACAAAGGCAGGAAAAAAAAAAACGAAACAGAAAACCTTGGAGTAAAATGTTTTCTTTCCATTTGTTTCCAGTGCCTTGCTGATGTGAGGGGCAAGACGGAGGCTAATACATCTCACTTCGGCAGTACTAATTGTTTGCATTATCACAATAATCAAATGCAGCCATATTAATCTCTCTGGTTATTAACTTGATTTTTACACATTAAGATTTAGATTTAATCCCCTGGGACCATCTATTAATGCTTTTAAAGTTGAAGGGTTTCAACAGTTTTAAGTTTTTTCCCTTCTTTTAGCTGCAGGCAGTAAAATTTGAACGTGTGTGGAGTTTTGTATTTTGCATTCCTGGGGGATTTTCAGACACAGTGCTGTCAAGGACCATGAATCATGTTAATACATAGCAACCTCTACAGCTATTAAAATGTCTGCAATAATGTGATTATTTTAAAATGGAAAAACTAATATCACATGTGTTACTTAAAGATCAACTATTCTTTTAAAGTCACAGAGAGAATGCATTTAGAAAAAAAAAAGAAGAAGAAGTTGTTTTTTGCATGCAGCCAAAATGTGAAATGTCTCATCTACTGAGAAAGAAAACTTTCAGCTCTTTTTACAAAATACATCCTTACTCAGCTTCAGGTCAACAGAGCATAAAAATGGCAAAAAGTCCAAGATCAATAAGCATGGAAAGCTGTTTTATTTCTGTTTGAGCAAGTTGTAGCGACAATGACCTGCTGAAACAGTCTCCAGTTTTATGCTTTCATAGTCACAGAATGGTGACATCCAAGCAGAAAAGGGAGCTTAGTCTGTTCTGATGAGCTGGCGGTGTAGACCCGGCATTACAACTTGCCTTCCATTGATTGATTCAGGGCTCCATCTTTAGAAATTTATCAAAATCAGCAAATAGGACGAGAAGTAAGTAAACATTATCCAGGAAATTATATGGAGCATTTGTATCATAACATGTAGAACACAAGAAGAATAAGAACATGGTCCCCCCCCCCCATTCCTTAAAGGCATTTAAATATCTAAGTTCCCTGATTTTTATGTTAATTTTTTAAAATTACAGATATAAGTTAAGGTATGTTTGTTACAGGTATCTCACTCAACCAACAGAAAATACCAGAGCCCAGGAATAATCTACTGCATAAATGATCAATATTTCTGAGCTTTTCATTGTATTTTTTTGTCTTATCTTCTGAAATGTCTTTTTCAATAAAAGAAACATGGCCTGCATCTTGTCATTATGTGTATTTCCAATGTAATGTTTTTATTTTATTATTTCTTACCTGAGAATAAAAACCAAAGAATCGGGTTTAGTATTTGAACATAACAACTTATCAAAGGACATAAGGTGATATATATGGCAATTTTCTCTTGAAAAGACCGAAAGATTAAAGAATTTCAAATGATACCAGACCCTAAGGTACACGGCCCATTTTGACATTTCCTTGAAGCATTTGGGCACATTCTGAAAGCTATGATGAAGAGTTCTCATTTCTGCCTTTTTTTAAAGTTTTTTTTTATTTCTTCATTTAACATGAATGGTAACATGTTAACGTGTTTAACATGGTGCTTTAACTCACAACCCCAGATCAAGAGTCGCATGCTCTTCCTAATGAGCCTGCCAGCCTCGCTCTCATTTTTTCTTATTGGGCAAAAGCTTGCCACTCTTCCTGTATTCTTTCACTGGACTGATGACTTTGACAAGCATTAACTGCCCAATGGACAGGAAGTGTTGAATCATATCCAGTGTCTTGCTACCTAAGGATCAGCACACATGCAGCATATATTCCTATGAGTCAGGCCATAGACTTCCAGAATAACTAACTTTAGAGTCCCTGAGAAAACTACTTCTAGGCACTATTAGTACTCAACTGGATTTAATGTTTACCACTCTTAACGTGCAGTTCAAATCATAATCAGTCCTTTAGAAATAATCACTAGTTTAACATTCAAGGAAGTCAGTTGCCTGGAAATTTCTTCCCGAGTCCTTTTTGAATCTTAGAACAATATTGACAATAGGGATAAGGGAGGAAGAGGGATATTCTCCATTGTTTCATCAATTACCTTGAGACATACACGCAAAGAATTCTACAGGAATAAAAATGTAACCCCTCTCCTAATAGTTTAGTGTTGTTTCCAGATGTGACTGGGCCAGCACCTTCCTTCAGAGTATAGTCCACGATTTGTAGGGAGAGTTCAGCAGAAGCCAGAGCAGAAGTTTCTGTATGAATCCAACAAAAAAGCACGAGAAAACGATCCTTTGCTGAACTACATTCTGCAGAGACATGACCTCAGGGATCCTCACCCCAACTCTACAGGATTTTATGATGTTTCGCAGAGAACGAAAGGCTTGGGGAAGTTCAACAACTTGCTCAAAATCACACTACTTATAAATGATGTAATGGAGACTCAATTCTAGATCTGTCACATGCAAAACTCTTTCTAGGAAATCATGCTGTCTGACCTGGGGCTGAGGTTTATAACAAGTGTCACACTCTTAACAGATAGCTAAAGATCAGAGCAGGAGCAAGTATGGGCTTTGGACAGGCAGGACTTCTGAAATCTAAAGAAACTTTGGTCTAAATCACAGCTCGAACAGCTATTGCATGACCCTAGGCAAGTTAACAATAATATAAAGAGAAGAAGACACAGAAGGATAGCTACCATTCCCTGAACATGAACATGATGCCAGATAAGGGACTAGACGCTTCACAAAACAGCTAATGTCACAACAACACTCTGAGGTAAATTTTGTTTTCTCAATTGTCAGATAAAGAAACAGAAGCACAGAAAGGTAAGAAACTTGCCTAGGTTTCTTGGCTTTTTCTACCAGAGAAGCTAGTAAAGGCTTTGGTTCCTCTGACCCTGTGTAAATTTGGAACATCGTAGACTCTCTACATCGTTAAGATGGATTCATGGAGTTGCTGTGTTTAGTAAGTGAAGCAGCATGAAAGACTCCAAGCGCTCTTCCAGATGAATCGTAATCAGGAAAGGTTTGTTTTTCTATCCCTACTCTTCAAAAAAAAAAAAAAAAAGGATATACATTCCTCTAACTCCTTGCCATGGTTCGGGCTGTTCTTTCTACTTCTCTGTAGAACTTCTAGTCTTTCTTTAAGCTTCCCATCCAAATCACCTGCTCCCTCCTCCCACCAGGCATGTGGCATTTTACACATATTTCTATTATATATTTTCTCCTCTATGACATTGAGCTCTTGCAAGGCAGAGATGTACCTTATTTCTACTTTCCTCCAGTATTTTCTATTCTTCCTGAAATAGAGAACTTGTCCATCAAATACTGGTAGAATAATCACACTTACTCATACAACACATGTTCATTAAGCACCTATATGGAAGCGTCTTTCTACTAGGTCCAAACTGCGGCTGCCCAAGGACTTCAGGAAATTTCCAGAGGTGTCCCAGAAGAGGAAGCTGCTCCACCAGCTTCACTTTCCTCCCTGTGGAGCCTGACCTCTTACACTTTGCTGATCCCCTGCACACCCAGCCTACATCTCTGGTCAGGCTGCGAACCTTGGCTTTGTGTAGGTGCCATACAAATGATGATAACAAACACTTGTTTAGACCTGCCCTTTTTCCTATGTCTACAGGTTCAAATGAGTTAATCCAATTGGCGGGTGATGTTCTCTGATCTCAGTTTTAGTGGATGAGTGAAAAAGAAATGGCCAAGTAAATATCTGAAATCAGCGTCAGCAAACTTTATTTCTACGTATTAGTGAAGATTCTTCAGAGAAACAGGACCAGTGGAATATATGTAGATATACATAATAAGAGGAGGGTTATTGTAGGAGCTGGCTCATGCAGTTAATGAGGCCAGGAAGTACCATGATCTACCATAGGGAAGCTGGAGAACCAGAAAAACCTATGGAATAATTCAGTCCAAGTCCCAAAGTCAGAAAACCAAAAGCTCCCCTAGTTGAAAGCAAGAAAATGTAGACACCCTAGCTCTAAAAGAGAAAGAGGATTCACACTTCCTTCTCTTTTTTTATCCCATCTGGGCCCACAATGGATTGGATGATGCCTACCCATGTTGGTGAAGGTACACCTTTTTACTCAGTCTACTGAATCAAATGCTAATCTCTTCCAGAAACACCTTTACAAACACATTCAGAAATAACGTTTTCTCAGCTAATTGGCCATACCCAAGCCGGTGCAGTTGACAGGAAAAAATAAACCATCACATTCTATCGTAATTTAAATGGAGTAATTGATGCACCTTGTTCTCCTGGGCTGGCAACTGAGCCTGCAGAGGAAAGCAGGCAGGAAGGATGCTTCCTCAAACTTCAACCAGTCTGTCGCTGTTGGTCTGTGGTCATTTAAATACCACTATGGATTCCCAGCACACATCCACTATGTGATTTCTGAGCCCTCCCCGCTCTCTGCAAGAATTCTACCCAATTTGGGAAAGAATTTTACCTTCCCCAAAATCAACAAATAAAAACAACCAACCAAACCAAAATAAGACAATGTGGGTGAGCTTCCACATTTCCTCTCTGCTCCAACCCTTTCCCTGGCTCGTTCGTCTTCTCCTTTCACTTCTTCTTCAGACTGAATGGGTCTTATTCCTTGTTGCTAAGCTGACCTCACCAACAGAAGCTCTTCTGGCCTTTTCCAAAGCCTCTGTTCTCTCAGATAAGTCCCCAGCCCAGATAACCCTGTGGTCCTTCAACTCTAGATTTACTCACTTACTTCTGTCTTTCATACATGCAAATAGCCCATTTTTTCAAGCAGCTCTCAAAGTGAGGTCTCCAGACCAGCAGCATCAACTTCCTCAGGGAACTTGCTAGAAATGTACATTACTGAGCCCCACCCCAGACCTACCTTCAGATATTCCTGGGTGGAGTCTTGACACCCTGTTTAACAAGTCCTCTAGGTGATTCTGGTGTGCTGATGTTTGAGAACCACCGTCCTGAATGAAAGCCTCCTCAGGTCCCTTTTCTCTGCAGCAACTTTCAAATTCTCTTCCTCCTGGAACTGTCAAAGATCTTTATCAAGGAATCTTCATGTAACTCTCCCCACTTCCAGTTTTTTATAGACTCACGTAAAATCCTGCTTTCAGAGATGACCAAATCACTGATATTACATGAGCTACGTGGTGGATTTACACTGAAATTGGAGATAGAAAGCCTGACTTTGAAGAGTGGTTCACTGCTTTCTAGCTATGTGACTTGGGCAAATTACATCAATTAGCCAAGCCTCAGTGTCTCCTCTTGCAAAATGGGAATAATTACTTTCTTTACTGGATTATTGTGGAGATTAAATAAGATAACCTTGTGAAAGTATGACTCATGGCGTCAAAAGCTTAATAAATGTTTACTAAATTCGAATTAAAATGGTATACACACTTCGTGTATACGTTAAGAGCCAAAAAATTTCAGAAATTTCACGGGCTGTGTAGTGAAAGATGCATTTAAAAAGACCTTATTAAATGCTCATTTACATGGACACATCTTAATGACTTCAGAGGAGCCACAATGTTCACTAGGTTAATTAAGTATACTTTTAAAAATTGCCACATATATTTTTAGATGATATTGAATAATTTGTACTCTTTCCCACGCAGGATTTTCATCCTCTTTTTTTTTTTTTTTGGCCTCAATGTTGTTTGAATGCTGTTATTTTTGACTCTATAGAAAATTATCAAAAACAGGCAAAAAAAACCCCACATTGCTTACAACTGCCTTTTTTCATTTTCATGGAACTGAAACCAAATGAAATAGATTACAACAAGAGAGATTTAAAGTCTCTACAAGAATACTCTAAGTTCTTTAATTTCCACAAACCTGGCTTCTACCTCTGTCGGTCTGCTATAAAATGTGCTTTTGTTGTTGCTCTTCACGAACAGAAAGAAACCTGGGGAATCTTCGAGAATGCCCATCTTCTCAACCTGTGTGCTGCATTTAGTGTGTTAATTACCTCCTCCTGGAAATGTGTGACAGGATATTATTTTTGAAAGAGTAGAGTAGCCAGTGTTTTCTTTTGTGTTATTTTCCTCAAAGCTTTCCCTTTCCCCTCCCCAGATTGCCCTCACACCACTGTCCAGCAGGTTATTGGCCTGGGTTCATGGTCTCAGTGGAAGAGCGTGGCAGGGTATAAAGCAAGAAGAATGTGAGTCCCCGACCTTTCATTTTTTTTCTTTCTGTTTAAAAAAAATTTTTTTTAATGTTTATTTATTCTTGAGACAGAGACACAGCATGAGCATGGGAGGGGCAGAGAGAGAGGGAGGCCCAGAATCTGAAGCAGGTTCCAGGCTCCAAGCTGTCAGCAGAGAGCCCGACGCGGGGCTCAAACCCACGAAATGTGAGATCATGACCTGAGCCAAAGTTGGACGCTTAACCGACAGAGCCACCCAGGCACCCCTTTCTTTCTGTTTTTAATTCCAAAGCCTAATTTTAAAGCCAAAGCCTAAACCCAGGGAATTTAGAGGACTAGGACAGAGATAGAACATCTGGTTCAGAAAAAAAGGTATTTTCCCTTGAGTCTACAGAAGGACTCCCTCAGTCTGGGGTAGAGAGGAAAGCTGGAGGGGACCAGAAAAGAGGAGAACTCAGTGAATGTCAGAAAGAGGGTTTAGCAAGTGTGAAGCCCATGTGAGAAACTCTCTGCCCACCTTCCTGGCAGAGCCCCTTTCCCTGTAGACACAGTAAGACTCCAGAGAAGAGTTGTCACCTGCCATCTCTAGGTTGCTGGGGCCATAAAGGGCCCTATGGAGACTCCTGTCCTCTCCCATTAAGCAAAAATCCATGGTGGAAGGTGCCTGGTTGCAAGAAAAAGAGCTGCCAGCAGTAATGAAGATATTACGTGATGACCACTGTGGCACAATGGCCCGTAGTCGAGTAATGAAGGGGACAGATCTCTCAAGAGTCATATGAGCCCAATCACGTAAGCCCCTTGGAGCTCAGGAAACCCAGAAAGAGGTTAGAACCCCAAGTGGGGCAAAAGGAAGTTTTTGTCTCCTCTTGCAGAATGGAGATGAACGTCTGGAAGTTAATTTGAACCCCATAGTGGTAAAATCACCTTTTACACCTTGTTAGTGGATTACAGACAACATCTACTTTATAGGAGTGCATAGTCATTTATGCTAGACTATTCTGCATCCACAGTCACTATGTGGACCCAGATGCACTCAGTGAAGGTCCAGGCTCACAATGAATGTTCAAGAAGAGTTTTTGATGGAAAGATTTCCGCAGCACTCACATAAAGATTTCAGCAGTTTTTCCCCGGCATCTTTTCAGCTGTCTTCATTCCTCACTGTACCCACTGCTCTCTCTTGGTGGTTCATGTTTCAGGAATGTATGTGCACTTGGTACTGCACTGAGCACACACAGTACAACACACAGGACAGAGGTGGCCTCGGAGAGGTTGTGGTCTAGCAGGGGAGACAGATTTTAAAACATGATGGTACAAACATTACACTCCATATTCATTCAGTGCAATGACTACGCATTATTAAGTACCATGAGGGCATACAAAAAGGAGAACCCAAGTAGATGAGGAGTCCAGAGAAGTCTCCCTAAAGAAGTGACATTTAAGGTGAAGTATGAAGAATAGGTAGGAGTTAGGTAGGCTAAGACCGAATAGGTATGGGGGTGGGGGTGGGAGGTTAGTGTTTCAAGCATAAGGAATACCATGAGCAAGAACCCCAGAGGCAAAAGGATCACCGCATTCCACTTACATAGAGGAGGTCAATGTGTCCAGAATGTAAAGACCTGGTGGAAAAGTCCCATGGGATGACACTGGCATGATCAGCAGTGGCCAAATCACGCAGCCACACACAATAAAACAGCAAACCTGGAGGCTGAGAGCAGAGGAGAATGATCAAAGCATTCTACCCAGTGGAGCAACACTACCGTATTTGAAATTTACAACAAACACAACTATAGTGAGATACCATTTTCATCTGCTATATGGAGAAAAATTAAACGCAAGGTTGGTGAAGATGTAAGAACCAGCCTCTCATGCTGTTGGAGTGAATGCAACTTGATGCCTCCTTTTTGAAGATCAACCTAGAAATATATACCAAAAATTTAAATGACCGAGTAGTTCTATCAGAACAAATTTACACTGTGAATATATTCTGAAAATACAACCAGTTAATTAGACAACAGAGTTCGATAAAGCATCATTTCTAACATTAAAATTTTCAAAAACAAAAACTAGAAATAATCTATATGTCCATTAGTAGGGGGCTGGCTACATATATCACGATTTAATTACGTGATGAAATATTATGACGTACTTATAATATATTGGAGATCTGGTTGGACTGATATGAAAGATCTTAGAGATATTTAGGTCTATGTAGTATGATTTCATTTACATACATACTTAATGGCAGCTACATATGTAGGGGGATTATAAATTAAGATTTTTTTAATGGAAGGCTACATCTATAAAAAAAAAAACTACTAGCTTGGTGACCTTTGGGGAGAGGAACCACAGGTGATAGATGGGAGAACCTGATTTTTTATTTTGTTTGGTTTGATTTCTTTTACAATGTACATGTGTAGCAGACATAGCTTGTTGCCTTTTCTCTATCCATGGCCGACATCATCCTTGTTGACAGAAGCCTGATGTTGATCAGCTGCCATCTCACAGGGCTGGTGACCCAATTCCCGGATAAGGAGTAAATTGCTTACAGTCCAACGGTCAGAAGACAATCTCATTTGCCTTGCCAATTTGAGGGTGGGCTGTGATCCAAGTCTCCCCTAGAAGATAGGAGATAAGATTGGCTGGAGGTCCCCAGGAGACCTGGCTTCATTCTTAAGAAGACACCAGAAGATGTTGGTCCCTCTCGTGCCTCCAAGCCACTGCAGCCACTTTGTGACAGCGAGGAAGATCAGTCATAGGGTGACACCAAAGGGAAGTGTTTATCAGAAATAAAAACTTATACCACTGGTGAATTTTTTGAGTTTCTGATTATGCCAGCCATTCAGCCCCTTTCTGGACCTATTGCTTAAACTATTGAATTAAGGGCATCACAGTTGAAATCCAATTTATCTTATTTGAATATGACATTTTCAGTGAATTGAAATGCCAAGAATACCGCCGATGGAGTAACAAACTGGAAGGGGCAGGCAGGAGGCCCCGGGGCAGGCGAGGTGGGAGGAACACTTTCAGTAGCTCAGACTTGTGAGAGAAATAACGGCAACCATTAGAGGTGAAGAGAAGAGCACCAGGGTGAGATCTGAGTTTTCTCCACTTCCTTTCTTCCACTTTCTACGTTTCTAAATTAATTAGTATATACTATCAAGTATATATGCCCACTCTCCCACTAGTGGATTTGAAATGACTTGTTTTTTAAGAAAAGTTCTTTTCTTTTTTTTTAAGTCTATTTATTTATTTTGAGAGAGAAAAAGAGGAGCATGCACTTGTGAGAGTGGGTGACAGGCAGGGAGAGAGAGAGAAAGAGAGAGAGAGAATCCCAAGCAGGCTCTGGGCTGTCAGCATAGAGCCCGACCCGGGGGGCTCGATCCTACCACCATGAGATCATGCCCTGAGCAGAAATCAAGAGTCAGAGGCTTAACAGACTGAACTACCCAGGAACCTCTGAAATGACTTAAAGATAAAAAAAAAAAAGTGGGGGTGGCAATAAACCTGGTTATTGACTCCAAGATAAAAGCAGTAACCAAAACATCAAAGGGAAGACAAGAATTTTACAAATCCTCATTGGGATAAACGATAAAACTTAGGAAGCTATCCCAGCTCTGGGGTACAAATTTATCTACATATTCACGTATTCACAGTTCCTTCTATCGTTTTAAGGAGCAAGGCAAATCCTTAATCTTTCACACGACCAGCATCTCTGTCTGAACTCTTGTTACAAATCCTGAAGCTTTGACAGAGCTATGGCTTCAACTAAAAGGTCTGGAGAAGACATAGTCGTTGGTATCAGTGAGACTGGGGAAGTTCCTAACTTCTGAAGTAGGAAGAACGGGAAGTGAGAAGTGACTGGTCCTGTTCCAGCAGTGCTTTGAGGAGCCAAAAAAGGAGTCACTATCACAATGATATCACAACTAATCACAACTAATATCACTAATGATGTCACTAATATCACAACATCTCTCTGTAAAGTAGAACCACGAAGGAAATAGCCATGTCTCTCTTACTCTGATTGGCCAAACACAGGAGTGTCATGTGGGCCAAGACGAGGAAGGGTGTTTCTTAGTCTCTTACAAACTGCCCCCTGAGAACCACACTTGTCGCGTGTCTTTATAAGCATATCAGCAGGAGCCTGAGAGTTTCCCATGTTTTATCAAGCCACAGGTAAGAGGAGGGTGAGGAGGTGGAGAGGAGGACGGAAAAGAGAATGGACTGATGGCCCCAGAGATTTACTTTTACTCCCAGATTCATGTTACTTTCTCCGACCTCCACAGCCATCTTGGGCCCTGTTAGTGCCGTACTGGTTCTCTGCGGGTGTGAAGCTCTTTGCCACCATCGCCACCATGATAAACCCCTGGCACATATTTCAGTACGACTTCACGTGAGTACCGTATAGCTATCCAACTTGTATCTAGAAGAGCAAATTCTTTTTTTTTTTTTAACGTTTATTTATTTTTGAGACAGAGAGAGACAGAGCATGAACAGGGGAGGGTCAGAGAAAGAGGGAGACACAGAATCTGAAACAGGCTCCAGGCTCTGAGCTGTCAGCACAGAGCCCGACGCGGGGCCGCGAGATCATGACCTGAGCCGAAGTCGGACGCTTAACCGACTGAGCCACCCAGGCGCCCCAGAAGAGCAAATTCTTAATCAATGACCTACACTTAATGCCCTCATTTTCCTCTAGAAGCTTCCAAAAGACTTAACTGTCAGCTACCTTATGGGGCAATTTCCTAGCTTTTTACTATTTTCTTTCCTCTCTGGTAACATCGTTTTTTTTTTTAATGAGTGCTCTCCCTAGGGAATTAATTATTACCTTGAAAAGTATATTCGTATAGTTCCATCAAGATATCTTAAAAATTATTGAATTCCTGACAGACATACTATGTAGCTTTTAAAAATTATATAATGCATACGTGGATTTTTTTCCAACTGTATTGAGTCAGAAATTTTTTATCTTGGGATACAAGACATTCTCTCTTTTTTCTTCTCTCTGATAAATGCAGAAATCAAGCTCACTGACTTAATATCCACATGCACATGCCAGTGCACACAGACTCATTGCAGTTCTGTGTGAGAAGAAATCTATGTCACGGGAAGAAAGGAGCTCCACGAACATGGACAGTCATCACTGCATGGGCATTGGTTTTGCAGAGAGGAGGCTCATTATAGCACACCTTATTTGCAGTTTACAGAGCTTTTAGAAACCTGATAATCATGCAGTCCCTCACTGAGAAACAATGGCGCTACCCTAGGGCCATATTCACATGAGGCAACATAGTTAAACAATGGAAAGGTTGTAACCTTTAGGAGAGCAACCGCACAGCCCTGATGGAGGCTACTTTTCATCCTTAACTCAGAACGGATCAGACTTTGTTGTGGTAAAAACTGCATAAAATGCCAGGAAGCCTAATACCGGCACTTCGAATTGTATGCAGTGACAAGAGTTAAGGAGAGAGCCACAGGGACCTCAGCCCCACACTCTGCCACTTAAAATTTGGGAAAGGTGGGGAAGGAATCTCAACAGGCCCTGAGATGAAAGGCAACACCACACAGTGCTGCTGCAGGGGCTCGTCGTGGGGCATGTCTTAAGGTTGAACTGCAAGACATCACTGACGGATGGTATGAGTTCAGGCTGGCAGTCCAACCTCTGACGGTCAGTTTCCTCAACCGTCACTATCTGGGCATCGTGGCCAACCCAAAATTGGGATCCAGCAGCAGGGGGCCATGACACCAAGTGGGAGGGGGGGCGCTGGACCCCCTCCTTCCCAGACCTTTGTGTGCATAGATTAATTTGCACGAGGGTAAGGACACCTGTCAGGAAGAAGTTTTATGCCCACGAACACGATTTTGGAAGAATGAAAAAAGGAGTAAGTTCTTTTCCTCAGTCAACACAAGGTGAGAAAGGCTATGGGCAGAAGCTGAGGAAGTTGTTTTCAGAAGGGATTTTTGTTTCCTTAAACTTGGAGCACAAGCAGTGGAGTTCAGAGCCTGAAGTACCGAATGCCAATTGAAAGTTAAGGAGAGGGGCGCCTGGGTGGCTCGGTGGGTTAAGCGTCCGACTTGGCTCAGGTCATGATCTCGCGGCCCGTGGGTTCGAGCCCCGCGTCGGGCTCTGTGCTGACAGCTCAGAGCCTGGAGCCTGTTTCAGATTCTGTGTCTCCCTCTCTCTGTGACCCTCCCCCGTTCATGCTGTGTCTCTCTCTGTCTCAAAAATAAATAAACGTTAAAAAAAATTAAAATATTAAAAAAAAAAAGAAAGTTAAGGAGAAAACTATCCCTCCATTTCTGCAAGGTTGTGATGGGTCTTTAACAGAGTACAGGACTAACAGAGGCGTGATAGCATTTAGCATGTACGTAAATGCACAGTACCAGAAATGGCACTAGAGCTATAGAAACCAAGTTCCCAACAAGTGCCCTGGCGGCGGCGAAGTGGAAAGGAGACTTCCCCTGGTGGCTGGCTGGTAAAGGGTGCCTTTCAGGATGCTGAAGCAGGAGAATACGAGTGAACTAATAGTAAACATAGAGAGATGCCTCCAGGTAGCCCCAGGGGCCAGTGTAAGGGAGAACCGCTGACTTCAGTAATTTAGGTGACGCCTCTCAACCAACAGCCTGTATGTATCGCCTCACCATAATCTCGCTCACATGGATAGTCTGGTGGAAACTTGAGGCATTCCTATGACACGGAGTGATGAGAATGATACTGTCCTTCCCTCTAGCAGCCTCAGTTAAGCATTAATGGGACGACGTAGGTGAGAATGCTAGCACAGTGCCTCGTACGTAGTAAGCACTCTACTAATTTCCTTTCCAAGCCCGGCCTTTGTAAGAAACCGTTTTAAAGATCAGTCAGGAATACTCATCCTTTCTATGATTCCATACCATAGAGGACAGCATACTTCATTTTTTTCATATTACGGAAAGTAAACAGAAATAAATGAATCGCTTTCTAATTTAGAAGGTGCTTGTTATTTTACACAGACGTCAAATAGCTTGGAAATAAATAAGTGAAACTTTTGGGGCTTTAGAGGATTTTTCAGTTCATTAAGACAGTAATGTATGAAAGAAATACTTTAGTGGCTCAGGAAATGCTTACTTCGCATGGGTTACTATATGAGCCCTAAAGAGGACAGTTAAAAGGTAAAGTGGGAACAAAACGGAATACTCTCTAAGGTCACACACACACTAAAGGATTGGTATAAAAGACCTTGATGGCATTATATCCTATTTATGATTTTTCACTAGATTCTTGTTACACTTAGAAAAAGCACTCTCAACTTTTTATGCGATGCCATACAACAGCCCTATTTGGGCTGATTGCAAGGTCATTAATGAGTTTCAATTGTCCCCCAAAGTCTTTTTTACACTTGATTTCTAGTGCTTGGAAATGTTCCAATGGAGTGAACACTTCTAGATTAGAGCAGGGATGGCAAATTCCTCACTTTCTGTGTTTGTATGTGCAGACATCACTAATCAATCACAGTTCTTTTCTGCTGAGTCATCTTCTCAATGCAGTGCCACAAGCATCCACTTCCCATCAGAGAAGTTAAAACCAATTTTCTCTACCTGCCTTAATGCTTTGCTCTCTGTGAAAATGCAAATATTTGAAGAAGAGTACAAATTTAAGTTATCAATTACTGACAATGAAATGTTAAAAAAAAAACTTGCAAGCAGCCTTTCCTCCAGCATTAGGGGCAAGAACTCCAGGGCTCCAGAATACAGGGAGGATAGACAGCGGAATCTAGGAGTTCCCTGAAGATGTACTTCACCTACTTAACAATTTTGCCTAAGGCCAGTGCTGCCAAAAGGACCGGTTCTCTCCAGGGCATCTATTTCAGCCATTTACCATCAAATGAAACTTACAACTGGCATATGAATTCTCAGGCCAAGGGCATTTTATTTTTTGAAATTTTAAAGTACATGTTGGGTAAACTACTTAAAAAATTCAAGACCCTTAAAAGAATCCCAGAAGCAGAAAGAGCAGTGCAGGAGAAGGTGAGCGAGGTGCAGCTAATTGTAGCAGGCGTTGTGTGTCTGAATATTGCAAACGCACAGAAACTCTTGGGCGCACATACTTGCAAATTGCTACATACTTTCAGAGTCACCAGTCCTCTGCAGCCAGGCCAATAGGTAAGGAATGGCAAGATGGAATAGAATACATTTAAAAAGAGATTATGGAAGGGGCGCCTGGGGAGTTCAATTGGTTAAGCATCTGGCTCTTGGTTTCAGCTCAGGTCATGATCTCACGGTTCATGGGTTCAAGCCCCACATCGGGCTCTGCGTTGGCAGTGTGGAGCCTGCTTAGGATTCTCTCTCTCTTCCTCTCTCTCTCTCTCTCTCTCTGCCCCTCCCCCACTTGTGCCTGTGTTCTCTCTCTCTCTCTCTCTCTCTCTTTCTCTCTTTCAAAATAAATAGAAAAAATAAAAAAAAAAATTACGGGATTTGAGCTTATAGCCAAGGTGTAGTAATGGAGAATAGATTTACTTTCCCACCAGAAGCAACTGAAAAATGAAAAAAATGTATGAAACAGCAATTTGTGAGACACTGGACATAAGGCCACAAAGGACAGTGATCCTGACAAATGGGAAACAAATGAGATGAGCCTAAGGTCTCCCCAGCCGACTAACCCGAATGAGTTTTCCAGCTATGATGCAGGGAAAGTGAACCCAGGTCAATCCAAACAACTTCCCGCATTAGGAAGGCAGACCTGAGAGTCCAGGGAAAACAAGGTAGCTGTAGCTTACAAGAGTAACAGAGAGGAGAGAGCCATACCGAGAAGAGCTCCAGAGATATCCAGCAGGTCCCCCTCAAGAATGCAGCTATGTGGGCACCTGGGTGGCTCAGTCAGTTAAGTGTCTGACTCTTGATTTCAGCTCAGTCATGATCTCATGGTCTGTGAGATTGAGCCCTGTGTCGGGCTCTGTGCTGACAGTGCAGAGCCTGCTTGGGATCCTCTCTCTCTGTCTCTCTCTCTCTTTCTCTGCCCCTCCCATTTGTGCCCTCTCTCAAAAAAAAAAAAAAAAAAGAAAAGAAAAGAAAAAGAAAAAGAAAAAAAAAAGGATGCAGTTGTGTGCTGATCAACACAGGCATGTGAAGGAACTCCAGGAAACTGGGCGAAGAATCACCTGAAAGGATGAGAGTGTGGTTTCTCAATCTTGGCACTATTCACAGTTTTGGTTATATAATTCTTTGTTATGGTTGCTGTCCTCTGTATGGTAGGATGTCAGCATCTCTGACCTTTACTCTCTAGATACTGGTAACTCTTGTCCATCCTCCAGTTGTGACAACCAAAAATGTCTCTAGACATCGCCAAATGTTCCTTGCAAGGCAAAATTGCGCCTATTAAGAACTATTGGATTTAAGGAGTCAGTGCCCAGTGCACACAGGGCTAAAAATAGTTTGTTCCCACCTGCCACACCGGAAAACCTCAAAATCCACAAGATACTGAGTCGAGTACACAGAACGGTCTTGCCTCAGTAGTGAGGACAAATTATTAGCTCTAGACTGAGCACTGCTCCAGTCCCATCTAACAAAATCTTAAGAACAAGAACTGACAGAGTCAAGCCATTCACAGGCAATTTATCTGCATTCCAGAACAAAGCTCAGGAATATTTTAGAAATGCCAAAATATCTAGCACCCAGGAGTCTGGAATCGAGTAAAAAATTACCAGGCGTGCAAAGAAGCAAGAAAATACAATCCATAATGAGGAAATCAATTAGCCAATCAAAACTGACTCAGAACTGACACAGATTTAAAACTAGCAGATAGAAATGATAGTTATGGCATTTGTATTCTATATGATCAAAAAGTTAACTAGAGACATAGAAGATACAGCTCAAACTTCAAAAGGTGAATGTTATAAAGCATAAAATTAAAAACTGCAGTGGGTGGGATCTTTGGCAGACAACAGAGAAGAAATGATTAGTGAACTTAAAGACAGGAATAAAAATAGAGAACATCTGTGAGTTGTGGAAAGGCTTCAGATGGCCTCACATGCCTGTCATCAGAGTCTCCAGAGTAGATGAGACAGTGTGGACTGCAGGAAAATATTTGAAAACATACCTACTGAAAGTTTTCAAATTTCAGGAAACCCATAAGCCCACAGATCAGGAATCTCAGTGAATACCAAGCACAAGAACCATTAAGTAAAATCCACAAAGGTACATGATAATCAAATTGCTAAAAACTGATAATAAAGTCATACAGACATGGATGAAAGCAGATTTCACATTAGAAATAACACAAGTGAGGGGTGCCTGGGTGGCTCAGTCAGTTGAGCATCTGACTCTTGATTTCAGCTCAGGTCATGATCCCGGGGTGGTGGGATAGAGCCCTGCACTGAGAATGGGGCCTACTTAAGGTTCTCTCTACCTCTCTCTCCCTCTGTTCTTCCCCAGCTCATGCACATGCTCGCTAACTCTCTCTCTCTCTCTCAAATAAATTTTTTTTTAATTAAAAAAGAAAAAGAAATAACACAAGTGAGAATGTAGTAGGTGCTTTGTACTGGCAGCACCTTCAGTGACTGAAAGAAAAAGTTATCAACCTAAAATTCTATTCCAGGCAAAAATATCTTCTGAAAGCAAAGGTGAAACAATGGGTTTCATAAATATAAAAACTGTAAGATTGTATCACCAGCCCACACATTATAAGAAATATTGAAAGAAGTCTTTTAACAGGGAAATTGTTGTTGTATAGAAATATGAATCTCAACAGTGGAATGAAGAACACTGGAAATAATAACTATGTGGTAAACATAACTTACTATTTGAATCTCTTTAGAAGATAATTGAATGTGGGGTTTTATAGTATATATAAAAGTAAAATGTGTAACACCAATTGCATAAATGTCGGGGGAAGAAATAGAAATATACTGTTGTCAGGTTCTTATAAAATACACAAAGTGGGAGACTACCACATCAAGGAAGGTAAAAATATATGATAAACCTTAGAGCAATAACAAAAATAATAAAACAAGAGTTGTTACTAATAAGCCTGTAGAGGTCATAAAATGGAATAAAAAATTTAGTTAGTACAAATGAAGCCAGAAAAAAGGGTAAAAATGATCACAGATGAGATGGAATGAATAAAAACAAATAGCAAAATGTTTGTGCCACCTTTGATTTATTGCTTTTCAATTTTAAAAATGGGAAAAATTCGAGCAGATTATTCAACAAAAAAGATATGCAAAAGCAATAAAAATGAAAAAATTTTCAATGTTATTAGTTATTTGAGAATGGTTCATGAAATCAAAATGGGATCACGACACACATAGTAAAATGGCTGAAATTAAAAAGAATGGCCATAACAAGTGTTGATGGACATGTGTAAAAGACTGGAACTCTCATACACTGCTGGTGGCAATGTACTGGGACATAAACACCTTGGAAAACAGCTTGGCAGCATCTTACAAAGTTAAACCTGTACCTATCATGTGGCCCAGCTGTTCTGTGTGTAGATATTGTGTTCATATGTATTTAAGGCTTATTTATTTTTGAGAGAGAGAGAGAGACCGAGACACAGAGCATGAGCAGGGGAGGGACAGGAGAGAGGGAGACACAGAATCCGAAGCAGGCTCCAGGCTCTGAGCTGTCAGCACAGAGCCTGATGCGGGGCTTGAACTCAAGGACCGCGAGATCATGACCTGAGCCAAAGCCGGACGCTTAATGGACTGAGCCACCCAGGCCCCCTATGTTCATATGTATTTAAATTTTCATCACAATATTTGTAGGAGCAAACAACTGGAAAAAAACACTAGTGTCTATCAACCAGTGAATGGATACAAAAGACTAACCTGGTTTATCCACCTGTGTATGAGTATATTCCACTGCTCAGCAATTAAAATGAATGGCCTCTTGATGCATACAACATGAATGAATCTCAAAATAATTATACTGACTTTAAAAAGCCAGGCAGTATTGGGGCGCCTGGGTGGCTCAGTCGGTTAAGCGTCCGACCGGCTCAGGTCACGATCTCACTGTCCGTGAGTTCGAGCCCCGCGTCGGGCTCTGGGCTGACTGCTCAGAGCCTGGAGCCTGTTTCAGATTCTGTGTCTCCCTCTCTCTCTGGCCCTCCCCCGTTCATGCTCTGTCTCTCTCTGTCTCAAAAATAAATAAACGTTTAAAAAAAAAATTAAATAAAAAAAAAAAAGAAACTATAACATCTGTGTAAACATGCATATGAAACACTAAAACAATATGTCCCCAAATGTTAACAATTATTATCCATAATAAAACCAGGTCAGTCCTTGTCACTCCTCTGCTCCAAACCTTCTCATGGCTCCCACCTCGCTCGAAGTCATAATCCACATTCTCTACCATGGCCTGTCAAGCTCACAGGAGCCATTTTTGTCTCCATCATGTGGGTTTCAGAAACAGGAAGCCACTCTGTAAGGAGCTAGAGATGATATTTATTTTTCTTTATATTTTTTATAATTTCAAATTTTGTCTATAATAAAAATGCATTACTTTAGTAGTCAGAAAAATATAACAAGTGTTGTAAGATATCAGGTGTGTATAAATATGGATGGGAAGAACTTGTTTTAATTTATGCAAAAAAAAATCCCAAAACTTGATGAAAAAGATCTTGGGTTGCATTAATAAAATGCCTTATGTTATTAATATATATTATATATGCAGCATATATTATACATATTTTTACTGTATTATTATGTTTTTGTATGTATTATATATTATATATATTATTACTGTGTATGTTATTATATATACTGCATATATTATATATGTATTATAAAAAAAGTAATATACTTATAAGTAATGATAAGTGATAATATAAGTAATTATACATTATATATATTTATTATATATTATATATACTGTATACACACACACACACATATGCAGCATAACATGTCTTCCTGTACGTATTCAACTGGAAGTGGGCAAACTAGACAGTTTCACTGTCAGAAAGTACACAGAGGAGGTAAGGATGGAGAGAGATTTGGAACGTATGTCATGGGGAAAAGTTGAAGAAAATACAAATGTGAATCCTAGAGGAAAAATTTAAGTCATAAGGGATGTGTGACGAGTTGCCATATGGTGAAAAGAATCAGACTCAGCTCTACTTATAACCCAGGGCAAGTCACTTAATTTCTCTGACACCAGGGTCCTCACTGATAAAGTAGCAATAACATGTTCCACATAACCTGTGATCTGATCACAGTCTTTTCTGATTGCTGTGTCAGTTTTTCCAGGGTCTGGCCCAGAACCTCCAGAATGCAGATCTCACGTGCTCCTCTTTGGGTTTCTCTAAAATATTTGCTCAGAAGCCTTGGTGAGCTATGTAGATTTCATTAAAGATTTTATCCACTAGATGGTTATGCAAGCTGGTGCAGCCACTCTGGAAAACAGTATGGAGGTTCCTCAAAAAACTAAAAATAGAACTACCCTAAGACCCAGCAATTGCACTACAAGGGATACAGGTGTGCTGTTTCGAAGGGACACATGCACTCCCATGTTTATAGCAGCACTATCAACAATAGCCAAAGTATGGAAGGAGCCCAAATGTCCATCGATGGATGAATGGATAAAGAAGACATGGTGTAAAGACACACACACACACACACACACACACACACACACACACACACACACAATGGAGTATTACTCTGCAATCAAAACGAATGCAATCTTGCCATTTGCAACTACGTGGATGGAACTGGAGGGTATTATGCTAAGTGAAATTAGTCAGTTAGAGAAAGATGAAAATCATATGACTTCACTCATAGGAGGACTTTAAGAGACAAAACAGATGAACATAAGGGAAGGGAAACAAAAATAATATAAAAAGAGGGAGGGGGACAAAACAGAAGAGACTCATAAATATGGAGAACAAACTGAGGGTTACTGGAGGGGTTGTGGGAAGGGGGATGAGCTAAATGGGTAAGGGGCACTAAGGAATCTACTCCTGAAATCACTGTTTCACTATATGCTAACTAATTTGGATGTCAATTTAAAACAATAAAAAATAAAATTAAAAAAAAAGATTTTATCCACTAGATCAATGAAGAGATTCACATTTTACACTTCCCAGAGGAAAAAGCTTAAAGCTTCCCCCCATCCCTAATAATGATCTTCTCTGCAAAGTCTTTGCCACAGCGACAATGGGAAGGGAGTGAGTGGGAATGTGTATGTGGTGGGGGGATCCTTCCACCATCAGACTCACTGGCTCTTTCTAGCTCCCCAGGATAGTGGGGTCTTCAAATTCCTTTACCTTTGTCTGTGAGAGCAAGCCATTGTCTCCAAGTTCCTAGCCTGAATTTGAAAAACCAAACTTATCATTATTCTTAGCAGAACAAAGACCCACTTATGTAGCAGAATTTACCTTCCATAGCCAACATATTTTTGTCCTGAGTGTCACCAAATCCCCTTCCTACCTCCTCACGGCAAGTGCTATCAAGCTTTCCTTGCAACATATCCAGTGCTCTTCCCATGAGGAAATTGGATGAAGGACATCTCTTCATCCACTTACATACATAAAATATTTGTCACCCAGTAAATGATTAGGAAATGATAATTTTTTATTATTATTATCATGGCTGTCTTTAAGTATTTAAATAGCCAAGTGGCAGTTGAACATGAGGATGTATTTTCTATAGTTCCCAAGGACCCAATAGGACCAACAGATAGAAGTCAATGGGATCAGAATTTGGCTCAATAGAAGGCAGATATTTCCAGCAGTGAAAACTGTCCCATAACAGGAGAGAAGCTTCTCAAGGTGGTATGACTTCTATTGTTTGAATTGTCTGATCCAAGACAGAGAACAGGAGACAGCATATGGGAACTGAATTAGTTGACCAAACTCTTTCTTCGGATGGATACTGTTGTGATACAATGGAAGGTAATAGAATGGTTTCTTCTGTCTTTTCTTTTTCTTCCCAATGTCACCCAAATCTAAGGAGATTTTATACCACCATAAACCTGATCCTTTTTGGATCTGGTAGTGTTTAAAACACTCTGGGACAGAAAACTCTCTTGGAAGAGGTGGAGCCCACATAGCTGCTAGTTTCCTGTCACCACTTCAAAAGCAAGGGAAAGGGGGGTGGGGGAGGGTTACTGCGGCTGCTTAGGCCACCAGAATTGTAGGATACAGAGCTGTGCTGTGTCCTGGGGCCTTCATGGCTGGAGTGATCAACCCCAGGGAGGGGGAAATGGTAACCAGACTCCAACATACCCCAGGGGCTTTCGAGATATACATACATTTGCCATTTTCCGATCTTTTTAGAGCACAGAATTAACTTAAAGTCCTCCACATGCCAGTGTGGCTTCCCCTGTAATATAATCTTTTTAAAAGGTTAAGTTAATCTTGACTTTTACTGTTGCAGCATTTCAACCTAATGGTGCTCCATGCACAATCTAATTGGATTTTTATGGGGCTTTATTTAAAGAAATTTGTTTAGTGACAATGACAATTTGAGTATTACAGGTAGGTCCCTTTTGTATAATATCAAAGTGACATAGTGTACACACTGCTAGACTACTATAACAGATTTCTAATAGGCGGCTATTATCTAAAACCTACCTCAGTTCAAGTACAAGCCATACAAGAATTTATGTGCTCAATGATGTTATTACCGACCCTGCAGAATTAGAGCAAATGGGTAGGTGGGCCTGGGATCATGCTAATGGAAGGTTTCATGCTATACAATGAATATGTCATGTGACTTCTATAGAAAATTCTACTCATTTCAAAGGTGAATTGAATACTAGGTTGAATTTTTAAAGGCTATTTGTCCTAAGAGATTATGAATTTATACAGCCTTGGGTTGTATTCCATCATTATAAAAGTCCAGGAGTCCTCCGTAAAGTTTGTTTTACCAGCCGGAATTGGGAATTACATCTCTTGCAATAAATTCCTTCACATTGGCCATTTGACATTTCAGAGCTAACCTCTGGCTTAACTGACTGCAGGTAAAAATTAGAGTTGTATCTGGTTTTAACAATGGTCTCTGGGTCTACTTATTCCCAAGTACTCAACCAATTGCATCTTTCTTTATGGAACATTTTTTTATATTCCATGAGGTACAATCCTAACTGTTTTTCTCAATTATTTAATGGTTTTGTTTGCTTTTGCATTAGCTTTAGTTTGTAAAATTCAACCTAGGTCGTTCCTTAAGAATGTAGTAAACGGACATATTGTGAAAAAAAAAATCCTACTGATGTTTTTCAGGCATTCGAGATTATGGGTTATGCTGGGAAGCCTTTCATTCTGGAAGCCAAGAGAATTGCACTGTATGTGGACTTGGGGTTAAATATTTTCTCCAGGTAATTTAGGTATTGTTCATATTCGTTTACCAAAATGGAGGAAGTATAAATTTGTTTTGGGATTTTAGGGATTAGGGTGTTAAGGAAAACAGAAGTTTGCAGGATGTGGGAATGAGTAGGAGGAAAAGTATAGCTAAGGAAAACAGAAAATGATGATGACTGAGTTTTAATTCTCCCTGATGATAGGGATAGGAGTAGAGATCGATCAACTTATAATTGGGAAAAAAAAGTGTGGTTGTTAGTTAACTATCTTTTCTGAGACGAAGAGCAGTGATGGGGAGGGAAGGGTTTGACAGATGTAACTTCCATATGCCACGGAAAATTCAATTTTTGCCAGCCTCTTAGAAGGCTTAGAAGACATCCATAATCCATTAAAATTAAAAAAAAAATCTCTTTAGCTTAGAATTGTTTTATATTTAAAGAAAAGTTGCAAAGTTAGTACACAGTTCTGGAACACACACTGCACCCAATGTCCCCTGTTATTAACAGCTTACCTTTGACTGGTATTTTTCTTGCAATTAATGAACCAATATCGATACATTATTAACTAAAGCCCATACTTTATTTAGATTTCCATAGTTTTACAAAATGTCCCTTTTCTATTTCAGAATCCCATCCAGGACACCATTTTACATTAAGTCATCATATCTTCTTAGGGTCCTCTTGACTGTGACAGTTTCACATTTTCCTTGACTTCAATTACCTTGACACCTTTGAGGAGGACAAGTCGTTTATAGAATATCCCTCAGTTTGAGTTTATCTGATTTTTTTTCATGCTTATGTTGGGATTGTGGATTTGGGGAGGAAGACTACAAAGATAAAATGCCATTCTTATCTCATCACATCATGGGTACATACAGTCAACATGTCAACCTTGTTAATGTGTTGAGGTTAGCCTTGATTACCTGGCTGGGGTAGTATTTGTCAGGTTTCTTCAGTGTATAGTTACCTTTTTTTTTTCTTCTCGTTTTCTATACTTCATTCTTTTGAAAGAAGTCACAATATGCAATCCATATTTAAGGAGAGAGTACTTATGTTCCACCTTCTTGAAAGCCAAGTATCAACATAAATTAGAGGAATTCTGCTGATCCATTTATTTATTTAATCAATCATATATTTACATCAGTATGGACTTACAGATATTTATTTTATATTTTGGGTTATATATTTATTTTATTGGTCAAATAGTTCCAGCTTTGGCTCTTGGGAGCTCCTTAAGTTTGATATATCACTATCATTGTGAGGTTTTTCCTTTCCCTTCCCTTCCTTTCCTTTCTTTCTGACACTGCAAGATCATCTAGTCTCATCTTGTGTATTTCTTGGTCTCTGTTCTGGAATCAGCCATTTTCTCGAGAAGCACTGGTTTTTCTTTCTTTCTTCTTTCTTTCTTTCTTTCTTTCTTTCTTTCTTTCTTTCTTTCTTTCTTTCTTTCTTTCTTTCTTTCTTTCTTCCTTTTTAGCACTGGTTTTTCTTATTGGAAAGGTTGCAGAAACCAAGATCTGTTCAAGGTGTGCTTGTTGCTACTGGAGCCTGGTTGATTTTAGGCCTTCTCAGCTGACAGAGTAAAGAACTATACATGTGTATATTGATCCTCACACATACACATATCTCTAAATATTTCTCTTTGCAACCATTGCCTTTTATATGAAGCTAAACCTAAGTACATACTGATGTCTCCAATTAATCCATTACGACCTGAATCATTCTTTCTTCTTCCCTGGCTTATGTACATATTCTTACTCCAACAGTGAAAAGCCTGAGTCCCACCAATGACTGTCCATTTATTTAGTTGTTCAATTCCAGCATATATGTAGGAGGCATTAGAATTATTAATCCATATCCTCATGGGAAATGGTTTTATCAGCTGGAGTACAGCGCATATGTCCAACTTCTTCTGCCTTTAGTCTTACAGACTTCACTTATTTCCAAAGCTACTTGGGTCAGTACATTTCCCCCAACCTCTTTTAGTGAGGTTGTTCCATACATTTGTAGTACAGTTAGATTCTCATATCACAGTGTGTGCTTCATTCTGGGATCCTCCAACCTTCTAAATGATTTATTTAATTTGCATATGTTAAAGTTCACTCTTTATGTTGTAAAGCTTTGTGTGTTTTGACAAATGCATAATATCATGTATCCACTATTATGGTATCATACACAAGAGTTTTAATGCCTGAAAAATCCACCAACCTTCACCTTTACAATATCACCTCTCTGGGACCCCTGGCAACCACTGATCTGTTAACCATCTCTATGGTTTTGTCTTTCCCAGAATGTCATATAAATGAAATCATATGCCATGTAGGATTAAGTTGTTTTTAACTGTGGCAAAATATACATAATATAAAAGGTACCATCCTAACCATTTTTAAGTTTATAATTCAGTGGCATTAAGTATAGTCACATTGTTCTGCAAACATCACCACCATCCAATCCTAGAAACTTCATCTTGCCAAACTGCAACTGTATACCCACTGAACAATAATCCCTCATTCCTTTCCTTCCTACCATCCCTGACAACCACCATTCTGCTTTCTGTTTCTATGAATTCATAGAAGTGGGATCATACAGTATGTATCCTTTGGTGAATGGCTTATTTCTCTTAACAAAACGTCTTCACAGTTCTTCCATATTGAGGCATGTGTCAGAATTTTCTTCCTTTTTAAGGCTGAAAAATATTCCGTTGTATGGATATACCACTTTTTGTTTATCCATTAAGTGATGGATATTTGGATATTTGGGTTGTTTCTACTTTTTTGCTATTTTGCACAATACTGCTGTAAACATTTATGCATAAGTACTTATTTGCACCTATGTTTTCAATTCTTTTGGGTGGGTATATCCCTAGGACTGGAATTGCTGGCAAGTCTATGTTTACCTTTTTTGAGGAACTTACAGCCATCTTAGTGTGTATGAAGTCGTATCTCATTGTGATTTGATTTGCATAATTTTTATTATCTTTCTAGGTGCTTTACCAGTTGTATATATATTGTTTTGGAGAAATGACTATTCAAATCTCTGTCCATTTTAAAACCGGATTATCTATATTTTTATTGTTGACTTTTAAGAATTATGTATATGTTTAATGTACAAGTCACTTATCATTTATATGATTTACAAGTATTTTCTCTTATACTGGATTGTCTCTTCACTTCCTTGATGGTGTTCTTTGAGGCACGAAAGTTTATTCTGATGAAGTCAAATGTATGTTATTACTTTTGTGGCTTGTGCTTCTGGTGTCATATCTAAGAAATTATTGCCAATTCATAGTCATGGAGATTTACTCCTTTTCTCTTCTAAGCATTTTATATTTTGAGATCTTACATTTAGGTCTATGATCCACTGTTAGTTATTTTTGTATAAGAAGCATCATTGTTTTTATTTGCATTCACCTATGATTACTTGCCATCTGTATATCTTCTTTGGTATGATATCTACTCAGATCTCGTGACCATGTTTTTATTGGGGGTTTTCATTTTTATGTTATTTAGTTTTAGTGGTTCTTTGCATATTTTAGATACAAATCCTTTATCAGATGGAGTTTGCAAATATTTTCTTTCAGTTCATGGCGTTTCTTGTCATTCTCTTAAAGTGCCTTTCACAGAGCATACATTTTTATTTTTAATAAAGTTTCACTTATATTTTTTTCTTTCTTGAAGTGTTTTTGGTGTTGTATCTAAAATATAATCACCAAACCCCAAATCATGTAAATGTTATCCTTTTTTCTTCTAGAAGCTTTATAGTTTTTCTTTTTATACTCACGTCTACCATCAATTTTGAGTTCATTTTAGTGAAAGCTATAAGGTCAGTGTCTAGGTTAATTTTTTTATGTATGGAAACCCAATTGTTCCAGCATCATGTGTTGAAAGATTATTCTATCTCCATTGAATTGCCTTTGTACCTTTGTCAAAAATCATTTGACTGCTTGTGTGTGGTTTATTTATGGATTCTCTATCCTGTTCCATTGATCTGTGTATCTATTCTTTTGCCAATACAGCACTGTCTTAATTCATCCATCCATTGTTTCATTCATGCATTTATCCATCCATCCATTTATTATTTCCCTTATTTTAAATTTAACTTTTAGTTAACATACAGTTCAATATTATTTTCAGAAGTAGAATTCAGTGATTCCTCACTTATATACAACACCCAGTTCTCATCTCAAGTGCCCTCTTTAATACTCAGCACCCACCCAGCTCATCCCCCGCCTTCCTCCCTCCATCAACCCTCAGTTTCCTCCCTATTGTTAACAGTCTCTTGTAGTTTGTTTCCCTCTCTTCTCTTCCCCCCTCCCATATGTTAATTTGTTTTGTTTCTCACATCCCACATATGAGTGAAATCTTATGGTATTTGTCTTTCTCTGATTGACTTATTTTGCTTAGCATAATACATGCTAGCTCCATCCATCTCAAGGTTTCGTTCTTTTTGGTGGCTGGGCAATATTCCATTACACACACACACACACACACACACACACACATACACACAACATCTTCTTTATCCATTCATTAGTCAGTGGACATTTGGGCTCTTTCCATAGTTTGGCTATTGTTGACAATGCTGCTTTAAACATCGGGGTGCATGTATCCTTTCGAATCTGTGTTTTTGTATATTTTGGGTAAATACCTAATAGTGCAATTGCTGGATTATAAGGTAGCTTTATTTTTAGTTTTTTGATGAACCTCTATACTGTTCTCTAGAGTGGATGCACCAGTCTGCATTCCCACTGGCAGTACAGGAGGGTTCCCCTTTCTCCATATCCTTGCCAAGACCAGCTATTTCCGGTGTTGTTAATTTTAGCCATTTTGGCACATGTGAGGTGCTACCTCATTGTGGTTTTGATTTGTATTTACCCGATGAGAGTGATGTTGAGAATATTTTCATGTGTCGGTTACCCATCTGGATGTCTTCTTTGGAAAAGTATCTCTTCATGTCTTCTGCCCATTTCTTAACTGGGTTGTTTGGGGGGTGTTGAGTTTGATAAGTTTTTTATAGATTTATCAGATGTGTCATTTGCAAATATCTTCTCCCATTCCACAGGCTGCCTTTTAGTTTTGTTGATTGTCTCCTTTGTTGTGCAGAAGCTTTTCCTAATAAATATTTACTGACTATCTTCCTTGTGCAAGACATTGTACTGGATACCGTGGAAAACAAAGATGATTCAGATGTGGTAGTTGCCCTCTAGGAGGTGCAATATAGAAGCTGGGGAGGTGGGTTGAAGAGTGTTACAGGGTACACACAAACAGTGTAAAACAGATCACAAGGTGATAAATGCGGTAAGAGATGTACAGGGTCAAAGAGGTTTTCCATAGAAGACGTTATAAGCAGGAACTGAGACGACTTCAGATTTGAGCAGAGATGTGAAGGACAGATAGCGTTTAAATGAGAAAAAAGTTGCAAAGATGACTGTATTCGGTGGAAAGAATTGCATGGGCAGTGTGGAGACCAAGTGCAAAGTCTAAGGGTACTGAGAGAAGTATAACCAAAGCCATGTGCGCAATTTAAAATTTTCTACTAGCTATATTAACAAAGAAACACTTGAAATTAATTTTATAACTTATTTTCTGTAGCCCAATGTATCCAAAACTTCCTCATTTCAATGTGTAGCTAATTTAGAAATAGGGAGATGTTTTACATCCTTTTTTTGGTGCTAAGCCTTCAAAATCTGGTGTGTAGACTGCACTTAGAGCACATGTTCACTTGGAACAGCCACATTTCAGTTGCTTAATAGCCACAGACACATTTTGCCCACCCAGATACCAGCGCAGGTCTAGGAGCTCAGGAGCGAGAAAAGGTTGCAAAGGCAGGTGGGGGCTGGATTAGGGGGAAACTTGCATTACTGAGCTAGAGTCTGAACTTTATTCTATAACCACTGAATAAACATCGACGCTCTTGAGAACTAGGATGCTCTTTTCGCTGAACATGTCCCAGGTAGGCAGTCAATCCGTGTGTACTGGATGATTGAATGATCAGAGCAATGTTTTATGGAGATTAACTGGTCATATCCACAGAGAGGTGGGATTGAGAACTAGGAGGATGAATGCCTTGGTTCTTTTTTTTTTTTAATGTTTATTCATTTTTGAGAGAGAGTGAGCATGCCAGCAGGGGAGGGGCAGAGAGAGAGAGGGGGGCAGAGGGTCCAAAGCGGGCTCTGCGCTGAGAGCAGCGAGCTGTGAGATCTTGACTGGAGCTGAAGTCAGTCCCTCAACTGACTGAGCCAGCCAGGCTTCCCAACTTTGGTTCTTTTTCATTTAAACCCCATAATATGGAAGCTTTCTCATATGACATAGATGTTTTCTCTTTTACCCTCTTCATGAGGGAAATTAGTGCCTAAAATGTTAGCTATTTAGTATAGGGCAATCCTTTCTAGTGTTTTGTCATTTATTGTTTTGGAGTATAAACAGGACAGGCTTCTGCTAGGACACGTTTGGTGGCCTTTGGGAATGGGTCCTCTCACATATTACAACTGCTACATAAAGCAATGAGATACTTTTCTGAAAGGACATGGCTAGAGAGTGACTAGTAGAAGATAAGCCTGTTGTGTAAATTAATTTTTTTTCTTTAAGAATGCTCCCTGGTAGTGAAAATCTAGGAGCCTTCTGAAATTAGAGCGGAGGTGGCTTTAAAATCCCTGTCCTTAGCTGGCTGTGGAAGAAACCAAGGAGGCTACTTGGGTTTGTTGTGGTTATACATGCCTCTCTTATTGGCAAATCTATTCAGACAAACTAGCAGGAAATCAAAGCTGCGAAGCTTTGATTTATTTATTTACTTATTTATTTATTACTTGAGATTATTTCTAAAGACTGAGAGTGAAAAATCTATCAAGAGGCCTTTTTTTTTTAAACAATAGCGAATGTAACATTTGCATGCAGGGATGTGTGTGCGTGCTGCATTTTAGGCCTGTTAAACTTGACCAGGCTTTTAGGCTTTTCGAGACACAACTGCGTATTATCCGAGCCATATTTTCCATCAGCTGTGACAGATTTCTACATGTTAATATTGAAATTTGGCTGTACTTTCTTCTTTGCAATGAAGCTAACTTGGTTTTTATAGGCTTGTTGTTTTAATATCCTTTTAGTAAAATGGGAACAGCGTCAATGTGGACTTTTAACTCTCATAAGATGAGTTTTTAATGTATCTCCTAGATGTATAGGCATACCTGATGTCTTTTATTAATAGAAGCCCTGGGGAGCTTTCCAGGATTTTTTCTGCTGCTTTTGTTTCCTAGCACAGTAAGTAGCTGGGAGGCTGGGTCTTTGCTGCCAGGTCGTGGTTGGGAAGTATCAGTTATTATAGAGTATGTGAGCTTTGGAGGAACCGTCTCCCTGTAACCAAGAAGGACATTCCAATAGTGTTGTTGCTCTATTAAGGCAGAGCTTCAGTGAACAAAGAATTTTCCTTTGGTCCTTCTGAAAATGGAGGGACATGGCGAGCATGAGCGGCGTCTGCTCCCAACCAAATGTCTTGGGTGAGTGCAAAGTCTTGCGTGATTTTAGGAGAGGTTTCTTCTCTCGTGATGCATTTTGGGAATATAACAACACCTATTTAGTGCTTCGTGGTAATTACATACGGTATATTGCTCCGATCAAGAAGTGATTTCAGAGGGAATGTATGTCGTGGCTTTGGAACTGAGCGTTTGGTTTGAATTCTGGCCCTACCAGCAATTGCTGTGTGACCATAATCGTTCTGGGACTTAATTTTCTGTCTGCAAAATAGGCTAATAATAGCAGCCTCATGGGATTTATGTGATTGTAACATGGTAACTGTGTTCAGTTGCTGGCACGGGCATAAATGGCAGCTGTTAGTATAAAACTGTGCTAAAACCGTGCTTGGCTTGCGGGTCAAGACCTCTGTGCCCTACTCTCTCTTGACTGCCTCACTGGAATGAAGTCAAGTAAGGCAGCCCTGATTAAAATGTGTAGCGCAGAGCTCTCGCCATCCATAGCGTGATGGACTGATGGCCCGAGCCGATCCCCTTCTGGATCCGCCACCAAGCCCGCACGCCTCCAGCTGGCCGTTCTGGGGCAGTGGGCAGGCCCATTCTGGCAAACCGCTTCTCTCCTGGCTTGAGCAGCACAGGAACTACTGCCCCAGTCTAGACCTGGTTTTCAGGGACTTGTCAATTGGGGTTCAAATTCATTTAAAAATAAATGTCCAGTATCAAACCACTGTAGGTCCTAGGACAAAAAAAGAGGAGCTAATTAAGAGGCTAAGATACCTAGCAAGGAAAAAGTAAATGAGGAGAGCTGCCCCCATCCTCTTCCCTGCATACATTGTAGCTTCCCACCCCCCCCTTCTCCGGGCGGGGTGAATGCCAGGTGCAGACACCGCAGCAGGATGCCCTTCCCGCAGGCCCCTCCCCTCCTGCGCTGTTTGTCATTTTCACCACTCTTGCAGCCCTGGGAAGAGACTACTACTTAGTCTTTCAAATGAAAGAAGTCTTGGGTTTGCTTTGAGTTCCTTGAAGGATGGGGATGTATTTCTGCTGGTTTTGTGTCTTAGCTCTGATCAAAGGGGCCTCTTGGTTTTTAAAGAGAGAAAACCAAGTAGCCCATTAAAGCTAGGGATGCAAGAATTCTGGGCAACTGGCTGGGCTCCTCCCCTCTCCTGGGAGGGCCTGCGGGGCAGCCCTTGGACAACTTTTATGAAGGAGAGATGATTAGAAGTGTTGTCTCTTAAGGTATTTATTTTTTCAGAGGGGCAGGGCATACGGGTGGGGTGGGGGTGTAAGCAAAATAGGTGAAGGGGATGAAGAGGCACGAATTTCCAGTTATAAGATACATTTTTAAAATTTTTATTTTTTGCCTTATTTCATTAAACTGTTCAATTATTGACTTTGCCATTATGATGAATCTATTTGACTTAATGCTTAATGGCCTCCCTGCAGCTATGGGTAGTGTCACTTTCCACGCTCAAGTTCTACAGAGTAAATATATATAGCGAATGTAACAGGAAGAAGAGGCACAATTTCTGGGAACTAGGATGGATTGCAAGAACAAACTCTGTTTGGGGCAACATTGGACCTAAAAAGTAGGACGCTCACCTGTGGGGGGCGGGGGACCCTGGGAAGGCTGTACCAGGGTGTTGACCCCGCAGAGGGGAAGTAGAATGCATAGTGGGCTCCAGAGATCAAAGATTCTTCCAGGGGTGGCCTTTAGATTCACCACATGTCTGTCATGGAATTAGACATGCCGGCTGCCCCACACTTCATTCCCTTGCCTCCCTGCTGTTCTCTGAGTTCAAACCAAAAGTGCATGGGGAGGGGGCCGTGGGGGGACAGGGGATGCACAGAGGCAGCAGAGAGATTTAGAACAATTCTCCTCGCAAAAAGGTGCTTTCCCGAAATTCTCTGGCAGAAATGGAAAAAAAATAAACAAAACAAAACTCGGTATTTCACACAATCCCTTTAGGGGCAATTTTATATCACTTTGCTAAAAATTGGATATGTCTTCCTAAGTCTTCCACAGCCATTGGCTCAGCAAGAGTTTGAAGTGTTGTGGCAGCGACCCTGACTTTTTCCTTTGCCTCATCCACTTCCCACTCACCCCCTGCCTCTATTTTTCTCTTTTATGTGGATCTATCTGTGTCTAATTTAGATGGCAAGTTCCTCACCACTGTACGTGAGAGGGTCTAGCATACTGTGCACACTTATAAATGTTAAATGATAATAATGATAATATGAGAGCCCTAAAGGTGCCAGCTGCTTCATTTCACTTGAGAGAAGAGGATTTTCACTACAGACTGTAGTTAAATAAAATAAGGGCAGTGGGGAGGGAGGGCATATCGGCTTTCTGAGGCAAGGAAGGGGATAGAGAGGCTGATAGGAACATGCAATAGAAAAGAACATGGGCTTAAAAAAAAAAATCAGTCAAGACCTTGGGATGTCAAAGAGAATTCAGTGCCTGGCCTTGAGTCTTACAAATTTTCGAACAATCTACTGGTTGCCCAAGGTTTCAAACCAATTTGAAGGACTGATTACCTAACCAGGACAGAACAAACACTTTTAGCCATGAGCAGGAAAACTGCAGGGGGTGAAAGAGCCCACAGCAGGGGCCGCAGAACCCTTGGGTCCCGGATCCGATTTTGCAGCTCGCTGGCCGTGTAACATTTGCTGAATCTCAACATTTCCGTGACATGGTTTCTCATCTACGAAATGAAGGGGGAGCTGTGTTACGTAGCAAGGGGAAGTTTACTAAATAATCTCCATGAATCTTTCCAGTTCTGCAATTCTGTGGGTCAATGGCTGCTTGAAGCCTACTCGTTTTCTTGACCACTTACTATGTGCTATTCACACACGTTCCCTCGTTCAACACTCCCAACTTTGTCTAGCAGAAACTGTTACTATCCCTAGTTTTCAGATGAGGATACTGAGGTGAGAAAGAACAGCACCTTGTCCAAGGTGCCAGACAGGTGGCAAGAGCCAATACCATCCCTATGTGAACCTAAAGCCTCTGTGCTGACTTATGATGCGACACTCCATACCCGCATTCCCAGCTGGGCCCATATCCTGGCCTCCTGAGTCCAGCCTGGAATGCACAGCGATATTCTGGAAGCACAGGAAGAGCCTCAGAAATGATTGAGGGTAGTACTATGTTTAGAATATTTACCTTTGTCAAACCACAATAATTTAAAGTTACCTCCTTTACAGGACAGAGATTATTTAATAATATATTTATTAAGCACCAGCCAGGTCTACGTATCACTTCATCTAATCCCCTCAGCAACCCTCTAAGATTAATCCGAATTTTGTAGATGAGTAGACCGAAGCACTAAGGTTAAAGGCATCCAGAGTAGGCGACGATGGAGATGAGGTTCTGATCCCATCTCTGCCCCCCGCCCCAAGTCCCGTACTTAGTCTCTGCACTGGACTACTTGCTGCTCATCTTTTGATGGCTGATGGTTAGCTTCACACTGTTCAGTAGGGCAAGGCTCAACACAGTGGAGAAAATGCCCGACGCTGAGCCATAGAGTTCCTGTGGTCATGACCCCAGGATGGAGAGCCACCTACGCCACCTGCCAGATAACATAAAGAGTTCTTGATGAAACGCCTGGAACCCTGAAACTCAGCTCCAGCAGTAGGTACCTGCACACATTTTCTGTGTGAATGCACATCCTATGGTTAGGATGCGAGTAGAGAGATGGGTCCCGGGTGACCTGGGTCTCACCTCTGCCCTGCTCCACGTGCATCTCTAGAACAAAGGCATGTTACGCTCTCCTCCCTTTGCCTCGTGATGATGCTGGCAGACCAGGAAAGCAGAACAGCTACACTCTTCGCAATGGGCTCTTGTTTCCCATTAGCCTCTGCTTAAATGGACAGAAAAAGTGGACAGAAAGTCTACTTTCATGACAGAGCATGGGAGGGAAGCAGTGTGCACCTGCCTCTCCATCCTTAGCTGGGTATTCCCTCCTTGCCCAGAGACAGGCCAGGATGTGGGGTTGCAGAAGCTATATCAGCGACTCGGCCCCATGTGTGGCCTTGTTGCTTAGTGAAGCAGGGAGAAGAGGCTCTGTGCCTCCTTCGAAAGGGTACTGGAGGAGGCCCTGGACCTCACATGTCCTTCATACAGAAAGCAACAGATGAAACTGGGTTTTGAAACCTTAAATTGAGATTTTACAGCAACAAGGACAAACCCACTGTCACTGCCCTGTGTCCACAAGAGAGAAATGATAGATGCTGCTCCACAGAGAAAGACACTTTGGCAAATAGCAACCGTAAGTAGCGGGGGTGCTGTTTCCTCCTTCCTTCCTCCTTCCTTCCTTCCTTCCTTCCTTCCTCCCTCCCTCCCTTCCTTCTTTCTTTCCTTGCTTCTTATTCTTGTCACTTGAAAAACCATGATGACAGTGTGTTCATTGCGTGTGGTATTTCTAAATACACTGACATCAAATGCACTTAGTTATTTCGTTATGTGAACTTAGCATTTGTTTTTGTTACTAAAACATACACACACAAACACATAGATTTGGGTTTTTTTTTAAACAAGAACGACAAAAGCAGTGCTCACCCTAAAAGGTTGTGGGCCCAGGGCAAAGGCTGCAGCCCCTTCCAACAGGCTGTCCTACCATCTACATAAAAACCATAAAAGGCAGCTGTACCCTTAGCCCATCACTCCCCTCAACCACCCCAGTAGCCTGACCCAAGGAAAGGATTGTAAATTTAGACACACACACACACACACACACACACACACCCTAGATATAAGTATGCACACACAAAGACTATTTCTGGAAGGATAAACAATTGGTAGCCATAGTTGTTTTGGGGATGGAGAACGAGAAAAAAATCATAGTTCCCAACAGCCACTTCTGCTCTCCTTGTGCTCTTGCTGCCTCCGTTCGCCAGAAGAGGACCTGCTGCTGGGCTCTGCAGGGAGCAGCCTCCCTTCCCTCCTGCTCCCGGTCACCATGGCTTACAGATGCAGGCACAGGCAGAAAGCCTACAGGTGGGTGGAAATAGGGATAGGATGCTAGGTAGGATCCAATTGCAGAAGTGGATGGAGAGCCTATGGATGTGTCTATCCTGGAAGCACCTGTCAGCCATCTGGTCTCGCCTCACTGGATCTGGTTGCTCCCTACAATCCACGGGGAAAATACACTCCCTACCACTGGCACAGGTTGGCTGGGAATCCACCCAGGTGACCAGCAAGAAGAAAACAACATCCCGAAGAGAACTTGTATGCATTTGCCTGGGGTCCTGCTTTGTGTGTCCACTGGAGAGTTATGGGGACAATCTGAACTTGGAAGAATAGCAAATATTTTCCTACTCTTGAACCAAGCTCTATTTCCTTCTCTGTGAAATCCTTGAAAAGCAAGCTGCCTGTCTTCTGGAGAGTGGTAAATGTGATTTATATTTGGGGGACAGCTAAACAAATTACACTCCTTGAGCAAAAGAAGGCCTTCATCAGCATTGGACGCATAAAGCAGGAGGGAGGCGGCCACCAGCCGCTACACGCACGTGTGTGTTTGTGCAATCAGAGGTTTCCAGGTTTTCGGGGAGTGTCCCTGACATGAGTCTGCTCCTTCTCTTCTTTATCCTGATGGAAATTCCAGAAACAAACATAGTGTTTGGTTCTGAATAAAGATGTTTGGTGAAGGCCAAGACAGAGAGGTGGGAAGGGGAAAAGCCAGTGCAGGAAGAGAGCAAGTAATAAATGGGAGCGTGCGGAATGTGCTCCACCTGACTTAGCCAGATGCCTCTAGAGGGAAAGAAAAGGAAACAGCTAAATGCCTTATATCCCCCGGAGTCTTCAAAGGAAGCCTGCAAAGCAGGGCATCAGGGTAATCCTCACTCATTTAATATCTGACGCGTTTGCATCTGTGATGTGAAGAGCAAATTAGAATTCCTGTTACAAGAACAGAATTTTAACTGCTAGGAGTTAACACAGAGGTCAGGCAGCCTTATCACCACCTTATCTTATTTCACATGGTATCCGGATGAGTATTTCAGGACAGGGGTGTTTTGGACTTTTTTCCTCCAGGATCATTAGGAAAAGCCATAAAGAAAATGATTCTAAACTCAGCAGTCTGCTATGCGAAAGGAAGGTTAATTCTATCCTTGGCAGCCCTCCGTCCCTTCCATGGGCTGTCCAGATTTCCACTATTAGGACGGTTTACCTAGAGTCTCAGTGCAGGTGCATTGTTATTTTAATTATTTAGGACGTAATTTCTGGGCCTGAGAAAGATGGGCAGCACATCTTAAAGAAAAAAGACTTTCCCCCCAACGCACCACAAATAAATTCTTCTGCAAAACAGTGACAATGGATTAAATCATATGTTTGTTAGGTATTGTTAACTTTATCTTCAGAGGAAACACTAACATTTTTGCTGCCTGGGCTTTGGGGATCCACTTGCCATGGAGACATGAAGTCTAGAGTTAACAAAATCATGCGGTGTGAAGTCCACACAATATTATTTGTTTTATATTGGGCTGAATGCTTTGATTACCATTCACTCTCAAGTTACCCTTGAGACAAGAGACTTTCAGTATTATCATGTTCCTGCTACTGGCCAAGGAACTCTCAAATGTCAGCCACTGAGACCCCATTTTCTAGATTAATAAAACAAGGCAAAACAGATACAGTATTGATAGGAAGAGAAAGAATTTTACACTCACACACATACACACACACACACATCCCTAAGACTTCATCCTTAAAGTCTTAAAAAAATAACGTTTAACACCTTACAGAAATATATTTTCCCTAGACAAGTGTGAACACAAGCTAGTCTGAGATTAGTTATAGGTCATGCAGTGATAGAGTTTTATTTTTCTAATATAATTCTAATTTTCTCTTTTTGAAAGTAGGAACTCCTGAAGAGATGTAGAACATGACACAATCTAGAAATTTTAAGTGTACAAAAATTCGAAGTGGTCTACAATGCCATCTGACTGAGATAGACTGGGAGCAAGCCTAAGACAGAACTCCATTCCAATCGGCCCTCTTTCTTACACAATATGCATCTTTGGAAATTAGCCAGAGCTGGTTTCTGCCACTTCTTTGGTAGAAGTTGTGAATACTTTTCCAGATTGTGGACCTCTGCCTTGTTCTGGATTCTTCAGAGCCAGCACAATTTCTGTATCTCTCTCTAGAATAATTTATAGAAAGAAGAGAATGTTTTCAAAAAGAGGTAGAGAGAATTCCATCCAAGTACCCCTGCTAGAAAATGCATTCCTTATGCCTGACAGCTAAATCCGTGCTAATTTATAGGTTCATACTACATAATATAGCATCCTGGCTGAATGAGATGTTACACCACGTTCTACATACTTAAGAATGTTCAGGTCCGGGGGGGGCCCTCAGAAGGGGTTGGACATCTGTCCTGAGCCTGTAAAGACAGTGGAGACAGCAGGAGGTTGTTGCCCTTGCTCTAGGTGAACCCAACATATTGGCAATAGAATGAGTCAGGCAGAGTCTTCTCAGCTAGACAGAAAGGAAGAGAAGTTTCTCAGGAGCCTGAAGGAAGAGAAAGAAAAATACATTTGGCTATCTCTCATTTATTTGTTTGGAGGGTAATCGCCAGGCTTTTCTCTCTTCCCCTGCTACTGCCTACCTTTTGACCACTTCACTGTTCATTAGCACCTCCGACAGAGGGTGAACAGAAAAAGGGAGAAAAGATGGAACTCACATTCATCCATTTGAGGTGCTAATTCCTGACTTTCACACCATGCTAAATTGCTTGGACGGGCTACTGGACAATTTAAAGTTGTTTTTCTCAACCTTTTGGTCTATCAGTGAAATTTGTATTGTATACTTTTTCAGAGCACTGAAACATTTTTGTCCCATTTACTTAGCAGCTCGATGAAAGATTTTTGAAAATGGCAGGACTTGAATACCACAATTCCATAAGAGAGCTAAAGCTAACTCTAGTTTTTCTGTGTTAAGGAAGGAAAGGGGTAAGATGGGAAGTTCTGTTTAAGGGAAAAAAAACAGGAAAAATATATTTTTCTGACTTCCTTCTCTCATTATAGCTTACATCAAAAGCCACTACTATAGTGAGAAAGATTAGTTTGAGTTTAATTTAACTTAAATATTCTCTGGTGGAGATGCTAATAAGCAACCAAATGACCTAAGGCTGGAGAACAGGAGAGAGACAGGGAAGAAGCAAAATGCTTGTAAAACTCACACATTGGATCATTAACCCTTGAATAACTGAGAGTTGCTTTGAGATCATTCATGCTGTGTTTGTCTAAAAAAGTCATGAATTGCCACAGCCAATTGCACTGAACAAGAGGCAATACACTTGCTAAGAGGCTATGTCGATACCGTAGCATAATACTTACCTGGGATAATAGGGGATGTAGACAACGTGGATAATTGAAACACACAAATAATTCCAAAACCTGGTATAAAGAGACAGTAGTCACAACTGCTTTTTCTCCAAGCTGCTAACAGGCACCAATATTCATTCAGTTTTATTTCCTCTCTCACCTGTTTCTTGGCACGGAGAGGGAATGGAAGTATAAATAAGCCACCAAATGGCCCAAAGGAGGACACCGGAAACGAAAGAGAAAAAGGATAAAAAGAGTAAAAGGTAGTTCATATTACTGAGTAGCGGCCCCTGAAAGGTTGACAGATGACTGAATTTGCGTCCGTTCGTGATATCACTGTATAATTTGCTTTGGTGGACCAAAGAACCACTGTAAACCTCATAGGAATAATATTTCCTATCCCTTTAAGGTTTATAGGTTTGAACTCTGAAGACCTGTGCTCCTGAGGCTGTTTATTTTCTCCCACATCCTTGGCCTGCAGTTCTGGTGAATTCCAGGCCCGAGGCCTGGACGGAGGCACACACATTCACCTGGTGACACTGTACCTAATCTCAAGATAAACGGATAGAGGGAGTGAGCACACTCCGAGGGAAATAGCATTAAATTTGAAATTCACACCCCCAGTGTCAAGGTCCAGAGCCACTACTTCTATGTGGGCTGTGGGCGAAATCACTTAAAAGTTGTATGCCATAATCCACTTGTTTGTAAAATTGGGGTAATAATATCCTACAGGATTGTTGTGAGGATAAAACGAGATGATACATATACATGTACTTTCTAGGGTAGAACCACTATGTCAATCCTAGTAGATACTATAAAGAGAAGAGATCATATGGCACATCAAAGGAACAGCTCCAGTGGTTCTCACACTCTAAATGTGTATTTGGGAAATCTGATTAAAATGCCAATTCTATGGCCCATCTCCAGACACTGTGATAGCGGGGACTTGAAGGGGACCCAGGCATCTTCCTTTTAACAATTGTCCCCGGTGTTGCTGATGCAGCTGATCCATGAACTGCTCTCGCAGAAATACTACTGTGAGCCACCAACAGACACATTCTGGCCGGAGTGAGAAAAATAGGAGGTGAGCGATTTGTAAAAGCTCTCCCATTCTTGCAGCCGCTGCCCTACCATCACATTTAGAGCTGCAATCCACTACTGGCCCCAATCACCTCTTGAGAGAACGGGCAAAACTACTCTTAAGTCTCCATGCTGGCTTTCGGGCTCGATCGTCTTTCTTTGTGTAATTTCTCCCCACTCCGTTTCTTTTCAAGTTTTTATTTGTTTATTTTGAGAGAGACAGCAACAGAACGAGCTGGGGAGGGGCAGAGAGACAGGTAGAGGGCAAGAATCCCAAGCAGGCTTTGCACTGCCAGCACAGAGCCCTACGTGGGGCTCGAGCTCACACACCATGAGATCATGACCTGAGCCAAAACCAAGAGTCTGACGCTTAACCCACTGAGGCACCCAGGCGCCCCTCGGGTGCCTTTTCTTTGTGCTAAGAACACAGTTTCTGGTTTTCTGTATCTCTCCAGGTGAGTACCTCATCAAAATCTGTCTTCAGCCATGGTTCCTAACTCTCTTAAATTTCTCAGCCTTCCCCACACCTCCACCTTTTCATGTGAATCGCTCATACGTGACATTGAAAGGATTCTGGTTTGGTCAAATGAAGGATCAATTCCAGATAGCACAAATAGCGTCCAAGGACAAATAAAATATTTGGACTACATGCGGGAGAAATTTGGGAACTCTACAAAGTAAGTGTCTGCACATTACGTCAACTATGATCCCTGCCTTCTTTGTGACCCTGTGGTATTGCTTCCCTGGGACGAGCCAGGGCCCAGCCACAAGAATACACCCAGCAAGTTAGAAGAGTGGGGAGGGTGAACTTGGCTCACCATATTTGACACACCTGCAAGCCCTGCTCTGAAATTATTTCATGTGGTGTCAGTGGCTGTGACTGTATTCTCTAAAATGAATTAACCTTCAGTTACACCAATGTGAAGTTACCAGTTCTAGAGATTTACTTGAATCTGCATCAGGGTCCATTTTATTGCAATTGGTCAATAGTCCTGCTTTTCTAATAAAAAGAAATTGAAATTCAACCTGGGTCTGGGTTATCTTACGTGCTTGCTATGTGCAACATAACGATGTGGGCCACAACTTCTGTTCTCCATGGAGTGTTCCTTTAAGGCTAAGTATACAGACACTGTTCTCCGGATCCACTATTTAAGCTATTTTTTTTTTAAATCTACTCTTGTTTATTGAGTTTTCTTCCCCACACTACCTTTCTTTTAAGTTTAAAAATATTAATTTTTTATTTTCTCTTTCAAAGTATGATCTGCAAAATCTAATCCACAAATTTTAATAATAGTTTCTAGAAAATTAGGCTTGTCAGATTCAACTTACTTTTTAAAAATTTTTAACGTTTATTTATTTATTTTTTATTTTAAAAAAAAAATTTTTTTTAACATTTATTTTATTTTTGGGACAGAGAGAGACAGAGCATGAACGGGGGAGGGTCAGAGAGAGAGGGAGACACAGAATCGGAAATGGGCTCCAGGCTCCGAGCCATCAGCCCAGAGCCTGACGCAGGGCTCGAACTCACGGACCGTGAGATCGTGACCTGAGCTGAAGTCGGACGCTTAACCGACTGAGCCACCCAGGCGCCCCAATGTTTATTTATTTTTGAGAGAGAGAGGGACAGAGCGTGAGTGGGGGAGGGGCAGAGAAAGGGGGGTGAGGGATACAGAATCTGAGGCAGGCTCCAGGCTTCACGTGGTCAGCACAGAGCCAATGCGGGGCTTGAACCCACGAACCGTGAGATCATGACCTGAGCTGAAGTCGGATGCTTAACTGACTGTGCCACCCAGGCACCCCCAACTTTCTTTTTAAGGTAATTGTTGGAAACACATTTTTTTTCACCTATTTCATCTCAATTAAACACATCATAAGGGACTTGTTGGTTTATTAAAATAATTTAAATTATTCATCTCCAAATTAAAGCACTAGGTATGACCTTAGAGTGCTTTGTAGAACACACTCCCCCCTCCAAGAAGATCCTGACATGAAATTTTGAAAAGAAATATTTCAAAACTGACATCAGTTAGAGAACAAAGAAAAATATATAAAGATAAAAAAAAAAAATAAGCATTATCTACTGACCTCTTTGTAAATGCCATAGAATAGCATCAAAGTATTTTCACATACTAGAACCTAACAGTCTTCACTCTTGAAAAGGCCAGTGTAAAGTTTAGAGGACACAATATCTAATTCAAAAATTTTGTAACTGTCTAAATATAGATTCTATAACCTGTCACCAACAAATTACAAAGCCCCAAAGTATGATACATGTTCGCACCATCATCAATGGGTCTGTGGGCCTGGCCGGTCAGGCTAATGACGGTACCAAAAACGTGAGAGCTTCCATTGAAGGAACTGATGCAATCAGTCAGATTTGATTAGCTGGTGATCAGAACGGTGCTTGTCTCCTTTCTGATCCTGATCAGAAAGGTGATCCTTGAACCACGTCCCTGTGTCTCGCTTGTCTTCAGAACTGAGAATTCATCTTGGCCAAAATTCCGTCTGCAAAAGTATGACTCAACTGAATTAAAGTTCAGGGCTTCTTGAATTGAGTGGGCTGCGATTGTGCAAATTTAATTTTAGATAATATGCCACATTTAGACATTTGCTTCCAGGCTTCTATCACCCAGAGGGAGAACTGCTAAATCAGGAGAAAACGGCAGCGGTGTGTAGCGAAAGAGCGGGAAGGCAGATACCTGGAAAGCAGCCCCCGTTCTGCCATAATTAACTCTGCGACCTTGGGCAATCCACGTGGCCTCTCTGGGCCTGATGTGAAAAATGAGAGGGTTACGTTACATGATCTCCAAGGCCTTGCCAGCTCTTGGTTGCTCAGCCTCTCAGAGGGCACAGCACCAAATTACTCCGGCAAACGGTTTGTAGAGTCACGTGACCAACGTCAGGTGAGCAGCCCTTGACTGACGGTGCCAAAGTCCTCTCAAGAGGTTGGCTTTTCTGCCTTATTTTTTTTTTTGGGGGGGGGGTGTTAGTTGGGGATAAGTAGCAGTGTATCCTACTGAATTTACAGAAGGGATGGGAGATTCACCAACACAAAGGGCGGATGGGGAGACTGGGACCCAGATGGGCAGTGGGAGCTAACATTTACTAACTGCCCTCTGTGAGCCAGTCATGGTATTCAGTGCTTTTCAGCCGGAAATCATGTAAACCTCCCGGGGCCGCAGGAGATGTCTGTGCTTATTACCAAGGGCAAAATCAAGCCAGGATTCTAACTTGAATTCCTTGGGCTGTAAAGGCCTTCATCCTGAGCATAGATGTTGGCATCACAAAGCAGCCCCATTCAGCTCCCGAGAGAAAGCCGGAGAAGTCTGGGGGTCTCTCTGGGCAGAGGAGAGGCAGTGAACACAATATATCTTCTGCAAAGAACGTGAGCTGGGTAACTTGGGTGCCCTGCCTGCTGTAAGGAGCGCCCTTATTGGGCTCACATCCACTTTCTGAAGTAACAACCATTTCAAGAAAACATTTCTTAGTCTCAAACTGCAACTTAAATTCTCCTATAACGCATAACCTATTACAGAAATTCAACAAATCACAGAACTGTGAATGACACATACAACAGCAGTGTCCTGCACTCTAACAAGAAGCATTGGGTAATTTGTTTAAATATTAATATACTTGAAGTATTATTAGAAAGTCTTACAGCGCTCAAGTACAAAAAATATATATACTTTTCCTTTGACCCCGAAATTCATTTTTCATAAACCTGTATCTCTCCGTAATTAAAAATGAAGAAGATATTCATTTTATATTTACATTTTTTTGCATTGATAATTTAGAACCTACATCTTTCTTAAAAAGGATTAAGGCAGGTTGTAAAGCTACTGAGTCTGCAGGTGGGAGTAAAATAATTATAAGTGTGAGGAGAGGAGGAAAGTGGGAGCAGGGGACTGAGCAAGGCATTAGAGACATAAGCACTTAATCAATAAGAGGTGACAGTGGCAGCACCAGGGATGAGTTTCATTTGAGGTCAACAGGAGAGTCTTTCTGCTCTAGGGAAAGTAATAACAAATAGTGAGTGATAAAAGGGAAAATGAGGACTTACTGTGGACACGGAAAAAAAATACAACATATTCAGTGGAATAGTTCTATGAAAATCCCAGTCCATTTAATCCACCAAATGTATTTGAACTCCTAATGTGGGCAAACTTCTGAGAAGGTAAAAAATTTGAGTAAGAAAAGATTTCAGTCCTCCAGCAAGTTTACATACTAGTACTGGGCACAAGAGGAAGAATGCAAAAATAAGAACCGACTTTTATTTGTGGAACAAATGATGGAAAAGGATATTTAAGAATAAAATGCACTGGGGCACCTGGGTGGCTCAGTCAGTTAAGCGTCCAACTACTGGTTTCTGCTCAGGTCATGATTTCACGGTTCGTGAGTTCGAGCCCCACGTCGGGTTCTGCGCCGACAGTGTGGAGCCTGCTTGGGATCCTCTCTCTCCTTCTCTCTACTCCTCCCCCACTTGTTCATGCTCTCTCTCTCTCTCTCTCAAAAATAAATAAATAAATAAACATATGGGGCGCCTGGGTGGCTCAGTCGGTTGAGTGTCTAACTTCGGCTCAGGTCATGATCTCGCAGTTTGTGAGTTGGAGCCCCGCGTCGGGCTCTGTGCTGACAGCTCAGAGCCTGGAGCCTGCTTCAGATTCTGTGTCTCTCCATCTCTCGGCCCCTTGCCTGCTCATGCTGTGTCTCTCTGTCTCTCAATAATGAATAAATGTTAAGAAAAAAATTTTTAAAAACATAAAAAAAAAATAAAGTCCACTTGCGAATAAACTCATTGACTCTTTTGTTCAATAAATTATATAATCCACAGTAGGTGTCAGCAAAGTTTTTCTGCTTAGGGCCAGATAGTTCATGTTTTTGTGCTGGAGGTATTAGCCACTGCAATTAGGCAAGAGAAAGCAATAAGAAGCATAAGAATTGAAAAAGAAAGAGGTAAAATTATGTTAAGTTGCAAATAAGATTATCATAATAAAGATGGAAAAGAATCAATGAAACACCTCTACAAACAATATGAGGATTTAGGTTATAAAATTATAACTTCAGCAAGTTATAAATTTAGCATAAAAAGCCAATAACCTATAGAGATATAGATATGTAGATATATATACACATACAAAAGCATAGCAAAAGAGAAGAATGCATTTACAATGGCAAAAATGAAAACAAAATACCTAGGTGCAAAATTAGCAAGAAATATCCACAACCTATATCATAAAAATTATATTATACTTCTAAAAGAGACAGAGAAATCTTGAACAAGTGAAAAGACATACCGTGTACTTGAATAAGAAGACTCAATATCATAAAATTGTTGGTTCTCCCGAATAAATAAAGTTAAATTTTCAACAACAAGAATGCCATCATTGTTTTCCCCCTGAGTATAGAGAAAGTCCATTTGGAAGAACAAACAAGCAAAAAATAAGCAGGAATGTCATGAAAAGAAAGAGTATGAGGAGGAAACTAGGCATATCAGATATTAAAATGTACAGTAAGACCTTCATAATTAAGCCATCTTGATATTGGCAATGGCAAAGAGACAGGATGGAAAAATCTGGAAACAAATCCACTCACATGTGAAATTTATAGCAAATAAATATGGTAAGTACATATAATTTAGTATAATAAGGGTAGCATTTCAAATCATAGGGGAAAAGATGGACTATTGAAGAAGCAATAATGGGATAACTGGATAGCCATATGGAAAAAGATGAAATTAGATCCATTCCTCACAGCATATGCCAGGATACATTCCAAATGAATAGAGATTTAAATGCCAAGTAATCAAATCACAGAGCACAAAAAGAAAACACAAGTGAACTCCTTTATAACCTGGGAATGAAGAAAGCTTTCCTAAGACTCATAATCCAGAATCAATAAGGCAAAAAAATGGCATATTTGGTTATATATAATAAAAGAAAATATTTGCACATGAATACATATATGCACAACATATTGGGGAAAAGGCCAATTACATTGAGAAAAATATTTTGCACTTATTAAAGATAAAATATTATTTCTGTCAATATCTCAAATCTGCAAAGAACTTCTAAAAATAGAGCAAAAAAGGCAGCAACCATAAAGTGGGCTGGAGAAATGAATAAATAGTACACAGAAAAAGAAATACAAGTGGCTCATAAACACAGGAAAGTTTATTCAATTTTACTAATAGCAAAATAAATGCACAATAAAACTACATTGAGATGCTATTTCTCTCCTATCAGATTGGCAGAAATCCAGCAGTTAGACAAGCAATGCTGTTGGCAAGGCTGTGGGGAAACAGCATGCTAATATATTGCTAAAAGGAAGGAAAGATGGTACAACTTCTGTAAAGGGGAATTTGGAAATATTGAGCAAAATGGCATACGCACTTACCCTTTGACCCAGCAATCCTACTTTTGGGAATCTATCTTCAAGATACATTGGCAAAGTCATTAAGATATAGTCACAAAGCTAGTAATTCCAGTATTGTTTAGTAGGAACAAACCTGGAAGCAACTCAAATGCAGTTATAGGGGACTACCTGGATAAATTATGGGATATCTACTCAATGAAGTATTATGCAGGTGTAGAAAGGAGTAGAAATGTATCCAAATCCAACCATGGCGTTACCTCCATGGTATAACGTTAGGTAAAAAACCCAGGATAAAGAGCAGTAGGTATGGTTTACCATCTTGTCTCTAAGAATGGGAGATATGGATGCATGTCTATCTGTCTGTCTGTATACCCTTCTTAAACACTATAAACATAAATCATAAAATAAATTAGTTTTCTGTGGAGAGGGAGTGGGAGGCACAGAAATCCTCAAGATGGTGGCTAGGATTCTTGAAATGCATCTTGTAGTCTTGATTTTGGAATCATGTAAATATTTTTCATAACAAACTTGAAGAAAAAAGCAGCCCTAAAAAGTAAAAGAAAAAATGAAACAAAGGAACTGAAATGTATATCCAGTTGGTGGCGTAAACATATACAGAATTAAGCAGGTGACGTTAAAGTATATTAATTGTACATTTTTATTGGGAAACACCACAAAGACAAGAGAACTGCCTTGCCCTGTCAAAATAGAGAAAATAGTATCGGTGCTAATGCTAGTTTTGCTATGCTGAGACTGTTGGGATTAAGCAGCTGACAATTGTGATTTTCAGATGAAGCAAAAATCATATGGTCCCAAGGTTGAACTGTAGTATAATGGTATTAATTTGAATTGATGTATTTTATATACAAATGTTTGTATCTATATGAATTTCTATGTGTACATATATGTATCAGTATTTTTTTGTGTGTATACATATATTTATTTCATAATAGAAAATGTAATAGAAAAAAATATATATATATCCTAGCTCTATCCACTTAAACAACAGAAACTAAAGATGAATCTAGAGCAAAGAGCACCTCTATTGCCTGGCATCACAGTCCCTAAAAACCTTTCAGTCACAAAAGGAACCAGGACTTTGGGGATAAATGGCTGATTCCAAGTCTGGGCAGGAGATGTACAATTTGATATTGGAACTACCGAAGACAGCTGTCAAAGATGACAGGGATGTATTGAGATCACTAAGATGCCAATTTGAAGAGGTGACCACTGGCCAAAGATGGGACAATATGAACAGCAATAAAGGTAATAAGAAAATTGATGGAAACATATCAGGTATGTTTAAATCCATGATTACATAATTATAATTAGGAGGACGCTCACCGGTTACCTTCGTAGGATGCCAGGAGAAGAGCTCCTTGTTTCGGAAAATGGGAAATAAAGGGAAAGAACTGAGCATGAATCCTGTCTCTTCTCCATGAGCTGTACCTCAGTCTAACCTGGTTGTTGATCATGAAGTTCCTCTTTGTTTTTAAAATGTTTCTTTATTTTGGGGGGGGGAGGGGCAGAGAGAGAGAATCTCAAGTAGGCTCCGTGCCATCAGTACAGAGCCTGACGCGGGGCTCAATCCCATGAACTGTGAGATCGTGACCTCACGGAAATCAAGAGTTGGCCTCTCGACCCACTGAGCCACCCAGGCACTCCAGGAAATTCCTCTTTATAGAAATCCTGTTTCAACTAAATGAAGAAGGAATGTTCTAATATATTAGACAGCACCATCTTGATGAATGAAATGAATGAATTAGATCCCAGTGGTACTAGATGGATGTCTAGATGTTTGGTGGCTGCCAACATGACCAAGGAAGATGACCAGGCATTATGCCCCACTCAATGGAGGTCTGCACCACCGCCCATAAAGGAGCAATGCCACAGAAGTCAAACTTGGATCAAATCAAGCCTCAGGTATAACTACCAACTTACAAGAAATACACATTAAATGACACTAGAAAAATCTACACTGTGGGAAACTCTTTAGGCAAAATCCAATTTCTTCAACAACAAAAACCATTAAAAAGTAAAAGGGAAAGATGGCGTAAGAACCTATAGATTTAAAAGAGACAACTCAAATAATGGCAATGGGTGCGTCATTTTGGACCCCGGTTCAAAGACGCAAAATTTAAGAAAAAATTTTTACAACATAATTGGGGAAATGTGATCACTGACTGAAAATTAAGCAATATTAATGGCTACGTGTTAACTTTTAGTTTTCTGATTGTTTTTAAAAAATGAGTCCATTTTTCAGAGATACATGATGAAATATTTTTAGGTGAAATGATATGATTTTTGAGATTTGCTTCAAAATAATCTGGAAGGGCAAGAGTAACGATAGCTTGTAGATAAAGCAGAATGGGGCATGTGTTCATAAATGTGGAAATCTGGGGAGGAGTAAGTACATGAAGATTCATTTTATCATTCTCCCCACTTGTGTATTTTGATGTTTGCTATAATAAAAAAATTATTTTAAAGACATATTTCCCCCAAGGGGTGCCTGGGTGGCTCAGTCAGTTAAGTGTTTGACTTTAGCTCAGGTCATGCTATCACGGTCCTTGAATTGAAGCCCCAGGTCAGGCTCTGTGCTGACAGCTTGGAGCCTGGAGCCTGCTTCAGATTCTGTGTCTCCCTCTCTCTCTACCCCTCTTCCCCTCCCCGTTCAAAAATAAATAAACATTAAAAAAAATTTGAGTGCCTGGATGGCTCAGTCACTTAAGCGTCCAACTTTGGCTCAGGTCATGATCTCAAGGTCTGTGAGTTTGAGCCCTGCCTTGGCCTCTGTGCTGACAGCTCAGAGCCTGGAGCCTGCTTTGAGTTCTGTGTCTCCCTCTCTCTGTCCCTCTCCCTCTCATGCTCTGTCTCTCTCTCTCTTTCAAAAAATAAACATTTTTTAAAATTAAAAATAAATATATATATATTTCCCCCTGAGGCTCAATAATTGAGTTCTGTGTCTCCCTCTCTCTCTCTGCCCCTCTCCCCACCCATGCTCTGTGTCTCTCTCTTTCAAAAAATAAATAAACATAGGCTTGATAAAGCTCTTTCATTTTGGATTTTTTAAAATGGGGCCTATAAAGATTTTTATTTTTCCTGGTAAGATTTTCACTCTAATATAAGGATATGTATGTCTATGTGTGCATATATAATATGTATCACATATACAGGACGTGTGTGTGTCTGTGTCTGTGTCTAGTAGTATATTCTGCTAACCATCTGCCTTATGACCTGCTGCCTGGGCCCCTTCTATGCTGAGGACTCAGGACCTCATACCACTGTCCCTTCCAGCCCCCGGAGTCTGTGGTCAGCATCGCAAAAGCTATGAAATGAACAGGCAGGGTTTTAGTACAAGGCCTTCCCTTGGGCTCAGCCTCTGTTCACAACTATTTCAACAGTTTTCAGTGCAGTAACTGGTTGAAATGAACCGTACTATCCATCCATTTGTTAAGTATAAAATACATTTGGATTGGTAGTTTGGCAGAATTGATGGATTGGTTTGTTAATACTGCACAAAAAGATACATCCATAGTCAGCCAGGCACTTAGAAATATTACCAAAGTACTGACACATAGCTCTCTGATGCAAATTCTTCTTAGAACAAACATTGTTATTGTCAGTAATTCAAATGCCCAGTTTCAAAAAAAAAAAAAAAAAAAAAAGGAATACATGTGCCGAGCTGTTGCATTTATGGAGAGCTGAGGATTAACTTCCTCCATGTTAGTAGACTTCCACATTTAACATTGCATCTACTTCCAGAGCCAAGGTCTCCAATTCATCATAGCTCTTTACTTAAACTTCACCACAAAAACAGCTTCCGTCTTGACAAGAAGAGGAGTCAACAGGGAAAGCTTTCTCTCTCATTTGTCACCATTAATATCACCTTCAAAATACTTGGGCCTCACAGGAACCCCACCAAAGTGAAAAGTGTTTTATGCCAATGCTATTATCAGCATTGGATACGTTATTGACTGTGATTCAGAGGCACACGAAATTAGAAACTTGTGAAGGAGGAAATTTATTAAATAACTAAAAATAGGATTTGCTCTTTTAGGGCCTATTTTTCAGAGAATGGGAAGGGTTCTTTGTTCCTCAAAGCTGTTGGTAAATGCAGCACCGTTTATAGGATGAAATAAATAATCCCCCATTTACTCAGAACCTCTTGTAAGGGCAAACATGGAGGTTTAGCAATTCAAATGTGCTCATACACCAGGAACTGTGTGGCGCACTCATGCTTTCCCACTGATCCTACCTATGGCCCATTAGGCCCAGCGCCCTGTGTCTGGAGCCGTGAAGGAGCGTAGATGTCCTCCGGCACGCCCAGAATCTGCTGGGTCTTCTCGGCCTTCTCCGTCCGTGTTCTCAGAGAAACATCAACAGTGGTTCATTAAGTCTCTGTTCGGAATTGCAGACAAAACCTAAATTACGTATGGATGTCAAGTCTGCAAATAAGCGCAGGCACGGCAGACCCTGCGAAAGCTGAACTGGATACAGAAAAGGAGCCCTGTAATCTTTAATATTTTTAAAAGTTAATCAAGGGCTCGGGAAATGCTTCAAATGCAAAGCATGGGAACTGGTGCCATCTAATCACAGCCCACCACAGCGGCCAGGCAAAACTCTCCCCAAATGCCTCCAATTTAGACAAGAGGGACCACCAGGAAGGGGGAACATTTCTGCCTTCACGCCCGTTCAATTCTTGGCCTTGTTTCTGGGCCTTCCAACGAGCATATCAATTAGTAGCTCCAATTGTGAGGGTGGTTGGTTTTTTTTTTTGTTTTTTTGTTTTTGTAATTCAAACACCTGTCCACTAGAAACTGGATGGAGGCCACTGAACAGTTGTCAGATGGTAACTGTAATGTTTATAGATCCAATCCATAGATCTGCCTCCATGTTGCACAAAGTGCCAAAAAGTTATATAGCCAGACATCTGGCAACTGGAAGACTGTCCATCTCTTTAGCACTCTGCCTAACCCTCAAAGTTCTATTTGTGCGTGCTAGGCCGGCCCCGGGAAAGCAAAAGTTATTTTAAAATCGTTATATCTCCCTCATTTCTGCCCACAGAGTCGTAGCTGCAACTTCTGGTGACTTACTTTCTGCCAGTGCTGTAGTCACACCAAGAGAGAAGACAGAGCTCCCAGACCCTCGGCTTCCCATATCTGTTTCTGCTAAGCTCTGCCTATTACTCGGTCGGGCCAGACTCAATCAAGTGGGCTGTCTAGTTCTCCCCAGTGCCTACGTCGTTTTCAGAAAGTAATCTGAGTATTTGGAGGAGCGTTCAGATTCACTGAAGCTTTTGGGGACCAAATAGTCCTTTGTAGGAAATGTACTCCAAAGAGTCCTGACAAGCCCACAGAAGTTAACGTACTTTGCCACCTTCTACATTTTTACTAGGGAGGGACTGAGACAAAGAAAGAATAGAGTAGGCACATCCTGTCCATGTGTCTTCAATGATAATTGATAGCCTGGAATATGGTGGAGGGATGGTGAGGCCGCAAAAAGTGGAACATATGTTAATTACTGACGGAATTCTATAGCTTCCCACAAAAGGCACCTCTATTTTTTTTCTTCCTCGGATCCATTCATTTAGCAAGCGTTTATAGGCTACATTTGTACATGTGTTCCTGGGAATTCTGTACTGAGTTATACATGTAAATATTAGACAACAGATGTCTTTATAATGGGAATTCTGACTTTTGAGAATTTAGGGGGAAAACCCTAATTCAACATCACCTTTGCTGTGTTTCTAGCGTTTTGTATACAGTCTCTAATTCTGTGATGTTCCTTCACAACTGAGAACAGACAGAAGCAGCTCCTTCCATGACCGGAGAGTCACCACTCTCTGCAAGCCCGATTCCTTCTTTCACATTTCTTTCTAGTTTCTTAGGATCTCTACTCTGCTCTGACTTCATCTCTTCGGGAAGCGTTTATGGTACCCACAGGCCACTGACCAGACATGCTAGGGGCATTAAGGGTTAACAGTATTTTTATTACAGATGAGGACAGGAAAGATCTGGAGAGAATCCCCTCAGGTAACATGCAAGGGGAGAGGCCCGATGTTTTGGCTATTTGCCATTAAAGCTCATTAAAATGACTCCATGGCTATGTCTAAGTCTAATGAATAATTAATGCTAAAACGTTAAGGGCTTCAGAATCTTAATAGTGACGGTGACAGAAGGCATGAGGACCAGACGCTATGGCTGTCCAGTCACGCCTGTTCTTGGCTCTCTTTTGCTTCTTGCCCTCAACAGTGGGGTTTAACCTCACTCTCTCATGTGGCAATCCATGACAGTCCCTCAGAGGTGACTTCAAGCATTTTAAAAATATTTACGTGAGAGGGAAGAAGTATAGGCTCATTTTCCAAGTCTGTACTCTAGCTTTCAAAATGACTCAATAACATGAGGAGAACTTAAGCTCAAGCCTTTGGGTATCAACCAAAAGATACCTCAGTGAGTCAGTATTTATAAATAGAATAGAAATTAGGGGCCCCTGGGTGGCTCAGTTGGTTGGGCGTCTGACTCTTGGTTTCGGCTCAGGTCATAATCTCACAGTTCATGAGATTGAGCCCTGCGTCGGGCTCTGTGCGGTCCACGCAGAGCCTGCTGGGGATTCTCCCACCCTCCCTCTCTCTACCCCTCCCCTGTTCATGCTCACTGTCTCTTTCTGTCCCTCAAAATAAGTAAATAAACTTTAAAAATATCGACATATGTTCTGGGTCAATTATAATAACGGGGTTCTCAGTTTTTCTATCTCCGTATCTGGACCGTATCTCCAAAATCAGTAATTATTCTAGCTACCGAAGCATTTTTCTGAATGCTTATAACTCAAAAAGGCACTGGCACTCATACGTCAGCTTCTACAACTCCTCAGTTGGTGGCAGTGACATCTCATTCCACTTATAGCAGGGTTGCAAAGATTAGCTCACGCTACAACGCCTGTGTTAGTGGGGAATATATCTGTGTTGATGAGGTTGAGCCCTCTATCCCTCCTCTTCCCCTTCCACCACCACCCCCCTCTACAATGCCCTGAGCTGGAAAAATGGTGCGCTTTGACTTTGACTTTTCCTATGTTATATTTTCTTACTACTGTGGAGCCATGGAGTAGGCTCACCTGACACTGGGAGATAAGGGAATTTAGAAAATCTGCTCTCAAGACAACAGCCTGACTTGTGAGGCTTTAGTCTGACTTACTTTGAATTTCAAAAGCCGAATATTGCCTACATTTTTGCCTTCACATTCCTCCAGTAAATGTTATAATCTACCCCCCAAAAGATGGTTGTCTGATTGAGAAAAATCCTGCATTTAGAAAGGTAAAGAGGAAAGCAACAAAAACCAATTAACCCTCTTACACACGTATTGCTATAAGACGACTCACATGCCCTTCCATTAAAAAATGCACAACGTAGCATTGGGATTTGGTGCCGAGATGCATTGGAAAATGATCATTAATTTCTGCTCCTTTTCAGGGAGACTTTTGATGACCTATATCTGGCATTCTTTATAAGTAGAAAGGTCAGGGGACATTATAGAGAAGCAAAGCAGGAACACAAGAGGCATTTTACAATTTTGTAGACAGAGAAAAACTAACATCTTTTTCAGCAACCAGTGAATATACATGTATACATACACACACACACACACACACACACACACACACACACGCTGGCCGAGGAAACAGTTAAGCCTAATTATGATACCCATCCCTTATTTTTGAGTAAGTGCCATTGAGGAAGAAATTATTCTAAATAGACAATAAGACAAATGAGAAAAAAGAGCTTGAAGATCTAGGAAGACTTTCAGATGTCATTTTTTTTTTTTTTTGATAGCCTCTGGAACTTTCCTTTTCTACTTAAAATTTTTACTATGTTTTTGTTTCAGTATTGTATGAAAACGTTATCATCCAAAAAAATTATATATATCATATATATATACATTGATATACCATATCATATATAATCATATCATATACATAATATATATATTACATAAAATATAAAGATATCACATATATGTATAATTTACATATTAATATGGATTATACATATTATATCCAAATTATATATATGTATCTTTGGATGAAATTTCTCACTCGGCAAGACTTTAATCTCCCAGCAGGCATACTTTCAGAAAGCCACTTCTGAACCAGAACTGTGTTCCTTTAAAGAATAAACTTAAACTTCACTTTTAAGTTGATGAAGCAAAACCTGGTCATTTGGTCTCTGTTAGGCTAGGGAAATCTGGAGACACTTCCTCAAACAGCAGAGAAACCATCATTCATTTCAAGATAAAATTCAGCTAGTTTATGCTTGTTTCCAGTGAATACCAAGTGACAGTGGTGTCTGTCCATCTGTTTCTGTGCAGCAAGAGACAGGAACAGGAAGAGACGGTGGGAATCCCTTCATTTAAGCTCATGAGTCTATCTACATAAATGTATAATAGGGAAGGTGGGAGGATTTTGAGAAACAAGTCTACAAGTGGGTTAATATCCAGCAATACTAAAATCCCCAAGTGGCAAAATCCTTCACATGTTTTAACAAGTCTATGAGGTCCTAAGACTTTCTCCAGCTCAGGAGCGGGCCCTCTGAAAGTTGTGCACAAAGTCACAGGCAGGAGTTTTGCTTGAAGGGAGAGCCCGTAGCTTTCACCAGATGCTGAAAGAGTGTGAAACCACCTCTGAAAGATTAAGAACACTTTTTTAGGATAAAGACTGGGGTATAATAGAAAGGTAATAGAGGTCACTGACAACCATCAACTGCTTGCCGTGTCTCAGTACCTGCAGAGCCCATAGTCCCCCAAGTGGGCTGCCCACACCCCAGGGAAACTACCCAATGAGATATGGGCAGAAAACATGGAACTTCTATTTATATTTCTGTTGATCATAACAAAGAGAAGATTTAGCATGCCTGGTGTTTAATAATATGGATTAGCTCCAGCACCCCCTCTCAATCCATATGTTTAGGTTAAGGGGTCCTGAAGAGGGGTGGGGCTCCACAACATGCAGGGCTTCTTGGCAGTGGCCCCATCATTTTCCAGTTTATCATGACTTATAATTTCCATGACATAAGTGGATTTACAGGCTGCATTCTTTAGACTTTTTACATTTTGTCACGACATAGATGTGAAATAGGGTGAAATGTTTGGGACCACACAGAGGTTCTCACATTATCTCCTGGAAGTGTGTCTTAAGAGTTACTGAGCTGAACATTTTTAAACAAAGATATATGTCTCATATTTGCTCGGTTTTTTAGTCTGTCAATAATATGCTATCTAGAGTTTTTTCTTATTTTTTGTTTTCAAATCAGCACACTTTGTCTGTACTTTGCAGACAAATGTGACCAAACAATGAGAGAGAAATAGATGTTTTTCAAAAAGAAATCTCTGGTATGGAAAGAGCATTTTTAAAAAGGATGTCAGAAATGTTTTCATTATTACAGGGTTTTTTTTTAGTAAAAATATTATCTGTTACCTACAAAAGTTTTTCAGTCTAGAAACAAACCCAGAAACACAATATTCTTATCCATTCATAAAGTTTCAAATGAAGAGATTCAGTGTTTTGAACCTGTTCAGTACAATGGTTTCTAATTAGTTTCGAAAATAACTAACTAAAACCAGAGAAGATAAACATTTCCTGAGTTTCAACAAGGTTTTCCATAATTGTCATATAGTTTGCAAATTTTAATAGGTGGTAGCCAGAAATTTATGTCTTTCATTTGGACATTTATATCTTAGTGAAATATGTATAAAGCTGTGATGGTCAGTCACTAAGACAAAGTAGAAACAGACCTGCAAATTAATTACATCACTTAATTACTAAAAGCAACATTTTTAGAAAAATGAATCATTTTAATCACATTGCTCTCATAATAATATTAGTTCAACATAATAATATAAAATGTTATTTTAGCAAAAATTTTCTCTGAGTGCAAAAATATGTTCTGTATTACTAATGAAACAGAATGAAAGTATTTTTTAGTATTATTTATTTCAATCATTTAAAATTTCTATTTTTTGTATATGCTTTATAATGTGTATAATAGTTTAGTGGCATGTAATTTAATTTACAAATGTAGAAATATTTTATACATTTATTAAGACATGCAGGCTCAAATGCTTTTACTGATGAAGAACAATATCAAAGAGGTTGGGACTGATGCTGTAAGCCTTTGATATATGTTTTCCTAATCAGTCCTCATAACAACCCTGTGAAAGAAGTATTGTTATCATTCCAATTTTATAGATTAGAAAGGGACCAGAGGGGCGCCTGGGTGGCTCAGTTGGTTAAGCATCTGATTTCGTCTCAGGTCATGATCTCACAGCTTGTGAATTCGAGCCCTGCCTTGGGCTCTGTGCTGGCAGCTCAGAGCCTGGAGTCTGCTTTGGATTCTGTGTCTCCCTCTCTCTGCTTCTTCCCCAGATCACACTCTGTCTCTCTCTCACACACACAAAAATAAATAAACATTAAAAAAAGAAAGGAACCAGAGACTTTCAATAGCTCAGCAGCTTGCCGTAATCACAGAGTTCGTGGATGACTGATTGGAAATTTGTAAGCCCTCGCATCTGACGTCAGACCCTATGTTCTAACTATCCTACTTCGAGCAACGTCTTAGTAGGTGATGTGCTTAAGACCCTAGACAGGCTCAAAGTCAAGTCAAGTGGCAGTTGACAATAGTTTACATTGCTTAAATGTCAAATTTTACTTAGGTGCGTGTTTCTTCACATCTTACTCTAATTGTATATCAATATTTCAGGTTAAGGTTAAGGTTATTTGTGGGTTGGGAGGTAGGCTAATTATTTTTTCTGCTAACCTCTCTTATGGGAAAACCTATAGTCTGGAACACAAGGCACTAACCAAAGTACCACATAACGGCCACTGGCAGCGTGTCCTAATTGCAAGCAAAGAACTTCAGAGAAAATAGTTATTTCATTATTACCCATGTAAACTCAAGCTCCCAAAAGTGACAGCAATATAGCCAACTTACAAATTTTGCAGCCAACTACAGAATTGATTGGGGAGGGTAGCTTCTGACTGGGTCTTTGTCCTATCAAAAACATTTCCACAACCTTTTATACAGTCAATTTATGTGCAATGTATAGGAACTTCTGAAACTTGGGCTCCTCTGTGATGGGCAGCAATAACTGCAATGGAACCGTTATTGTCCATCATGTCAACGAGTGCTCTTTAACAAGGAGATTACTGGCAAGAGGGAGCATAATGACAATGGGGAAAATGTTAAAATGTTACTATCTATCATGTCAGCTCACTGTCCACTGCCTAAGGTCGGCTTGTTACAGAATCCTCATAGGCTAGCAAGCTGAGGCCACATATCTCAATGAAATAACCCCGTCATTTTTATTTTATTCTTATTTTCAAAATATACCCAAAGGCTGCCAGCACTCTAATGTGTCAAGGTTTCAGGCAGCAGTGAATTTCCGTAGCAGTTATAAGACTCTGAAACAGGGTCTTATAATGGAAAAACTGACAGACCCTTAACTATAGCAGCACTAACAGGAGTCACTATGATAAAAGCTAGCTGAATAAACCACAATTTGGCCCAATTACGTAGGGCTGCTACAATCTCCAATAAGCCTGATGTTCATTCCGACCTAATAATTTGTGCACTTCAGGTTGAATGTATTGTCAGTTTCTAAATGGGTTCCTTCTTCCCTGAATGTAGGCTGTGTGGTGAATCCAGGTGCCTGGATTTGACAGTCAGGTGCTATGTCTGGGAGACTAAATCAGCAGGTACACAGTAAGACTTGTCAGAGAAGGAGGAAAGAACAAGTGGTGGATCACGGGTGAAAAGTCAGCTCTTCTCCGGTCGGCATTGCCAGTGGACAGCCATAGCCAGCAGGCATAAAAAGGCAGTCAAATGGTGGCTGATAGAGAAGAACGGCAGCCAGCATATGCAATCAGCAACTATACATTTATACAGCCTGGGGTGAGGCATGGTGTTAGGCTCCAGGGGAATGACATAATTATTCCCTTTAAGGAGCTGATAGTTTAGTGAGAGATAAAAATGTCAAGAAATAAATACAAATGGTGTGTGTGTGTGTGTGTGTGTGTGTGTGTGTGTGTCTGTGTGTGTCTGTGTGTGTTGCTTTCCACTGGACCAAGATAGGACAGGAGTGAAGAGTACCTTGACTCTCATATACCACTTACTACCACATCATCCATCTAGCCATCCACCCAACCACCCACCCCTCTATCCATACATTCATTTGACATTGACTGACGGTCTTATGTGTTGAGACCTGTTTTCTTCCAGTGCTCAACACCTTCTCTTTCAAATCAGGATCTCTTCTCCCAGCCTTCCTATTCCTGTTTGAAGTATTCACCCCTTCCATTAACCCCTTCATTTCTGCCACCTCTACGTGCTGAGTCTTCCTTCAGACTCTGGTTGGTTCCATTCCTTCCTTCCCATTCCCATAGCTGCCAGCCCCGTCCAGGCTCTCAGATGATGAGTGCCTTGTGCATATATATGCTCAGTGTTTGGCTTGGAATTGAATTAGCTCACACACTGACCATTGGTGATCTGGTCTCTCTGCTTCCTGTCACTCTTTATCACATCATCTCACTTCATTTTTCTACATTCTGCTTTTGATGGTTTAATAATCAGTTCCATGTGTTTAGAAACCTTATCTTGTCCACTGCTGACAGATGAACTCCATGCCTAAATGGATCGTATGCTTTTTTATTCATGTCAGTAAATATTGAATGAATGAATGAGTGAATGAATGAATGAATGAATGTTTTCTCAAAATTCAGTCTGGCCTCATCTCTTACATGAAACTTTCCATGACCTCCCTTTCCCAGCTCTGAATATTTTAAGCACACTTCCTCTGTGTCCCAGTAACACCTATAACATAACTCTATCAAAATGCTCACAAAACACATTCTAAACATGATTTACTTGTCAATCTGCCACACTTGTCTTAAGAACCTGAGGGTGAGAATGTCCTGTCCCATTTGACTTTGTATCCACAGTGCCTGTCACAGACTGAAGTACATATTTGTTAACTGACTTATTAAATAAGCAAATAAATAAATGGCTTACAGGAATAACATGAGCTGCCATCATATGTAAAAACTCTGGCTACCAGGATAGTTAAAGAGTAGAAAATGTCATCACTTTTGATCAATTTGGCTGTCACAACTATGAAGCTTCTTTGAATGTAGACTTGCTATTTTCAACAGAAGAAACACAGAAACTTGGATCGACACCTGTTTTTTTCCAATTTTTTATTTAAATTCTAGTTAGTTAACATATAGTGTAATATTTGTTTCAGGAGTGGATTGACACCTGTTTTGACTCAGACCAGGAATAAGCCTGAGACCCAGAGTGTGATAAATTCTGTGCATCACCATATACCCAAGGTCTTTCAACCACAGTTTTGTGTGAGCCATTCCTAGACCCTCAGGTTCAGGAGTGCCCTTATGAAAGTACTGGCACATGGAAGGAGGAGGGATCTATGGAAGATGTGTTCCCTTGAGAACAGTGTAGTTGACTAAAAGGACATAGACTTGAGTGGCTGTTCACAGTTTACTAGAGTGATATCTGTGGCTTTTGTGACCTTCTATTTGGCTCATGGTGTTGACCATAGATTTTGTTAGACTAGAGTTAGTAACCAGAGGTAAAACCTTCCAAGACAAGATCTCAAGGATGTGCATGTGACTTGTACTTATGTGAAAAGCTGTTCTTTTTTCCTTTATTTATTTTCTTAGTCTTCCCCTTTCTACCTCTCAATCTCTTTCTTGTAATACTCCATTGTTGAATATCTAATATATTTTGGACTCAGGGCTTGGTCGTATAAAGAAAAAATTATGAGTATTTGCTCCTAAGAAGTGTATTATCCAGTTGGAGAACTAATTAAGTACACATTCAATAATAATCCAAGTATGTGCAGTTAGAGTGGTTCTGAAGAGCTATAGTTCAGTTCACAGATATTTTGTGAGCACCCGCAAGAAGGAGGTGTATGATGGGCATTGAGAATATAATGGTAATTAAGGCGCAATCCCTGATCACCATATTAGTTTCCAGCCTATTGAGGAATATTGACATATAAATACATTATTATAAAATTAGTAGTGTTAAGAAAAATGTTCTAGAAGGATAGGTGAGTAGCATGTTAGTCAATTGGGGGTTCAGAAATGGCTTTCTAAAGGGATGACTCCTGAGTGGAGCCATTGTTGTTATTGTTTTTTTAAGTTTTTATTTTAATTCCAATTAGTTGACATACAGTGCTGTATTTGTTCCAGGTATATAATATAGCGATTCAACAATTCCACACAACACCCTGTGCTCATCATGACAAATGCACTCCTTAATCCCCATCACCTATTTAACCTACTTCCCCACCCACCTCCCCTCTGGTAACCATTAGTTTATTCTCTATAGTTAAAAGTATGTTTCTTGGTTTGTCTCTCTCTTTTTCCTTTTGCTCATTTATTTGGTTTCTTAAATTCCACACATGAGTGAAATCATATGGTGTTTGTCTTTCTCTGACGGACTTATTTCACTTAGCATTATACTCTCTAGCTCCCTTCATGTCATTGCAAATGGCAAGATTTCATTCATATATATCATATGTTCTTTATCTATTCATATAGGGGTGAACACTTGGATTGCTTCCATAGTTTGGTTATTATAAATAATGCTGCTAAAAACATAGGGGTAAACATAGGATAAAACATAGGATAAAAACTTATATCCCTTTGAATTAGTTTTTGTATTCTTTGGGTAAATACCCAGTAGTCCAATTGCTGGATCATAAGGTAGTTTTATTTTTAACTTTTTGAGGAACCTCCATACTGTTTTCCACAGTGGCTGCACCAGTTTGCATTTCCACCAACAGGGCAAGAGGGTTCCTTTTTCTCCATCTCCTCGCCAACACCTGTTGTTTTTTGTGTTGCTGATTTTAGCCATTCTGACAGGTGCAAGGTGATACCTCCTTGTAGTTTTGGTGTTCATTTCCCTTTTGGTGAGTGATGTTGAGCATCTTTTCGTATGTCTGTTGGCCACCTATGTGTCTTTGGAGAAATGTCTGTTCATGTCTTCTGCCCATTTTTAATGGGGTTCTTGTTTTTTGGGTGTTGAGTTTATAAGTTCTTTAAATTTTTTGGATACTAACCCTTTAATGAGTGGAACCATTGTTGACGTAACCTAGCTATCATGAGCACTCAATATGTGCCAAATATTGTGCTAGACACTCTCCATGTATTAGCTAATTTAATCTTCACAACAATCCTGTAAGGTAGGTTCTATTATTACTTCCATTTTATTAATAAGAAAACTGAGGTATTAAGGGGTTAAGTAACTTGTTCAAGGTTATATAGCTTGTAAGTGTTAGAATTTGGATTCAAACCCAGGCAGTTTGGTTATTGAGTCTGGTGACTGTGCAACATGGCTAACGGCATTCAAAAACACCTCAAATAAAATTGCGAGGCAGAGGCAAACAATAATCTGGAAAAATGTTTTCAACACACAATTGCATTAATGTTACAAAAAATTTTCAGATTACTTTTAAAGAGTTAAACATTCCTACAGAGAAATGGAAAGAACATTACAAGGAAACTCCAAAAGAAGAGATATAAAAGATCATCAAATATATAGAAATGTTTACTCTTACCAAAAAGAAACACAAAATAAAATAGGAACTCTATTTTACCCACAAAATATCATTTAATTATTGCTACAGCTTCCTGAAAAAAATTGACAATGCATCAAAACCTTAAAGTGTATATTTTTTGGTTCAGCAAATACACCTTCAGGAGTTTCTATAAAGGAAATTAAAATTCATGTTCAAACAATTTTATCAATAAGGCTATTCATCACAGTGATGTTTATAACTAGTAAAATTGGGAGTAATGTAAATATCCAACAATGGGGGATTGATTAAATAAATTGTAGTACTGTCCCACAATAGACTTCTATGTAGCCATCACAATGTAATACTGAAACATAAAACTAGACGAAATAGGAAGTTATTCATGATTTATATTAATTAAAAACAATAAAGTTATAAAATAATAGATAAAGAATATTTCCACTTTTATAAAAGCTACATTTAATTATAGAAAAAAATGTCAGTATTGCTCATCTCTGGGTAATGATAAAATGGTAGTATTTTTTGATCTTCATTTTGTTGATCTGAATTTCCTAATTAAAATGTATTGTCTTTGTCATAAGGGGAAATGAGCAAAAAACTATTTTTTTAAGGTGAGTTATGTGATGAGAAAAGGGAAGACACATAGGCAGAGGAAATAGTACAAACAGTATGACTTGGGGTATGTGGTGGGGGAGGGGAATAAATGCAGTTTTTGAGAAAAAGTAAGAGACATAGCAGTGACCCCGCGTGCCAAGCTAAGGAGCACAGGTCAGTTCTGAAGATAAGGAGACAGTAATAGGTGTTGAGCAGGAAAGTGGAGGGAGATGGCCAGAGCTCCATTCCAGGGCAAGTACTCTGCAGGCAGAGTGGTGAGGGAAGGCTTGGTAAGGAGCCCAGGGGTGTGGCTTTGCCGCAGTAAGGAAGAGATGGCAGAGGTCTGACCAGGATCAACAATAGCAATAGAGCAGAAGCGACGCATTTGGAGAAACAAAATATTTAGGAAGTCATTTAGGTAGTTTAGGGGACAAATTCATCAAGCCTGTGAATGATTAGGGGGTGACAGAAGAGAAATCCCAATCCATACTTTGATTTTTGTTTTAGACACATTGAATCTGAGGTTCCTCTGATATGCAAGATGATGGAATAAACAGTTCAGAATAAGAAGAGATACTTCTAGGGGCACCTGGGTGGCTCACTTGGTTAAGCATCCGACTTCGGCTCAGGTCATGATCTCACAGTCTGTGAGCTTGAGCCCTGCATCAGGCTCTGTGCCGACAGCTCAGAGCCTGGAGCCCGCTTCAGATTCTGTGTGTCCCTCTCTCTCTGCCCCTCTCCTGCTCATACTCTGTCTCTCTCTCTCTCTCAAAAATAAAATAAAAACATTAAAAAAAATTTTAGAAGAGATACTTCCAACATGGGTGATCATGGAAAGTTTTATCTGGAAGATGAAGAAAGGTAGATAAGAAAGAAAATACAGGATAAGTAGAATTTCTAGAGGTCTAGATGCTCTGTGCAAGCAAAGACAGAGGCATGTGGTCTCAGAGTTCAGATTGGCTTAAGAAAGCTTGTGAGGGAGAGTAGTTGAAGATAAATCTGGAAAATCTAGAGCCAGACCAAAAAAACTCTTTTAATGCTGGGGCTTTTAGGTTATCTTTTTTAGGTTATCTTTTTTTTTTTTTTCAGTGTGTGTGTGTGTGTGTGTGTGTGTGTGTGTGTGTTTAATGCTACAGAAAATAAAGCATTTTTGAGGCTTTTTGGGCCATACAAGTTTCACATTCCAAGTAGTGCTAACTACACTGGCAATGGTGTTCAACAGAACACAAATATTTATACTCATCATTTTAAAAACACCTCCTGGTTTTAACACGTTGTATGCTTACTCTGAATCAGAAACTGGTCTCATTTATGGTTAAGAATAATTCTCCAAGGAAGGTATTATTACCCCTATTTGTAGATGAGGAAATGGAGGTAAGGACAGTTTAATACATTTGCCCAGAGTTACATAGCTAGCAAGTGGCAGAGCCTAGTTTCAAACTCTGATCAGGTAGACCACATAAGTTCACAGAAGTAACTGGTAGCAATGGGGAAATCTAAGAAGTCCTCTCTGAGACATAAAATTTGAGCTGGAAAGCACACCAGGTGTGTGGAAAGGGCAAGGAGGGAGTAGGGTGTGATAGAAGGCCACAGGGGAAGGCAGGACTGGATGCTCTGGGACACTGAACCGGATGTTGAGTTTGGATTTTACTCAAAGGACAACAGAAATCCACCAGCAGGTCTTGGACATGTCCCATGTCTGTGTGATATGGTCTGACTCATGATTTTAAAAGATGATTATTAGGGGGCGCCTGGGTGGCTCAGTCGGTTAAGCATCGACTTCAGCTCAGGTCATGATCTCGCAGTCCGTGAATTCGAGCCCTGTGCTGACAGCTCAGAGCCTGGAGCTGTTTCAGATTCTGTGTCTCCCTCTCTCTGACCCTCCCCCGTTCATGCTCTGTCTCTCTCTGTCTCAAAAATAAATAAACGTTAAAAAAAATTAAAAAAAAAGATGATTATTAGGAATTCGCTAGACACATGGGGGAGGGGTGCAAGGAGGGAACTGTATGAAAATGAATAGCACATGGGAAGGTACAACATTGAAAAGAACTCTGTATGGGTAGGATAAAAGGTTCATGTAAAAGAAGGTGACAGTGAGGCTGGTGACCAGGATTTTGAAAGATTTTAGCTAAGAGTTTTGAAACTTAGGGAGGGAAACTGAAGAATTTTCAGCAGAGCAATGGACATGGTCAGGTTTGCATTCTAAAGTCTTCCTTCAGCAGCTATGTAGAGAATAGAGGGGCCAACTAGAGGCTGGATGGCCAATAAGCCAGACAGCAAGTGATGAGAGCCAGAGAAGGCAGGGGCAACAAGGAGGTGCAGAGGGAGAGTATTTGAGAGAGATTAAGATGAAAGAATCATCACGATGTCAACTGTGTATATATAAAGAGGAATGCAGGATTTATTCCTGGTTTTCTGGTTTGGCTGACTGGCTGAGTAGATGATGGTGACTGAGAATGTAGGAAGCAGGGTTTCAACAAAAGATGGTGAGTCCAGTTTGGGCACCGTGACTGATTTATTTCGGGGTCATCCAAGTGGAGATGGTGTGGAAACAAGGGTCAGGAGTTCAGCAAAGTTACGAGTGAAAGATGAAGATGTGGGGGTTATTAACTACAGGTGGGAACCGGAAACCATGGGTGTGAAGAAGGTCACTCGGTGCAGTGTGGGAAGAGTAGACCCAAGTTACTGAAGGTCACATCCTGGGAGTCATACCAACATTTTTAGATTGAACAGAGGAAAAATGAACTGTGAAGTATATTGAGAAGGAGTTGGAGAGGTAGGAGGGAACTCTAAAGAAGGGTCAAGTAAAATAAAACAAAAATATGAGTTAGCAGGAGCAATTTGGAAGGAAGCAGTAACCCTAGCAGAAGTTTCACTGAGTCATAGAAACTGTAGGCTGCACATTCTAAATGGTTTAGTGGAATGGGAAGTATATGGAATGGAGGCAAGAAGGAATGTAGAATCCAGGAAAGATGTTTTTCAAAGAAGTAGAAATGCTAAGTGTGATTTTCTGCATTTAGGTCAGAGTTAACGTGGAGGGAAGGGCTGAATACTGGAGAGCAGTGATTGAAGAGTACCATCCTCTAGAGGGAGGGGAGAACGGATGTCCTGCCACAGGCTGAGAGCCAAGACATGGTGCCTTCTCCAATCTTCTGTTTCATGAGCAGCTTCTTCTATGCAAGGATTTTTTGGTCAGCTGGCACAAATTCTGCATATTGACATTTTAGCTTCATTGACTAATACTAATTTGTTTCTCTCTCTGTCTCTCTCCCCACTGTGCAACTTCCTCCCAGCCCAGTCAGCTGTAATCCACGGGGGTCACCTCACACATGATGTTTCTCCTTTCAACACCTGTGGATGGAGCAGGGTTTCCAGAAAAAGCTGACTGCTGAGCTGGTTTTCATAAATATGGTTGAGATGTGCATCTTATCTCTAAGTCCTTATTTTCTATGAGGTAAGTACTCTTATTGCTGCTTTTCAGATAAAGAGATGGAGGCTCAGAAAAGCTTACTAATTTACTCAAGTTCATGCAGTCCGTAGGGTAACTGAGCTGGGATCAAAGCTCTAGCCCAAAAGCCCACTTACCAAGTAGTAGAGGTTGGATTGGGGGTTTGAGGCTGGACACAAGGAAGCCCGTGGAGAGGTTCTGCGGAGCCCAGACCTGAAAGGGTAAAGGAGTGGTGGCAGTGGGAATAAAGACATGGATGGAGCTGCATTGGGAAGTAAGCTTTACATGGAAGGTACCAGACTTGGTCATGGAGAGTTGTAGGGCAAACTACGTGATGACTGTGTCCAAAAATGGCATTACCTGTGCCCCAGATCTTGGTTTCTAAGTAACACATTCCAGCCTTGGCTGATTCCAAAGCTGGGGCAGAGAAAGTACAAGGTGAACCTGGGATGTCTTATTGTGCCAAAAAGCAAGGAAGTGCTCAAAGATTAATGAGACCATGTCAAAAGGACACAGGAACCCACAGGAACTGGCTAGGAGGGATCCTCACTGACCGCATTGGAAACAATTGGAGCAACAAAAGTAAGGGGTAAATAAAACAAAAAGAGTCCATGTATCCATGATGATATGAGGGGAGGGGAAGCAAAAGAAAGGGCAGCCATTTTTTTTTACAATAAATGTAGAAGATTGATAGAATTAGAACATCACCATTTTGCAGTCTCTAAAATAATAAGTGATTTTAGGCAAGCCATGTCAAAGGATGCTAAAACCATTGGGTGGGTGGTTGTGGGGAATAGAATATTCACACAGACAGAAAGTACCAGCACAGAGTACCTCTTAACTACAAAAGTGCAAACGTATTTTTATACAAGTATCAAATTTAACAAAGAGAAGATGGTCAATATAGACCTCCTTATGTGATGCAATGGAAAGGATATAACATCATTTATGCAATTCTTGCCATGTGCTTAAGCTAGGCCTAAACATGATGAACTAAATCCAAGATATGGGTTAATCTGCAATACAATTGGCCTGGACTCTAAAAGTTTCAATATCCTAAAGACAAAATTTTTTTTTTCTTAGGAAGGGACAATTCTTGCTTAAAAGAAACTAAAGAGGCATGATGATGAAATATAAAGAGGGAAACTTAATTGGATCCTAGATTTGTGAAGACTATAAAAGATCATTTTGGGGTAAATGGAGAAATTTGTATATAGATGACATTTTAAATCAATGTTTGGAATTTCTAGTTTTTGTCTGGCATGTAAGGAGCTTGGAAGTCACCACTCCATTCTAACGACAAGGGGAAAGCTGAACAAATTGAAAAGTTAACAACTTTTCTTAGATCTCTAAAAGAAGGGAGATCGATGTGCTGCCCCCAAATTGGAGAGTCAGATAGGTAAATACGGAGAATCACAACTTACCAGAACAGGAAACCCATGAGCAGAAACTTCTGCAGAAACCAGGGCTAGGGTAGGAAAACCGGAGCTATAATTGACAAATTGCTGGAGGCTCAATGTGGACAAGTCTGAGAGTCAAAAACTCCAGGGAGTCCTTACACTTTTTCTGAGTTTTATCTGTAGAAGTTCAACTAGGCTTTCACAATGAATATCAGAGAAAAATCCCCCTCTTGCTTCCAGCAAATGGAGAGAAGCAACCATTTCTGAAATATGTCAGAGCATTCCTTTTTCTTCTTTTACTATTATTTATTTTTAAAGTTTTATTATTATTAATTTTTATTCCAGTATAGCTGACACACAATGTTACATTAATTTCGGGCGCACAACATGGTGATTTGACGAGCTTATATGTTATGCTATGTTCACCACAAGTATAGCTACCATCTGTCCTGACACAATGCTGCTGCAATATCATTGACTATATCTTTTATGCTGTGCCTTTTATTCCTGTGACTTATTTATTCTGTTCTTTTGAAGAAAGTTTGTCCCCAGAAGAAACTAGTTAAGCAGAGACTAACCCACTTGGGTTTTATCAGAGCTTACCTAGCTGGAGAAAGGAAAGTATTCAACTGCAGCCTAATCTAGCCATCCCCCACCTGGTGGGGTGCGTGGGAGAGAGTCTCAGAAGCACTTGTGAAGTTCACAGTTCAGAGACACAGGCTCACTAGAAGACTGAGACCTAATCAAAGGGGGTTACAGGATGCTTCCCTCCCACACACCATCACCACACTATTAAAGGCCTAGTTATAGCAGGTCCTTTTACTCAGTACATCATGTCTGGCTATCAGGAAAAAAAATTACAAGACATACTAAAAGGCAAAACACACAGGTGGAAGAGAGCAAAAACCAGAAGCAAACTCAGATATGGCAGGGATGTTGATATTATCCGACTGGAGATTTAAAACAACTCTGATTGATGTGCTAAGGTCTCTAACGGATAAAGTAGACAGCATACAAGAACAGATGGGAAATGTAAACAGAGAGATGAAAATTCTAAGAGTTGGAAAGAAATTCTAGAGATCAAAAACACTCTAACAGAAATGAAGAATACATTTGGTGGGCTCATTAGCAGACCGGACACAGTTGAGGGAAGAATCTCTGAGGTAGAGGATATCTCAATAAAATTTTCAAAAAATGAAAAGCCAAAAGAACAAAGACTAAAGAAACCAGGACAGAATATCCAGGCACTGTTGGAAATCAGCAAAAAGTGTAACATTTGTACAGTGGGAACATCTGAAGGAGAAGAAAGAGAGAAAGGAATAGAAGAGATATTTGAAGGAAGACTGGCTGAGAATTCCCCCAAATTCATCTCAGACACCAAATCACAGATCCGGGAATCTCAGAGAATACAAGCAGGATAAATGCTGAAAAACTACACCTATGCAAATAATTTTCAAACTACAGAAAATGAATGATAAAGAACAAATCTGGAAGAAGGCAGAGAAAAGAAATACCCATAAAAGAGCAAAGATAAGAATCACATCCAACATCTCAGAAACCATGCAAACAAGAAGAGAGTGGAATAAAATATTTAAAGTGTTGAAAGAAGAAAACCACCGACCTAAAACCAAACTTACATTTCTTGGATATGCAAATTGTATTGTAATTAAACAGAGGAACATCTAGTTCTTAGGAGACAGATGCTGACCTAGTTAGGGATACAAGATAATGAGGTCTTCAACTTTCCTTTCAAATATATATAGGAATGTTTTCAATTGGCAAATAAAAAAATATGCCTGTTATGTTTATAGTAACTATAATCAAAAATTGCCTATATCATAAGAACAAAAGGGAAGTTAAATGATAAAAATGGCATTTTCTGATCTGAGGACCATAAGAGAGCATTTCCATCTCTCTAAAATATGAAGCTCTGCCCACTCTAAGAAGGAAATAGTTTATTGATCAAGATAATGTAGACTATAATGCTAGGAGGATTTAGTAGATATAGTTCAGACCCAGCAATCCACTCCTACATATATTTGCCCCAATGAAATGAAAAAGGTTCACATAAAACCATGCATACAAATATTTATAGTTCTATTTCTAATTGTCCAAACTAGATACATCCCAAAAGTCCTCCAGTGGGTGAATGAATAAACTATCTGTATACCATCCACACAATGGAATACTACTCATCAGTAAAAATGGTGAACTATTTATATAGGTAACAAGTGGGTAGATAGCAAAAGCATAGGACAAAGTAAAAGAAGCCAGATCCAAAAGTTACGTGCTGTATGATTCCATTTATAGTGTGATATTCTTGAAAAGACAAAACTACAAGACAGAGGACAGATTAACAGTCGCCAGCAGTCAACTACAAAGAGATGCCATGAGGGAGATTTTGGGGTGATGCCACTGTCCTGTATCCTGATTGTGGTAGTGGTTGTACAGATCTACCATTTAAAATTCTTAAAACTATATCCTAAAACACGACAAATCTACTACATGTTCACTTAAAAAAAGAGGAAAAGGAATAAAAATTCTGTAACCCTTGGACTCTAAAATTTTGATATGACATTCAAAGACAAAAATGTTAACCTATTATAACAATGTATTTAAATGACATTAAAATACAACATTACCATCTATAAAAATTCATCAAGCTATACACTTATGATTCGTGCACTTTTTTTTTAATGCTTATTTATTCTGAGAGAGAGAGACAGACAGAGAGAAAATCCCAAGCAGGCTCTGCACTGTCAGCACAGAACCAGACACACGGCCCAAACCCACGAACAGCCCGCAAGATCGTGACCTGAGCCGAAACCAAGACTCTGATGCTTAACTGACTGAGCCACCCAGACGCCCCTGATTTGCGTACTTCTTTGAATGTGTGTTGTGCTTCAATGAAAAGTTTAAAAATATAAACATATACAGTTTGCTCTAGCAGATGTGCTGTCTTACAGATGAAAACAGTGTTTTGGTTGATTGAATAATATGTTAGAAACATCCCCTGCAGGTCCAGAGTTATGGCATGATTTCAAACAACTCTAATCCCCTTTTTGTTACTTCAAACTTTCCTTCACTTCGGGGCAGAGTAAAGGGGCAAAGCTACCACCTGCCTAAATTTATGGCATGAAGAAATGGACGATTAAATACTCTGGTCTTCTCAGCTGTTTATCACTTAAACTACCACATGACATCTATGTGGCTGCTGATATCGCCGATAGGACAACTACCACTTCCCCTTCCCCTTTGCAAAGTTACATTATTATTACGTGCAAATTGAACAGAAAGTACTGATCTGGCCAAGTAAGCAAGTCTCAGTGAAGTGCCTGTCAATCTGCAGATTCTGGAGTTGAATAATAATAATACAACATGGCTTGCATTGACGTCGTGTTTTAAATCTTTGTAGGGAGGAATAAAGAGGAAATTCGCTGAGTGTTTAGTAAATGTCAGGCACTGTGTTTGGTGTTTTACATTTGTTAATTTATTCCATTCTCTCAATTACCAGTTTAGTTCAGGGTATGTATCCTCTTTTTACAAATATGGAAAATGACTATAGACTTCCAAGTTCTTGAAAATGAATGGTATAACTTGCACCCAGCTCAGGGAGCCTCAGAACCAGAATTAGTTGACGACCTGCCCCCCCTGCTGGTATCAGGCGGCCTCCCAGACGAAAAGTAGTCTCTGCTATGAAGACAGTCACACATGAAGGTTAGTTGGCATTTATAGGGTCGACGATACCTTTTGCCACATGACTGGGTCCACAGAGCTCCTGCAGTATGTGTGAGTCTGAGGAATGTACAATATGTTTCTCCCAGGAAGTGATTACATCAGTGGTTGACTGAGGCCATTAGTATCAATATCATACTATCTCAGCCTCAGGAACACCAAGCTCCCTAAGAATCCTATTGCTCAGCCTAAATTCCGCAAAGCGATGGAAATTTGTCCTCAAGTGACAACCTCCTTACCACACGACTTATGGACCCACATACTTGGATTTCTTCCATGGACCAATTCCAGCTGTCCCACCTTTTGATGATTTATTTCAGATACCTTCCAGGCTTTAGCTAGGAACTCTACCATGAAAAGACAGCAGGAATGCTAGGGAGTTGTCATGGCAACCTCTAGATATCATCTTCAGAATGCCCCATGGCTGTTGAGTCCAGATTTATCACAATTATGTTTATATATGGAAGGCAAGCTCTTGCATAGGCAACCAGACCCCAGTAAATGGATCTAATTTGTAATTATATGGATCACTCTAACACTGCTGGCAGCAAGATTTTAGGAACTGCTTTTGAATGTTGGCTTATTGGGGACTGTTTGTCATATTTATATGGGCCTATACCTCAAAAACCAATGGGGAGGAAAACGCTATCCAAACTTTGCATTTTGTCAAGGAAAAACTTGAGAGTTAGGTTTTACGGAGAAATTTGTATGGGCTACCCTCTCCTTAAAGTGAAGAGAGTAGCCTGAGTATTTCAGAGATTCTCACTTTTATTTCCTCTTTGTCTTGCGATCCAAGCTTAAAACAATGGCAGCACAGAGCCCAGTTGCATAGTATCTGCTTCCAAGCAGGATGGCACTGGATCTGCCCAGCATCTTGTGCAGTGGGTGTTTGTCTAGCATTGTCATTGCAATTTTTATTGCATCTCATGATGTGCACAGATGTGCTTGGTAAGCATCCCAAGAGGAAAAGAGATTCTGCTCAATATCCCTGTTCCCAAATGACACTACCTTATAGAATCACTTTCTGGGCTACCTCCTTTGGGATGCTGTAACCATTTAAAGTCTCTGGATTTTGGTGTTTTAACAAGGGTTTAATTACTAAGGTAAGTGTATGCACCTGCTAAGGCATTCCTAATTATTTGATAATGGTGCAATCTTTCTCAATACAGCCAGTTTTGTGGTGTAAGCTACACTAATGAAGCACACTGAGAGAACACATTCCCCCAATGTTGGGGAAGCTTATTTAAATTAAATAAATTTGCAAAGGACTGAATTTTTACCAGTGGCCTCAACAATTATGCATCAGTATTTCATGCTGGAAGCCGGTATGCACAGTGTCAGAATGAGGCACTTCCTCTTACTTTTGTTCTTTGTAGTGTCTTTAAGTGAAATAGTGTCACTCTTAAAATTTTATCTTTTCTGCATTGCTTCACATACCCCCTCCTTGTTTCACCCCATCCTTTTTTTTTTTTTTAAGAAAAACTAGCTTATCTCTTTTGTTGTTCACATGGCAAAAACTGATAGAAGCACTGTTTTGACAATGCTGAAAGTTTTTTCTTTTCCACCTGATTCTTACCAGTGCCACATGTGGTCTGTAGTGGTTTAGTAATAAGATCTTTGCTATAACATCTGCAAATTAGCACCTTGCATTGCAACATCTCTGGAAACTTGCTGATGGTTTGCAATTGTAGTAAGTCACAGTTGACACTATATCCAAGTGTTTCAAACTTTGTTGCTTTGGACTAAAAAAAGAAGATTCCAATGGGCAGATGGTTTCCAAATCGCTGTTAGGAGCTACGTTAGCGAAACACGGCAACTCATTTCTCAAGCACACATACTCACAAAGTGACTCTGGGAAGAAATACGCACGATTCTAAACTGATTCCATCTATTCTTTTCTGTTCCTAGTCATGTGCTTTTTTTTTTTTTTGTCCCAAATATTTTGGTGACTTGGGCCAGTTCACTGGTTTTCAGAAGGCCATTATGAACACAGTTTTCCATGTATGGATAAAACAACACCCTTAACCATTTAATTTCTTGGAATTTTTATGTAAACCAAATTGATTTTTCAAAATTTCTCTATGAAACAAGAGCACTCATTTAAATACACCTATGACCTGCTCCTGAGGTTTTAAACTACTTAGAAATGACTGCCAAGACAAATGAGTGATGGGGAGAAGACATCCGAATTAAAAACTGTTGCAAATGAGGGTCAAAGGATTAATAGAGTGTGCAGGACCCAACTTTGAGGGCTCTTAAGGACAGTTTTCAATTGTGCCAAGGTTCAGATGCTTCTCGTGACACCATGGTTCCATGGAGCTTATTACCACACAGGTCTAGATTATGCTGTCCTTGTTTTATCACACCGTCAAACAGGGCTAGAGAATGGAGCAACTGGGGACCCGTAAGAGCAAGCAGAGGCATGATGGGAGGGGCTCGGGTAGTAGCAGAGAGCATAACTTGCCGTGCCAGGCAAATCAAAAGGCGGAGGGGGCCTCCCAGCTGATTCCTCAGTGTCCTAGAGATTTCTGTTATTAATGTGGCTTGGGGCATGTACTGCTGATAATTACTGCTAGCTGGAATAATTAATAAGAATAATTGCTCGGCATGGAAAGGGAAAGGGAAGCTCTGGGAGGAGGAAGAAGCAGGCTAGAGAAGCAAGAGACTCCCCAAGCGCATTTATATAGACAGGAAGTTCAGCAGCAAGCATCCTGAGAATCGAGGAGCTGTCTGGATGCCAAGGGCAAAAGTTAAGAGATAGCAAGTGAGGCCAAGTTTGATAGTCTTACCTTGGAACGCAATGGATAAGAAGCCTGTCATGGTTTCAATGAGAGCTGACTCCCTTTGGAAAGTCAAAGTTTTGTGTTTTTTTTAACACAAAACAAAAAACAAAAAAACAAAAAACAAAAACAAACAACCCACACAGTGTAAAGAGAATTAAGAAGTGGCCTTAAATGACTAGACAAGTCTGTGTATTTGGTAGAAACTTGATAATGACAGCAGGAGAGCAACAAAAAGGAAGAAAAGTAAGAAATGGTGCCTCAATGAGAGTTTGGGAGAGTTTCTCCCAGCTTGAAGGAAGAAAAACATCCATTAGAAACCAAGTATTGGTGTTGACAGTGTGTAAAAATAACCACAATTTTAACATAATAGGGTAAATTTTCTCAACACTACATAGACTTGCCAACACAGTTCTTGATATTGTAGCTTTCTATATATTACACTTAGATATTCCCCCCGAAGGCAGGGCAAGCATATGCTTGGCAAAACTTAAAGAAGTGAGAAAACGGAATGTGAAAACTTAGCTGTGAGCAACATATGGAATCTGGCAACCAGAGTTCTGGTAACGATGTACAGACCAAGGGGGCTAAGCCCAAGTGTCGGGTGTTCCCCATGACCCTCCACAGGAGGCAGGGCCCCATGTGCAGTGCTGTGTTAGGAGATAAGAAGAGCTCATGACGGCAAGGGGTGACTGCTTATGATTCCTTTTTCCTATAGGAATCATACAGGAAGATCAATGCAAGCCAAAAAAAGATGGATTTACCCAATTATCCCCTACCCAACATTTGATGTTAGGTATTGCGTTTTAATGGATAATGAATGACCTTAACCCTCTTTTCATCTGTGTTACATAAATGGATTACAAAGAAGGAATGCTACTAAATAGCCAATAGCAAGTGCGTGATGCTGGGGCCTCTCCAAGGTCATACTGCTGCTCAAAATGGGAGTGATACTCCCCTCACTAAAGCCCTAGCCGCTTGGGGGATTAGCTCCTCGTATTAGCTAGGTAAGGGGCCTGCATGCTCAAGGACACCTATTGCTTATCTTGGGTCGAGTGGCTTTGTGTCATCACAGCCTTTAGGGAATTCTAAAAGGCAGAATCCTAAAGGACCAAGCCTTTTTAAAGGCTGGGGCAGGAAGACGATGAGAAACCAGGTGTGAACTAGGTTCTCAGTTTTAGGCAAGAAGACAAGGCCAGGTAGTGCACCATGTGATGTGATGGCTGAAAGGTTCTAGGGGAAGACCTCAATTGCTATGTTTGGAGGAAGTTTTGCCCACCCTAAATGAACGTGGCATTTCTTGGCAAACAGGAATCTGAACTAGACCTTGAAGTTGCCCTCATACCTCCAATGAATGGTACTGAAGAATGTAGAGTCCAGACTCGAGATGGAGTTGGTGGTGTTTATCAATGTCTATGATGGGGTTAACGGAATCCAGAGTAAATCTTAAGGATGACTTGAAACTGGAGGAAAACACTGCCGGTTAAAAATGCATTTGGTGTTTGTTTTTCTCACAGCTTTGAAAAATTATAGTTGAAAAAGTGTGTATAATTACTGGCATAAAGAGTTGAATTAGAGGATGTGGACCTGTGCAAGCTCAGGAGTGGGGCAATGGTGGGAAGCGAGGAGAGGGGTTGGGAAGGAACCCAACCTTGGAGAAGTCATGATTCTATCCTTAAGGAAAAGGAAAGAAGAAACTCAGCCCCTTTGCCATCCTATCTAGTTATAGAACATTCAGAATTCCCAGCTCAAGATTTCAGTTTCTGCTGAAGAACTGAGAGAAAACTCTGTTAGCAAGGTGCAGCAGAAAGTTTGAAGACTTCAAGGTCAAATACATATGGAATTAAGTCTTATCTATGCAGCTCACCACAGAGTTACCTTGGATAGACGTATCACTTCCATCGAGTGTGGATGATATACCTACCTGGGAGGATTGGTGTCAGAATTAAAGTAAAATATGTAATGTACCTAGCTCAGTGCCTGGCATATAATAGGGACTCAGTATATGTCAGCTCTCAATTCCTTAATCCTTCCTAGATGTCCAGGGCCTTGCTTCCCATCTCTTCCTGTCAGCCTCTTCCTAGTCCTCTACAAGTGAATAAATAACAATGGTAATTATAAGAGGTTTGAGGAGAGGATTTCTGGCTATCTTGCCTTTCAGGGTTTGAGCATCAAGTCAATCCTCTTTCCTCATTAGGGTGTCAGCCATTTTCACTCTTGTTCCACCAGGGTGGTGCCCTGGTCTATCCAACAAATGTTTACTGAGTGCCTACTGAGGTCAGGAAGTATGCCTGCTTCCAGCATGACCAATGTTGTCACAGGGAGAAATACATTGAGGCGATCCCTTGGCCCCATGCTTCTGAAGGGAGGCCTGCGCAATGCCACAGAAGGATGGTGACTTACAGAGACAGTGGCAGGAAGAGAAGATCACCAGCTGATTTGGAGAGAAGATCTTATCCCTTAAATCCAACATTTAAAAAAATATTTATTCATTTTGAGAGAGAGAAAGAAATCATGAGTAGAGGAAGGGTAGGGAGAGAGGGAGAGAGAGAATCCCAAGCAGGCTCTGTGCTGTCAGCATAGCTCAACTCAGGGCTCAATCTCATGAACCAACCATGAGATCATGACCTGAGCTCACATCAAGAGTCACACACTGAACCAATTGAGCCACTCAAGCACCCTAAATCCAATAGTTCTAATGTGCTCACTATATGTCTGGCATTGTTTTAAGTGCTTTCCATGTACTAGCTCATTTAATCGTCATAACTGAGGGAGGAGACAGAGATAATCATCACTCCACTTTAGACAGGATGAAACTGAAAGATACAGGGACCTTCTATGTCACAAAGCTAGTTAGGTCTAGGTCTAGGGACCTTCTCTATGTCACAAAGCTAGTTAATGGCCTAGAAGTCTGGTTCCAGAGTCTTCCCCCCTAACCTCTACAACATGCAATTACACCATCTTGCACCCCCTACCTCCTTCCATCTGAATCTACAAAGCAAGGCAGATGTATATTGTATCTTCCCCATCTCTATACTCAGACTTCTCCTTCTTTTAAAGGATGCTTTTACTGTTTGTTTTTATCCAATTTAATCCTATTAAAATATTAGCTTGGGAGCAGAGGGTGCTATGTACTATGTTACCTTTGTTAACGTTTTGGGTTAGGTAGATGTCTTCTCTGGTTTCTCAATAGAGAGGTCCAAGAAAGCAGCAATGAGTTTCTGAGTTATCAAGAGACCAAATTCAGCCAAAAGGAAAACTTTCAATTTTCAAAAAGGCTCTTTCTGTTTAAACCAATCTTGAGACTGAAATGGTGTCAAGCCATGCTGTGGCAGTGCCCCTTGTCCTTCTAGACTAGTAGAGGAGGGGAATGTGAGTTTCCCAGATGCCTTAGGACACATTCCACCCACGAATGGAGTTGCAGGGTAATCTGAAGTCCCAAAGGAATCAGTTCCCAAATATAAGCTTTAACTTGTTTACCTTAAACTTGGAGCCCATTACTACAGTGCCCTTGGGATTCTGCCATTGGCACTCCATCTATCCTCATCTTCTAGGGATTGGGGCATGTCTCTTCCCAAATTTGCTTAAGCCTGCATTATTTCCCAAATGCCTAAAAAGTGAGCCAAATTAACCCTGTCCCAGAGGAACAAACAAAACCCTGGCAGGGAAAGACAACTTTCAAATCCCTTCTCCCGTGGTCCCTTAGGAACAAAGCCACATCCGAGGGGACCAGTTCTTTAGACTTCTTGTCTCCCCATTGTGCTGTCTGGCTAAGACCAAATAGACTTTGCTCTCTCTTCTTAGCTGTTGGTCCTTTCCTTCATTTCTGTTTGCTGACCTTGAGATCCTTCTCCTTTCTTAGAATGAAGGCTCAACTTTATAGAAGCAGAAAGAGAATAGTGATGTTTTAAAATCAGTCTCTTGAGGAAAAGGATGAAGTCTATTTTATCCATTGTATTATCTCTAGTGTTTAGCAAAGTATGTGTTCAATGAATTAATGGAATCAGAAGGAAGAACATATTCTAAGGAATAGGAAAATAAACATTTCTATATACCCAACTATAGAGATATTGAATGGCTTAGTTATGTAAAAATATCTTCCTCATGATCTTATCTTATGTTCCTGGCATAAATTAAGTGGGTCTCCATCAGTACTTCTGAAAATTTTTCTTAGACACCTAGGAAACCAGCAGCCATCTATCATAGAAATAGACATGGCATAAATGTGGTGGTAAATAGGCTGGACGCTATTTCGTTCATGGCTCCCTATCCAGGGAGCCAAGAAAAAAATCTCTCATCCCTTGGAATCTTAGTTTTCTTTTATTTATAATAGAATGTTTGGTCCAGATGACCTCTAACAATGTATCAGTTAGGATGCTCTAAGGTACAAGTGCCAAATGAATCAAGGAGATGTGATTTCAATAAATAATGAGAAGTCCAGAGGCAAGATGGTTCCAGAGCTTGTTGGTTCAACGATAACTTCAAGGACAAAAGCCTTGACAAAATCCTTGGCCATCTTCAGCACATCTATATATTTTCCTTATAGGCTGGATCCCTTTATGGGCCTAATACAACTGCAACAAGTTTTATATGCGGGTGGCGACATTGAGAAGAAAAAAATAAGAACTACTCTGCCTTGTATCCCTTCTCAAGAACAGACCTTCCCTCGTATCTAATCAGAGAGGTTGCATCATAATCACTTGGTATAAATCCACAAGGATTTAGATAACTCTCCATTCACTGTCTTGGGCTGGGGAGGGACTGAGCCTTCCATGAAGGGCAGACCAGCTCCAAGGAGCTGAATAATATGGAGGTCTGGCAGCAAGGAAAAGTAGAGAATGGCTGTTGGCTCGGAGGCCCATAGTATCCACCACGAATATAGTAAGGCCAAGCGAATAAGAAAGATGATAAACAAAAGTTTGGTAGAAGTAAAGAAGGGTGGGAGACAACAGAAAGGCCAGGCCCCCACATGAGGAATTCTTGAAAGGCAGGACTGTCACATGTCACAAATGTCTATCTGAAGCATGCCTAAACCTGCAGCACCTAAGCCTATTTTTAACTACCCAGGTAGCAGGCCTCTGCTGGTTGCAGGTTGAAGAAGCCTTATAGCAATTTGTTAGGAGTGAGGAGGTTTTCGCTCTAGAATTTCAGTGGGTTGCACGGGGATCCTGAGCTGGGATTAGGTGGATTATGCTGCTCTTTTCTGTACCTGGGCAGAAGTCAATGGTGCCACATCCCCTTGGTGGGCCAGTCCCCTGAGCATCTCAGACTTCCTTCCCACTTTCCTCCATATCGTGTTCTTGTTTCCTTGTGGGCATTTGTATGTGCCATCCTATCTGTTTGAACTCCTTTCCTCCACCCCTGGCTTATCCTTTTCAACCTTTAAATCTCAACTTAAGTGTCCCTTTCTCTGGGAAGCTGTGTCTGATCTCCAAGATTCTTAGTCACTGTAGCTCTTGTGTTTACCCCACTGAGCTACTAATTGTACTTTATTACAGTTGCCTGTTTCCTGGTCTGTCTTCCCCCACTAGGTAGTATACTTCTTAAGAGCAAAAACCATGTCACGTATGTTTACCCCTGGCACACAGCACAGGGATCTTGCTTGCCTTCAAGGAGCACTTAGAAGGTATTTGTTAAAATAATGAGAAAATGCTCAATAGGAATTGACATACAAATAAGTTAGAATTGGCGGTCGAGACTTTGCAATCACCAGTACCATAGAACTTATTAATGGGAACATGAAATAATTTGGTTCTATAGACCATCACTTCTCTCTTCAGATGGCACTCTGTGTCTAACATGGAATCTACAGCATAGGAGCAATACCTCCTATAGTGTTGGTGTATATGCATATGTGGTAGAGAAGACTCTATTGCCTTAGTTCTCCTCAAATTCTCTTTGCTTTTCTTTGTTAGATTTAATACAGCCCTTTCTACCTTCTTTTCTTAAGTCCCAAATAGATCTATACTGGCAGTACTCTTGATGGCCGTAGTGAGTATGGGCTGAAGAAACATTGTGTTCTGTCTTTCCTTTTATCCCCCACCTCCCTCCTTTACTCCTCCTCCTCCTCCTCTTCTTCTTCTTCTTCCTCCTCCTCCTCCTCCTATTATTATTTCCTTCCCTCCTCCCACTGATAAACTATTGCAGCTACTGTATGGCAAGCACTCTGCTAAGTTAAGAGGTACAGTGGGGGGAAAAACATGTTTTCTGCCTTAATGGAGTTTATATTTTAATAGCAAGTTTATATTTTACGTTGGCAACAGCTCGGAGCAGGAGGAAGGGAGAAGGCACTTCCACAAAGGGTAGGAAATTCCCACTTGGCAGGAGAGATTCAAAGGTGCATCACTGGCCCTTGTCCCCACAGCTTATGCTTCTCCTAGGGGCAGAGGAGTGAATTGTCTGTCCAGTGAAAGGGAAGAAGGAGCTGAACATGCCCAGTGCAGTCGCTTTCCCTCGCCAGCCCCTCCCCTCTCTAACTGGCCTCACCCAGACCCATACTCTCCTCTGCCCTGCAGAAATCAGCCCGCCCCTCTACCCCCACATTCTGAGTGTGATATTGTGTTGCAGTGACGTGGTGGTGCCATGGAAGTGTATATAAACTAAGAGATCACGCTTATTTTAGAGGATCAGAGAGAACCTTCTTGAGGAAGTAACTTTTAGGCTGAGATCAGAAAATAAACAGGAGAGAAAAAGAGTAAGAGGGAGGGTTTGTGTGGGAAACTAGGTGGTTGGGAGGAGAGTCCTGAGCTTGGAGAACACTCATGAAGAGTAGAGGCAGCGAAAGAATCACTCATACAATTACAGTCTTCCTGTCTACCTCTCACCTCGTGTTATAAAGGTCTCTGTTTGGGAGAGAGGAGATATTTATGTGCTCATTCATTCACTCATTCATTCATTCATTCATTCATTCAACTTCTAGCTACTTTCCTAGGTGAAGGGAATCTAATTCCGAGTTAGACACAGTCTCTAACCTCAGGCAGCTTATCCTCAATGGGGATGCAGATATATAAATAAGTTTGTTGATAAAACCATATAGGAGCTCTGCGAGAAGACACTGGTATAGGATTCATGGGTGGTGGAGGGAGGAATTTACAAAAGTAGAGAAGGAGTAACTCTGGAATGTCAGAAAATGGTTGTGTTCTTACTAAGTGGAAAAGAAATCTTAATGTCCGTCTTTGATGTTTCCCTTCCCCACCCTCTCTGCCTTAGAAATCTGATGATTATATGGTGTGGTATTCTGCCATAAACATTCTTCCATTTTTTAGCCAGGGTGATGTCACCATGAGACTATGTCTGGTGTAAATGGGATACAATCCCAAAGCAAATCAGAAATGAAATGAGATCTCTTTAAGAAGAACGAATTAGCCTCAACATAATAAAACAGTTACAACTTTGTGGGAGATATGTAAAATGGTTTACATCATTGAACTGCCCCAGATGGTAAGCATAAGGCAAGCCTGTATCTTGAAATGGATGTACGGTGGATATGGTTACAAACTTACAGTACTTGCCTAGTGCTAGTGTGAAACAAACTTAAACTTTTCAAAGCCTAACTTTTCCTGGTCTCCTCCACAGTGACTGGGCAACACAAATACACCCACAGTTTCCAATATACTAAGGGTAACAGAGTATCTAAAACCAGTGACACATCAAAAGAAAATATAGTCATTGGAAAAGAAAAAAAAAACAAAACAAAACATGTTAGTAAATATGCAAAAGCAAAGAACATTAGATTCAATATCGTGCATAAGACAGCACAAATAATAAAATGCCTGTAGAGATGCCCCTTCCAGACCGGAGGCCAGTGGAAGGCTTCTGGACTGCCCTCTCAGCGTGGCAGGGCCCGGTCCCCTGGGGAAAAAGGGGGGCACACAGTGGTGTGGGAAATGAAATCGAAGACGCCAGGGACGCTGATTTGGTTAGCCCAGTCACTCCACTGTGAACTTCAGGTCACACGCAGTTAAGGGCGGAAGGGGAAGGCAGGAAGTATTCTAATGAGAATTCAATTAATTCAAGGAATCTCAGAAACCAGGTGTAAACTCTGCCGGATATTAAAAGATCCCTGAGAGGAGACAGGGTTTCGGAGCGCGTCAGATCAATTTGTGAGGAGCTGGCAAATTGGCAGCTGCCCCTGCCGGAGCCCCAGCTCCCCCTACCAGGCCCGAATAATTAGCGTCTTTCGGCTGGGAGCAAGTGCGACCTGAAACCCCTCGCGAGGAGGCTCCGGCAGTGAGGCACCCGCTCGGCTCCACCCCGGCTACCGTGTGGATCTTCGGGAGGCCACGGCCATCCCCAGCAGCCGGACAAGGTGCTGGCCGTCCGTCAACCGGCGCTGGCGGGTCACGGGCCCAGCGTGGGGACGAGGTTTCCTGTGGGTGTTGGGCTCGCTCTGATAAAATGACGCATGACAGTCTGATGCCGGGGCTCCAAGCAGCGGGAGCTTAATACCAAAGGGGGCAGAGGATGAAAACACAGCTGAAGAACAATGTCCTGCTGAAGAGAAGTGTTGAGTGGGGCCCCCGCAGGGGCCACTCCGAGGGCCTTTAAGGACTTTATGTCCGCATGATTAGCCAAGATGAAGGGGCCAGCTGCAAACTTTAATTTCCTGATGACACAAAGGAACCATGAACAATATATAGATAGGATTTGAATTTGTAATAAGCAGCGGCCTAATCCACAGCGAAGGATAGTCAGTGTAGACCAAAAAAAAAAAAAAAATGCTCCTGAAGTTTCTTAGGTCCCCCATTCAGACATACTCTTTACTGGGAGTTTTACTTGGAGTACTACGGCTGCCTGTAAGAAAGAAGTACACTTTTGCTCTAGGATTCCGAATTCCTGGCAGACCTCTCTTTTCTCCTAGCAAGAAGACAAACTAGAGTTTGTACAACAGTCTTGTGTGCACCTGGTTGGGAGAATATTCTAGATAAAGGAATGAGTGCATTCGTCCACTGGGAATGTTGTGCTGGGCACCAGACTTCTTTTAGTGAACCCTTAACCTTCAGCCAGAGAAGAGAATTAAATTTTTTTTTCCAATGCTTTCTTCATTCTATGATAAAAACATTTGAGGTTGTTTTCCTTTTTTTTTTTTTTTTCCAAGTGCTGTTGGAATCAAATTAGGTGCTGGAAAGGAAAATCTCAACCTTCATCTTTGTCTTACCCTTTCAGCTCTAATCATCTTGAAGTGTTAAGGTGAATTAAAAAAAAAAAAAAAGTTTGGGTCAACAGGAAGTGTCTCGTGATGGGGACTGGCTTTAATAGCACAGGGAAAGCCACGGGACAAAAGGGGCCAGATGTTTTGACAGGGCACTGTGGAGCAAACAGAGTCTGGGAAAGGGAAAGAAGCATTTCAACAATTCTCAGAACAAGGGGTTTTTTGTATCTAACACATGGAGAGATCCTGTAGCAGAAGCTTCCCTCTAAGAGGCAAAAGATGAGAAATTTGCATATGCATCAGTATGGTGAATGCAACATGTTAATCTTATTAATTATGAAAAAACCCCACTGAGGGAGCATTTACCCTGGGCTAGGAACTTTCCCTACATTATCTTAGTCTTTGCACAAAGAGGCTGCAAAGTTGGCTTTATTATTCCCATTTTACAGGTGAGTCGGTTTAGCCTAAGAGAACTTATTTTACTTGTCCAAAGGCATTCTCCCTGTTAAATGTGGCCCGCATGATGCCAGACCCAGTCTCCAGCCCCTTGGTAAAAGAGAAATCAAAAGAAAGACGCTTGGAATTCTGGATGACTGTCTCATTGTCACCAGGATCTAACTCTATCAACGTCGCTCCCATTGCTAAAAGCAAAACCAGACAGAACGGGGCTGGCGGAATTTATCCTGCCATTCCTACCCACCATGACCACCATCCCCAGCCCAGGGCCCGTAACAATCACAAAGAACTTCCCAGGCACCATTTTCAACCTGGACTTCTTTACCACCTTGACAGAATTCCTTAGTGTGGCTTCAGGGGAGGAATGCAGTAAGAGTGTTTTCAGTCCTGGAAGAAAGCATCACAGAGCAAAACTCACAGCTGCCCTTCTCTCTTTCCTTCTGCAAACACAAAAGGAATGGGGGCCAAGTATTTGTCGGATAACACAAAAATCCTTCTGTGTGAGATGTGTGTGCCTGTGAGTCAGTCTTTGGAAGCTGTGATCAAGTCCTAACCCTCCGAAACCCTATCCTCGTGTTCTTATCTTTGGTACTGAGGGTACCTCAAGGCTGGAGCTGGCTGAGAGGAGGCTCGCGGGCTGCCAGGATCTGGATCTGCGGCCTTCTGGACACAGCTGTTGGGGAGATTGGGCACTGTTCCCGAGGGGAATGTGTCATCACCCAACTGCCTGGCCACTGACGACGGGGGACGGGTGAGATTTAAAGCTCAGAGGAGCCCATTCTCACGCGGTCTCCTTTCACTGAAGCCTCTTGCCTCTTTGTCCAGGAGCTCTGCCTGTCTTTAGTTTCTCCTCTGCTTTCTGTCCCCTTTGTCCCCCAGATGCTCTGTCTCAGAGCAGGCTGCCTGGTCATCCTACTGGGGAAAACTGCTCTGTGTCAGCACCCAGCCCCTGAATGTTTCTGACTCATAAGACACCTCAGAATGCTGGGAAGTGTCTGCGAGAGTCAAGGGGTGCTGCAGGCTGGGCGGTCAGAGCCCTGTGCCCCCCACCCATCCTTCCTGTCTAGGGTAGCTGAGCTAATTAATGTGACCAGAAAACAGTTGAGCTGCTAACAGGTGCCAAGAAAGTGTTGGGGGTCCAAGATAAACGACGCTTGGCTCATATCGTAAACAGCTTAAGTTTCGGTGTTGAAAATTACTTCAGTTTTACTTAAATCATCTTCTCTGCCATGCAGCCAATTTTGAGAATGGAGGCATGACAAAGCCACCCCATCTGCAATGAATATTCTCTCCGTCTTATTTGACCTGCGGTATGAGGTAGACGTTGGCGGAGGGGGTGGGGCGGGGTGCATGGCGGGGGTGTTGTTCACAGCCTGTCCGAAGTGTCACAGAGCAAGGAGACAGACAGGGAACGCGTGTGTGACAACTTTGGTTAGCCCAGGTAAGAAAGAGCAAAGTAATCAAGTTAAAACTGTATTTCAATTTCCTTCTCTGAAGAATGTGTTACTAAGTGAATTAATGTGTTTTTTCTTTTATCTGAAGAGCTGTGGTAACTCATATCTCCTGAAATGAGATGGGTCTGCTGTGTGTCAACAGAAGTAGATGACCTGGCATTATAGAAAAATGGTAAAGAAATTTTATAGCATTTTAGGAGAAAATTTGTACCTACGTATGTACTTTTTTAGTTACAGAGACAATGCTATTCATCGTGTGAAAAGGCAGCCCAGTTAGACACACTGGGGACTAAATCCTCATGCTGCCACTTGACCCAATTATGTTGCTTTATCTGAGACTCAACTTCTTGGGGCGCCTGGGTGGCTCTGTCGGTTAAGGTTCCGACTTCGGCTCAGGTCATGATCTCGCGGTCTGTGAGTTCGAGCCCCGCCTCAGGTTCTCTGCTGTTAACACAGAGCCAGCTTCCGATCCTCTGTCCCCATCTCTCTCTGTCCCTTCCCCACTTGGGGTCTCTCTCAAAATAAATAAATAAACTTAAAAAAAAAAAAGACTCAATTTCTTCACTTGCCAAGTGAAGGCAATAATAATACCTACCCGGGGGGGGGGGGGGGGCGGGAGGTTGTTAAAAGGAAACAATGAAATAACAAATATGTTAAGCCCTTGGCTCAGTGGTTGCTTTACAGTCAGTGTTCAATAAATAAAACCTAATTCAGATAATATCTACCTCAGATAATTGTAAAATGAAATATGCCGATGTGTTAAAAGGGACCTGCACATAGTGGGTATGGTAGATATTATTACTCTCCCTCTCCCTCCGTGGTGGTTGGATTTGCTAAAACATTAAATATAAGATCATGCTCACATTTACTTTCTGTACTTTAGGTCATTTTATTGAATTAGCTTGTGGATTTTAGTATTCCGTGTACCTACCACCTTTAAAACAATATATCTCCTGAAAAGACCAAATTCTGATTCACACACAAAAACAAACAAATTCAACTACAAAAAAATCCACACTCAGTCGCCGTTTTGAGGGCTATGAGCGAGGATCATGTCTGGGCCCTCCCAGGCCTCAAGTCATCGGGTCAACTTCATACACGTCCGTCTGGTTCAGGGCCATAAACCAGAACCCCCTCGCTTACCACCCCCCCCCCCCGCCTCCCCGCCTCCTCCAAGCCTCAGAAATCTCTTAGAGCAAAGAGTATGTCTACAGTCCTGGGTATGTGATTTATTGTAGTCCTCATGTATTCCAAGTCATGGGGATAGGAAGAAGGCATTAAATGCCAGGGTTTTAAAGACAGTGCCTCACAGAAATGACCATAAATAGCAGCTCAGGAGGCCACTTACATGAAGTTAGACCCGTTTAGGACTAGGGGCTATTACAGTGTGAGCTTATCATAACTTGATTCAAGTGCAATAAGCAAGAAGTGGAGAAGGTGACCAGTCAGTGTGAGAAAGCCAAGCGGAGATCAGATAACCACATTAAAAAGATTAAAATGTCCAGCCCGCTATAAATGCCTGCTAAAATCCTAAAAAGGAGTCTGGAGAGACCCATAAAATCATAACTAAGAAAGTAAGGGAGCCCTGAAGCTTTAACCAGATGTTCCTGTGATATGAATGACTATGTTAGTAAATTTTCATCCCAGCAATACAGCTTTGTATTGATCTTTTGCTTTTATTAGTCAGTGCTGCTATGAGATTAAATATTGTCTGGAAGGAAATACAGGCTTCCCTCTCTAGAAGTCTCTTCTCAGTAACCCAATGTTTGTTATCACAAAGTGCACGAGGGAGTTTATAATGAATTGCACAACAGAGCAGGGGCCTGGGTCTATAAAAAGAGTTATATAAGGGGTAGCCTTATAGAGAATAACCTTATTTGGGAAGCAAGCATTTTGTGCCGTAGTGAGTGGGAAACCTATGGAGAGCTGTCTGAAACAGAAATAGACACAAGTATTTATAACCAGGAGCACAATCGCAATATACAGTGCTAAACACTTAATCTACGGTTAGATTTTACTCCAGATCCGAGCTGAAGTCAGCAGAATTAAATCTTCAAGTGTATTTCAGCAGCCTTAAATCCTTCTGATACTGTTAGCGGTGGCAGGGTTCCAAAATGCATTCTGTTAATAAGACAGTAAAGTATAAAATCAAGTTATCTCCTTCAAGGAGAAAAACACAGAGTAAAGGAAACGAGTCTTGTAAAATTACATTCCCAGCACTCTAGGCCTTTTCTACCTGAGTTCCTTTCAATTTATTCTTTTACTACCAGACCATTCTCCTTGACAAATAACAGAAAAAGAGAAATCATCTCCCACCTTTTTTTTTTAACTATGAAGGGAATAGTACCCCCGAAAAAAGACTTAGGATGTTTCCTTCTTATCTTTACGGTCAGGGGGGTTAAGATTTTGCCAATCAGCTTGTAACATGCAGTATGAAGTCTCCTTGGGCTAGCAAAAAGAATTCAGCAGCTGTTACCTTTTCTTTCTCACTTAACATAACTTTTGGTTTACCTGCAGCTAAAAGGAATTTATTCAGCACACACAGTGGTGTTGTTTAAGTCCCATGGCAACTGTTAGTTTTCCCAAGAGCAGCATCAAAAGCTTGTTAAACTTCCAAAAGGAAGGAAGGAAGGAAGGAAGGAAGGAAGGAAGGAAGGAAGGAAAGAAGGAATGAAGGAAGGAAGGAAGGAGGGAAGGAGGGAAGGAAGGAAGGAAAGAGGGAAGGAAGGAAGGAAGGAAAGAGGGAAGGAAGGAAGGAAGGAAGGAAGGAAGGAAGGAAGGAAGAGGGAAGGAAGGAATGAAGGAAGGAAGGAAGGAAGGAGGGAAGGAGGGGAGGAAGGAAGGAAGGAAGGAAGGTAGGAAGGAAGGAAGGAAGGAAGGAAGGAAGGAAGGAAGGAAGGAAGGAAGGAGGAAGGGAAGAGGGCAGGTACATCCATTACCAACACCCTCTGAACTCATGACATTGACCTGAAGCTCTATACTTGCTCAAAATGAACAAAGTCAGAAAGAAGCCTAAAATTCCTTCTGGATGTCGGCTCTCACAGCCCAGATTTTGTGCACATCTGGAATGAGAGACCACCCACTGCTCTGAGATCCCTGCAGGGCACGTTGGGCGAGTTAAGTAATAAATTTTAACCTTAACTCTGAATTTCTTTGCTCTCATGAGTTTTAGTCAAGCTCCTTCTTGTTGCATCAATACGTATAACTGTTGGCAATTTCATGTTCTTTAGGCTATCTTTTTTTTTTTTTTTTTTTTGCCTGTCCAGGAGTTAGAAAAAGATAGAAACTCCCTCGTGTTATGAAACTAATGTGATACAAGAAATTGAGCTGTAGCAATCCATTGGGCAGATACAAAAATACATGAAAGTATAGATTTATACTCCACTGGAAAACCATGTTATAGTTAGCTGAAAATTTAATACAGTATATTAATGTTTCCCCTCTAAGGTATCTCTTTATAGGTGATTTTGGTTTGGTTTCTGTATTCGTAGATGAAAATGTCTGGAAAATCTCTCTGTAATACCTGGACGTAATGTCCATACATTTTGGGTAGCACATGCCTTCATATCTTAGGACAACGACATGCACACACATAAAACTTTATCACAGAGAATTATGAGATTAAATAAAACAAGAACATTAAACATAAAGTAATTGAACCTACAATTAGAAAAAAAGAGTTAGAAGTTCTTAAGAATTGTCTTGAGCTAAACAAGATATATAAATAATTTTAGAGACTTCTCTTGGATAATTGCCTGAAACGAAACCCAAAAAGCTTTCACTCCCCTCCCCTAATTTTACTGGATTCCATACAGACCCTTCCATTCTACTTATGACATGAGAGGTAACACTTATAGATCATAATTCACCCCCGACCACACTTTAGTCAATTTAATGAGAGTAGGAAGAGTCCATAGCTTTGTAAAGTTGATTTGAGAAGCATTCTAATCTAGATAGAATGGAAGAGATGCCCTATTTACAGCGACCCAAACACAGATCACGGGTAATTTTGACAAATGGGGAAGCTTTTTGTTGTTGTTGTTCATTCCATTTGCTCCAGTTTAAGGAAATGTTCAAAATTCAGGTTGTCCGACCTAGTCAGCACCTACGGTTTCCAGTGTGTGGATGTTACTATATTGTATGAGCCACTCCGGTTCATGCTTCACGCCTTGCTTTTAAGGCTCAACTCCAAAAAGTCCTTCTAAATCCTGCTGGTTGAAGTTAATCCCTCCCCTCACCAAGCCTCCTGTCTGTGTCTACCTTGATTAAAGTTATTTCTGTAAGCGACTTCATGCCAACTTGTAGGCCTCCAAGACTCACTTCTCATCATTTCTTATATCCCCTTCAGTGCTGAGAATAGAGCCTTTCACATAAAATATCCCTCATAAATGTGCCCTGAACTGAATTGCCTTTTCTAAAAACTGGGAATTAAATCCACCCATAGGGAACGGTATGAAGATGAATGAGCAGAGGACGGAAACATATTCTAATGATGTCAGAGATCAAGCCAACACACCCAGTCCCAGACCTTTGGTAGGGTGTGTGTAAAACCATTAACTGCAAGAGGATTTAATGAGCACAGTGGGTGTTCTCACTCCCAGGTGGCCCCTGGAGAGAATGTTAGCACCAGGAGAAGGAGCAGGGAAAGGAAGAGAGGCTTCTGTAGATCCCAGTATGTCAAAGACGAGCTCCCTTCCTCTCCATTCCTCCAGTCTGCATATTTCAAAATGACAACAAGGGAAACGTATTACAGTTGACCCCAGGTGCCCCTGGCTGTGGGACTCCTGTCTCATCAGAGAAATGAAAATGGGACCCCTTTTTCCATGAACAAATCTAAGCCACATCAATATGTTCCATTCCCACTCAGAGCACTTTCTGCTGCTTATCTTTGTTCAATGACACTAAAATCCTGGCAGCTCAGCTCACTCCTCTGTTTCTCTGTGCCAGATCAAAGCGCTGGAAACTGTCTCCAGATGGGGAGAATTGGGATGCACGGAGACCTAGAACGGGGCTCAGTTGTTGCACTTTGATACTATCTTCTGATGCCTCCGTTATAACTTGCATCATTCTGCACTGGTCAAATGTTACCTTATCATTTTATCTCTTGATCTCACAATCGACTTGAGATCCTACCATCACCGTATTGCCCAATGGTACTGTTGCCTTCTCACCACCTGCCCAAAGAGAGAGGTTCTCAAACATTAGGAGATGTTCTTCCAATTCAGTCAGTCTAGAACTGTACCCAGGAATCTGCATTTTAATATATAGTCCATCCCCGGTGACTCATTGTACTTAGTTGATAAACAGTCCTATGAGTTAAGACAAAGCAAGTTGAAACTGGATTGTTTTCTACCCAGGTTTGGAGACAGGGATTGGTAATAAATGTGGGGGAGGGGGCAGGGGAGTGGGAATTAGAAGAAACAGTTCCCTTATTTTTTACATTTGAGGAAAGAAAACCAGAATATAATAATATAATTAAATTCAATTTAACAAATAAACACCTATTTCTTCATCAAAAGCACTAGGCTAGTAACTGGAGATTCGGAAATTAGAACTTGGGTCCCTATGCTCAAATTGCAAACACAGTCCAGAAAGAATTATCACTCTGGCTCAGACAATGGATCATTCAGTTAGTTCCAGTCTCTGTCTCAAAAAAGTACAAAAAGGAACTTTAGGTAGAAGGTCATAGTTTGTCCTTGATGTCAACCTTCTGATAAGTATCTTATGTTTCCTCACTAAGCTTAGGGGTCGATTGTCTGTGCAGGTACCACTGGTAACAGGACCCAAAGGCACGCCAAAACTATCCAGCCCTGTCTCCCCATGCCGTGGATGAGGAAACTGAGCCCCAAAAGGTTAAGGGACTTGTGAAAGATTCCTGGTTACTTTGGTGCAGAGCTTGCACAGAGGTGACCTTGACAGGGGTGACCTTGATGCAGCGTGTGCTCTCAGAGCCAAAGATTGCCTGAAATAAATGAGAACCATGGCGCAAGGTCCTTTCCAGCTCTGACGTGCTATCATTTTCTGTTTTTATTATATACTCATTTTTTTTTCTGTTTATTGCTTTAAGAACTAACCCTACTCAAGACTATTTTCTTTAGCTAGCTTAAAAAGAAAAAAAAATATTTTATTTAGTAAACAAATATGTGGCCAAATGTAATGGCGAGGAGACAATCAGCATTTATCTTTACAATTTCTGTCCACTGCTTTTCTCACTTTACCATATGGCTTGGAGAAAGGCATTTCATAAGACCATTCATCCATTTACTCATCTATCCACTCATTCTATAGATACTTAGTGAGTGCCCACCACATGCCAGGTGCTATACACTGAGGACGCAAGGTTGGGGATGATTCTCTGTGCTCACAACCTTATAATCTAAGGGTATTGGGGTCCAAAAACAGCTTACATAAAGCCAATTTTCTTTGATTTTTGTCATCAATACAGCTCTTATAAGTGTAAAGGGAAATCCTTTCATTGTTTTCTGGCATGATTTTCAGATTTAGGTGATATATCTTCCTAGCATTTTGTTCCGCTGTCTGATAAATCTGCATCTTTTTTTGTCAGTCTTCTTGAGACCTCGCCACCACTGTTTCTTTCCAGAGAGGAGGCAACAAGTTGTACAAAGTGTTTTAGGAATGGATGCTCCGTGACTTTGGTACAAAGTGGGGTAAAGATTTTATTTATTTTTTGTTTTTCCCCCAACTTCCCTTAAGGCAATGGGCTTTGGACCTGCAGCAACTTTTTAGAACCATGACTCTCAGATTCAATTCTTGTTGCCAGAAGACCCAACAGATGATTATCACGGGAAGAGTCTGGATTTCTTTTTCTCTATGAGCCTCACCTTTCATTGTCATGCATGAAAGCGCACATACTCTGTCCATTCACACAGCCTCTCAAGATGGTTATAGAGTTTATTCTTCTTTAGTTGACATTTTAGAAACAGAAGACCTTAGTTATAATTTTTAAGTTAGAAAATTTCACCAAGGACTCCCCTGCCCCCAATTAGCCTGGTTAAATTACAAGAGACAATGAAGGGGCAGTTTTGACCACTGATCCTCCTGACGCTCAGCCTTGTCTGGACCAGCCACTCCCCTTAGCAGCTGACTTTATTAATGAGTTAAGCTCTGGCTTAACTCCTGAGCCAAGGCAAATCCAAGGTGGCAAATTGCATTTTACAGCTATAAAACCTAAAACTTTACACCAGAGGAATCACAGTATGCTGAAAGAAGTCACGTTTGTATTATAAGTAAATTGTCAGAAGCTCAGAAAAACAAATGCCCGGGCCCACAATGCACCATGTCTTGCCACCTTGTAGGACACTAAATTATTTTGCCCATATGTATATACTACTTAGTAGCTCCCAAAAAGTACCTAATCTTTCACCCAAATAAAGGACTAACTTTTTTCTTTTAATTTTTTTTTAATGTTTATTTATTTTGGAGAGAGAAAGAGAGAGAGGAGGGGCAGAGAGAGAGAGGGAGGTGCAGAATCTGAAGCAGGCCCCAGGCTCTGAGCTGTCAGCACAGAGCCCGACGCGGGGCTCGAACCCACAAACTGCGAGATCATGACCTGAGCCAAAGTCGGACACCCAACTGACTGAGCCACCCAGGCGCCCCAAGGATTAACTTTTTTAAAGAATAGAGACTATATATCTTATATTCTCTCAAAAAAAAAACCCTCACTAATATATACTTTTTGGACACGGTGGATGTATGATAAATGAAATTTGACTGATGAGCCATTTTGCCCTTAAATTCTAATAGCATCAATCATTCATTTAATTGTTGAGTGACTATCATGAACCTAATTTTAGACTATGCGTTATGAGGTAATAGCAGATGTACTTGACATAGCCCTGTGCTCAAAAATTTTGCACCCTTACTGAAAAGGAAAACACATGAACTAATTGGAATAGTAGATCTAGAAGGACCTTAAAGTCTCTCTAGTCCAGTTTCCTTGTAGTAGATGTCCCTAGATGTCCCTGCTGCTCACAAATATTTTTGACTCTGCTTTCTTCTGAGTACCTGGGACAATTGGAATTCTCAATCCCTTGAATTTTAGGTAGGCTGTGGGACTTTTCTTTGGCCAAAAATTGCAAGTGAGGGGATGTGTGTTACATGTTGATGGAAGCATTTAAGAGCTGGGACGCAAGATGCTATTTCCCTTCTTTTTCTGATGTAGCAATGGGGAGATTTCATAGCTGTGAGTCTATTCAGCCTGCTCTAACAAAATCTTACAGACTAGGTGGCTCATATACAATAGAAATTTATTTCTCCTAGTTCTTGAGGCTAGAAGTCCAAGGTCAGGGTGCCAGCACAGTTGGATGAGGGCCCTCTTCCAGGTCATAGACTTCTTATTGTATCCTTGTATGAGGAAAGGGGCAATCTAGCTCTCTGGAGTCTCTCTTATAAAGGCACTAATCCCATTCATGAGGGTGGAGCCTCATCACCTACCAAAGGGCTTGCCTCCTAATCACCTGGGGCATTAGGTTTTCAACACACCAGTTTTGGGGTTCTTTTGGTGGGGAAGGGCTAAGGAAGGGATGGATGCAAACATTCAGACCATGGTAATGGTGAAAAGGCAGGAAGCCTGGATTCCTGGAGTGTGGAACATGGAACACAGCTGCTCTCAACCCCTCCAGGAGCCTTTGCATGAGCCAGAAAGTCAATTTTTATTGTATTAGGCCTTGAGATTTTCAGCTTATTTGTTACCACAGTATAACCTAGCCCATCCTGACTAATCCCACCCTTTTATAGATGGGACAATTGAAATGTTATGGAATTGAACACTTTTGAACATGATTGAACATAATTGAAGTGAGGTATGGAACCTCAGTGCATTAAGAGTTCAGGATAACCATGGACTGGGTTATCTTCATGAAGGACATCTAATTTGAGCTTCTCTTTGTAGGACATGTATAATTAATTTTGGAGAAGTGGTTGTGGCCTGGGCAGGAGTGTAGGGTGGCAGTGAGGAGATAGTACAGGTCAGGAGGAAAAGACAGGGAGAAAATGAGTACTGAATTATACCAACAGTATAATTATACAAATTATAACAACATTAAGTCATATCTTAATACACATAACTGTTGGTGCTAAGCACTTTATTTGCATTATCAAATTTAAGTTCACAACCATCCCTATGAAAATGATGATGATGATGATGATGATGATAATAAATATCTCAACCTTCCCTATGAGATAGCAATGATTACAATTTCTATTTCTTTAAAAAGTAAGCCAAAGCTTAAACAAGTTCACTCTAAATATCTGCAACTACCTTATTGGTAAAATCCCTCCCATCTTCTTCCCTGATTGAGCAGAAGAGGTGTCTCCTTTCTTCTGAAGAGTCCTGTCTACTTCGCAGTGAATCCCACCTCCTCCTTTTTTCTGGGTTGTTGTCTTAATGGTGTCTCTTAATTTTTCATTATTTTTAACTGCCCTAGTTCTACTGGTCCATCCCTTTCCCTTAAAAAAAATAGGCAAATGACTAACATTTTAAAGTAAAAAATTTTTTTAAATATAAAACCAAAATAACTACATTCTGAATTGCCTTCAAGTTATCACACTCTGTTTTCACCTCCTTCACCCATCACAGAACCTTCTGTGGATGAGTCACCACTGACTTTCTGGTTGCCAGATTCAATGGATGCAATGAGCCCTGATCTTACAGGGCCTATTGACGGGGAAAACCTGGGCTTCAGAGGTTCTATTCTCTTTTGGATTCTTCTTACTCCTTTACTATTCTTTTTTAAATCCATGTTAAAGATTCCTCTTTCTCCACTGGCCCTTTAAAAGATAGTCCCATAAGGGCACCTGGGTGGCTCAGTCAGTTGAGCTTCCAGCTCTTGATTTTGGCTCAGGTCATGATCCCAGGGTCATGGGATTGAGCCCCACATAAGGCTCTGCTTGGGATTCTCTCCCTCCCTCTGCCTCTCTCCCCAGCTTGCATACTCTCTCACACACATGCTCTCTCTGTAAAAAAAAAAAAAAAAAAAAAAAAGATGGTCCCATATTTGTATCCTTAGTCCTTATTCTTGTCACTCTTCATGGGCTGTGAGGACAACCTCATCTACTCTTATGGCTTAATTACATGTTAATATGCTACATTCCCCCAGCCAGATCTAAAGCTCCAGTGAAGCTCTCTCTCAGGGACTTCATAAATATGTATTTTGCCTCTTTATTCATATATCACCAAAGCCTCTTGAAATACATAGGTAAACACATACACACACACACACACACACACACACACACACAAAACAGGGAACCACATTCCTTGCCACCCCAAACCTTTTTCTCCTGAATTCCTTATCTTCATAAATGACCCCATCAACTACCCACTCCCTCAAGCTACAAGTCTACAAGTCTATTTCCTCTTTTTTCACTATAATTTGATTCCACAGCTTGAACCTCCCATCTAAATAGCTCTCAATTTCTACGTCCTTTTTTTTTTTTTTTTTTGGCCGTCCCTGGTATGTGTTTAATTTAAGGCCTTGTCGCCTTCATCTTCACTAGATCACCTCTTTAATCCCTCCAAACCATTCTTCACGCTTCATTCAGAGAATTGTTTTTAAAGTTCCAATATAGTCACAGCATTCTCTACATTGTTCTAAGGTGCTTCATCAAATTCCAGATAAAATCTAAACACCTTAGTGGATACACACAGTCTTTCATGACCTGATCTATGCTCAGGTTTCCAGCCTTTTCCAGTGCTTTCTTCACACTTAACTTGCTGAGTCAAGCCAAAGAGGTGGTAGCATGGGAACAAGTCTCTCTTGCCTTCATGGTGTGGCCTCCTCTACTCCACTCTTACCCTTTACTCCTCCAAGTGGCTTCCCCTGGAATTTTTCACCTGACTCTAAGTCCCAGTTCAAGAGTCCCCTCTCTGGTGCTCCCACATCCATACCCTACTGTAAGCATGCGTGTCTGATGGTTCTATCATAGTATACACAGTGATCATGTGCATGAACATTTCCCAACTGAAAGTACAAGGTTACTGGGTGTAGAGTCTATGTCATGGCCTTCTTTGATTCCTGTGCCTAAAACAGTGACTAAGAACAATAGATGCTCATTGTATTTAATATTGTTAAATAAGTGAATTGGTGATAGACTACATGAAATAGAATACAAATTACTTGCAAAATAATACATTAAAACATACTGAAGGGGTGCCTCGGGTGGCTCAGTTGGTTAAGCAACCAAATCTTGATTTCAGCTCAGGTCACGATCTCACGGTTCATGAGACTGAGCTCTGCGTTGGGCTCTGTGGTGACAGTGTGGAGGTTGCTTGTGATTCTCTCTCCCTCTCTCTCTGCGCCTCCTTGCTCTCTCTCTCTCAAAATAAATAAATAAACATTTTAACAAATACTAAAAATTATATCAAAATTTAGTTATATTATATGAGAAATTATTGAAACTTTGGTTTGTATATCCTTCTACAAATTAAGGGGGAATCCTGTTTTTACGTAGTCATCACATAACTTGGTTCCGTTCCTCCTCTCAAATTTATTTAGAAGACCACCAGTCTACCTGCATTTCACAATAAAGATAGCATTAGGCCTTTGAAATAATCCACAAAAATAAAGTCAACATGTGTCATCAAGATTTGTAGAATGCCTACTCTTGGTTCAGAGCCCCACAGCTAGGAAAGAAACACATGGCAAACAAATGGACTTTCTATTTTCTTTTTTCCTTATTTTTTTACTTTGCTTGCCTCATTTGTAGCACAGAAGTTGCTTCTGAACCACAGGTGGGTATAAAGACAGCTTGATCTTTGAGGATTACTGGTGTGTCTAAAGGGTAAGCTCCATAATTCAACCTGTTTTCTAGAGGAGTGGAAGACACCAAGTCATTTAATGAGTGCCCTGATGAAATTAAGAGGGCTAGATGTTCTTCTGTTTGATAAGGATACATAAGACTGGAGACTATATTTTGATTTTGTGTGTGTGTGATAGTACTGTAAATTCTCTTTTTTCATTTTCTCAATCTCATTAACTTCATTCTCGGTTGCTTCATTATTTTCACAACTGTCTTCTGTAGCTGCATTTTTTTTTTCTAGCCAACTAATCTGTCAGCTGTTACAGTATTTTTTAATTATATTTTTCCAATATTTCTTTCCTTGTCATCATTTATTTTTAATTTACATGCGTATATTATCTTTATGATGAAGTACAAGAACGGCTGCATTTTATACACAGTGTATAGTTACCAAACTTTTTATAGGGTCTTTGCCTCTTGTGTCTCACTGTGAAATCCCAATTCTTCTGTTCTTCCCAGAGAAGAGGCCATCTTCTCTTTATGCAGAGACGAGGCCATTTGGAGGAATTTGGACCCGTGTTGGTAGGCTCTGAAGTTTGGATCTCAGTCAGTGATCACCAGATTATCTGGTTCTGGTTTTGAGCCTTTGTGCTTTAAATTGCCATTCTTAGCAGCAGGGTACTTTCACAAAGCATTCAGAAGGGGAGCTTAGGAAAAAAGGAAAGGAAAGGGAAGGGAAGGGAAGGGAAGGGAAGGGAAGGGAAGGGAAGGGAAGGGAAGGGAAGGGAAGGGAAGGGAAGGGAAGGGAAGGGAAGGGAAGGGAAGGGAAGGGAAGGGAAGGGAAGAAAAACCTTTCTTCAAGGTCATAACTACAACAAACCAATCTCCTAGTGTCAAGTGCTATGATACATGATGAATACCCCAGTCAAAGGGAATCATTATAAAGAGTGGAGCAGGGATCTAGAAGAAGCTGAGCCATAGAGAGAGCGAGATGGAGGGTAACCCAGTCATCTACATTAGGTCTCCGATTGAATGTTGAAGAACATGAGCCTCCAAGTGCTCATGTTCTTTGTGATTCTTTGGGTTAAGTATTATTGTGATTCTAGTTCAAGGCATGGATGTTCTATAACTCCATTCCAGGGGACAGAAAAGAGCAAAATAAGGATAATAATACCATATAACATTTATGGAGTGTTTACTATGTGCCAAACATCATTCTAAATACCTTAAATATATTCTGTACCATTTAACTTCATGACAAATCTATGAAGCAAGTACTTTATTATTTCCATTTTAAAAATGAGAAAATCAAGGGGCACCTGGGTGGCTCAACTGATTAAGCGGCCAACTCCAGCTCAGGTCATGATCTCGCGGTCTGTGAGTTCGAGCCCCGTGTCAGGCTCTGCACTGACAGCTCAGAGCCTGGAGCCTGCTTCAGATTCTGTGTCTTCCTCACTCTCTGCCCCTCTCCCACCTCACACTCAGTCTTTCTCTGTCTCTCAAAAATAAATAAATGCTAAAAAAAATTTTTTTTAATGAGAAAGTCAAGGACGGAGGATAAAGCAATTTGACCAAATTCACACAGGCGTTAATAGGTGATGGATTTAGGGGCTTTCTTACCCCAAAGTCCTTGATCTCAGGTACCACACTGACTGGGAAAATATATAATTAAGAGAAATAGTGGAAGAATGGCTCCTTCTCTTTCCCTTAATTCTTTACCACAAAAGCACCCCAATCTTTGGTCTTCTTCTCTTCTTTACTTATGCTCAGATCTTTTTTGGGCTCAGTCAGTCTTACAGCTTTGAATTAAATCTGTATGTTGACAATCTCTCAAATTTATATCTTTCATTCAAATCTCTCTCATGAATCCCAAACTCATATATCCAATTGCCTTCTTGACATCTCCACTTTGATGCCACATAGCTATCTCAGACTTAACATCCCCAAACTGAACAAGTCTTTCCCCACATTTAAAGTTCTTCCACAGCCTTCCACTTCATTAATGGCACTTCCATTATTCCAGCTGTTCAGGCCAAACCCCTGAGTCTTTCTTGATATATTCTTTTACCCCAATCCAATCTGTCAGCAAATTCTGTTAGTTCTCTCTTCAAATTTTTTTGCAGAATCTGACTCCTTCTCCACCCCTATGAAACCTGCCTGGTCCTGATCACCATTCTGTCTCACCTGAATTATCGTAATGATCTCATAATTGGTTTCTTTGCTTCCAATCCCATTCATTTACAGTTTATTCTATACATAGAGTCAGAGTGATTCTTGTAAAATGTAAGTCAGATCATGGCCATCCTCTATTGAAAAGTTGAAGTGGCTCCAAATTTCACCTGGAATAAAAGCCTAAGTTTTATAATGACCTATAGAACCCTGTGGTTCCAACTCTCCCTCAAAAATGTCTTCAGAGGAAAAGATACTTTCCCCTCCCCTTCCTTCTCTTCTTTTCCTCCTCTCATTCTTCTTATTTTCCTTGTCCTCCTCTGCTCCATTCTCATCTTCATCTTATTTTATTGTTGACTTACTTCATAACACAAGTTCTAGAACAAAATGCAGTTCAGTCCTTGGCAATGTCTGGTGAATGAAACTGGGGTTCTCTCTTTGACCAAACAACTTTCCACTCCTCCATGAAGACAAGAGATGTGGAACTCATCCTTGACTCCCTGTCCATCATTCGTTACATTCAATTAGTCCCAAGACCATAGACACAGCTCTCAACTCTATTTCTTCCTTTCCATCTCCACTGCTGCTCCCTGAGTGCAAGCTCTCTTCATCTCTACCTATATCCCCTCAACAATCCCTTAAGAGGTTTCCCTTTCATTGGCCTTTGCCTCCATCTACTCTGCATCTTACAGCAAGCATTGCATTTGTAAAAGGTAAATTGGACATCATTTCTTGGCTTAAAGATCTCTGTTGCTTTTCTTTTATTCATAGCTTTAGTTTTTAACCTTTTTGGATCAAATGTCCTTGGAAGTCTGACAACATATATGAACTTCTCAGAAAAGTACAAATACCAAAGTTTACATTAAATTTCAGGTGACTCACAGATGCTCTGAAACTATCCAAGGAAGTATTCAGCTCCCAGGGATTCTATGTGAATGAACTTTAGGCCATAGGAGAGTCCACCAAAGTTTTTCAATCTCTGGCGCATAACCACCAGTAGCCTCATATCTCACTACTACCTTTATTCTTCCAGACCTAGCTCAAGGGAAATATTTCCTATTCTCCTGAGGAACTTAATCTTTCCTCTTCTCTGTATCCAAAGAATATATGGCAATTATCACGTTAATTTTAGGTATTCTAAACATTTTCTCTCCCTAGAAATTTCAGTTCTTTGAGGAGAGGGATATCTGAGTTTTGATTTATGTCCCAGTCCTACCACAGACCCCAGGACACAGTTGATATTCAGTAAATATTACTCAGTGACTACATCAAAAGTTTTTTTTAAGGAGAAATATATTATAGAGTATGCTTTGTGACCAATTCGTCTGCTCATCAGATCTTTAAGTCTGTTTTTGCACAGTCTCTACACTCTGGTCCTTAGCTTGGAACAGTGTTGCTCATGCAATGGTCCATGGAATCAGAAGCGCTTGGGTACTTACTTCTTCAAGGTGCAGGTTTTGGGACCCACTGCACACCTCCTAAATAATACTTTTAGAAGGCAGCAAGGTATCCTGGAATCAGCATTTTAAAACTTTCCTGGGGGAATGATGTGTGCACTCAGATTTGAGAGCCATGGATCTAGAACTCACTTCCATTCTCTTTCTATTGCATGTGTATGGATCTGGGTTTCTTCCTTCTCCTCTTGACACTCTTTTGTTAACACCGTACCTTAAATTCACCAGGGCTAGTGAATACATTTACTTTGTTTGTTTCCATAAGCAGGAATAAGGTTAAGAGGAGGAAGTTGGAGCCATAAAAATCTGGGCTTAAATCTCCCTTCTGTCACTTACTTGCCATGTGGGATGACTTATACTCTCTAAACCTCATTTTCTTTAACTGTAAAGTTAGCTAACAATACTCACCCCATATGATTGCTGTGGAAAGTTAATGGAGTAATATATGTAAATTACTTATTTAGCACAGTTCATAACCCAGGCAAAGTGCTCAATAAATGGTAGTTATTACTAATAATAGTAATAATAAACAACCCTGAAATTTGTCATTTTCCCAATGAGTTATCTAAAAAGATATGAAACATATATACATGTTTGCATGTATATATGTATATGTAAGAGGAATAATACCAAGTTAATAGGATAATATATAGTAACATAACTATCATAATATATATATTCACACAAGAGTTTTCTATTAGTAGATAATTTGCCTCTCCTTATTTACCTGTTCAATTTGTCCTGTCATCTGACTCCCATCTGTCTGCCTAGCATTTTGATGATCAGCCTTAGCTTTGATGTGGAGATAGTTGAAGATCAAATCTTATTCAGCACTTAGAAAATCACTTCCTTCTATTAGGAAAATTTTAAGTACTTAGATAAATCACCATGAACACTAATTTTGAAAACTGTGTTTGATCAGGGGTACAGTTTTGGTTGATAGCTCTGCTATTCCCAAAGGAATCTTAACAAAACATTTTCAAAGAGAAACACTCTGAAGGGAGAAAAGTTTATGGGGGGAGGCAAACTTGGGGGAACAATCTTGCTTAATAAAAATTTCTTCATGGGGCTTCTCACTCATTAGACAAGTCTGTGAACTGTGAGTCGTGTCAGTGGAGCCTCTTTATCAACTACCACCAAACAGAGATTCTCAAAGATCTCTTCAATAATGTGGGGGAAAAATGGTTCAAGGAGATTCTGAAAGATTTTTCTATGGCAAAAAAAAAAAAAAGTAAAGCAGTATAAATTTGATTTAAGTCAGACTTCCCTCTCCTGAACGAAAATTTGTCATGATCACAGCCACCCTGATGTCATCTAGCATTTCTCCATCGTTAGAAATCTCTAAGTGAGAGTGAAGCGGTAACGTGAGTTCCCATTTTTTAGTTTGAAGATTTCAGCAGGGATCCCATCAGCGCCTGAACTGTTGCTGTATCTACCTGATGGCTTTCAGGGGATTGAATTGAATAGCACAAAGAACTCTGGTGCTTGGAACGTTTCAAGTGAGCCTCTGAAATGCAGTAGTCCCCATCTTCAGTTCTTAATATGCTGGGTCATAAAAGTCTTTACTAGAATGGGGGTGGGTTAGGAAAGGGGAGGGAAATAAGATGTGCAGTGAGAGTTTGCAGGGACAGGGGCATTTGTTAGCCTTGAGACACGGTTTCCAGAGGGCGCTGTAAACAGTAGGGAGCAGTGGGAGGTTGCCTGTGGAGCAAGAAGCACTGCCCAGTGCGGGGATGAGATTGGAGGAGAAAACAGCTGCCACAGGACTGACAATCATGTATCTTCTGAGATGGCTTCACCAGAGCCTCTTGTCAGCTTTTTCTTTACTGATGAGCCCTCTCATGCTTTCATTTCCTTCCCTCTCCAGCTCAGATTCCACAATATATCACTTCAGTCTCTCTCCTCCTGGTATCCTCAACCTCTTCATCCCATTGTCCTTTTATAACCATCCATCTGGCTAAATCCTGGAAAATTCGATTTGCCTTTCCCCGGGCACGTGCCCAGGATTGTAACCATGACCAGGCCGTCTGGGGTCACTATAAACCCATGTGACGTGAAGTCAGAGAGGCCAAGCAATCATAATTTTTTCTTACTCGCTGCTCTGTTCCGTCTTGCATAGCAGTTTTGTCAAACCTTCCAAATCTTTAAACCTGTGTCCTCTCAGCTTCTCTTAACACTCTTAGCAAAGAATCACCTACTTTACTGGCAATAAGGACAATGTTGGATGGGAACACCTCGCTTTCTGGTCCCAATCCCACAAAGGGAGTCACAATCCACCCCTTGCCTCTTGCCTCCGCGCACTTGGAAAGGAGAATTCTGGGTCCAATGACTTGTCAGTTTTCTTTTCTCTATCTTATCTCTTCAACTTCTCCTTCTCATGGTTCTTTTGGCTCAGCAAAAAAATTGCTCCCATCTTAACCTTAAATGCCCTTCCCTGCCCCTTCCTTTCAACCAAGCATCTTGAAAAAGATGTTTGCATTCACTGTCTTTACCTCCTTGCCTTCCCCTCCCACCAGACCACTAAGTGGCTTCTGTCCCTTTCTAGTCATTAATTCTAAGAGCCATTTTTCAATTGTTATATCATTTGACCTAGTTATTTTTTTCCCTTGGCCATGAAATTATTCATAGTTTGCTCCTAACATACAGCCCTGATCTTCCCACTTTCCAGGCTCCTCTTCCACTGTCCATCTCTTAAAGTGTCAGTTTTTGGTTCAATTTAAAGGTGTTAGGTATTAGCATTTGTGTCAATTGTTGTTCATGATCTCTGGTGTTATTGGTATTTACCTAAATTATTTGTGAGAAGTATTTTAAATTTTGAACTTATCAAAACTTCATGGGATTTGTCATAGGCATTGAAAATATTCCAAAATTTTTACTTGCTTTTTCAATTGTAAAGAAAAGTTTAGTTTTATGTAGTAAAATCTGTTGATCTCTTCCTTTACAGTTTGTTTTTAATGCCATACTTAGAAAGGCCTCATCTTCACTAATATTAAATATTGATCTCTTTTTTATGATTTAAAATTTTTTAAAATGTTTGTTTATTTTTTGAAAGAGAATGCACAAGCGGGGGCGGGGGGGCAGAGAGACTGGGTAGGGGGGAACAGAGGATCCAAAATGGTGTTGGAGCTGACAGCAGAGAGCCCAATTCCCCAGGCTGGAATTCATGAACTGTGAGGTCATGATCTGAGTCGAAGTTGGAAACCTAACCAACTGAGCCACCCAGGTGCCCCTTTTAATTTTTTTTTAATGTTTACTTATTTTTGAGAGAGAGAGAGCATAAGTGTGATGGGGAGGGGCAGAGAGAGAGGGAGACAGAGAATCCGAAGCAGGCTCTGTACAGTCAGAGCAAAGACCCATGAACCGTGAGGTCATGACCTGACCTGAAGTTGGACACTCAACCAACTGAGATATCCAGGTGCCCCAAGATTATTATTATTTTTTTTTTTTTGTAAAGAAGATTTAGGTTCACAGCAAAATTGAGAGGAAGGTGCAGAGATTTCTACCACACACGCGTAGCCTCCCTGCCTATTGACCTCCCCACCAGAGTGGTACATTTTTACAACTGATGAACCTATGTTGATAGGTCATTATCACCTAAGTTCCTCGTTTATATTAGAGCTGACTTTTGGTGGTATACATTTCATGAGTTTGGAAAAATGTATAACGACACATGTTCATCATTATGGTATCATACAGAGTATTTTCACTACCCTAAAAAATTCTCTGTGCTCTGCCTATTCATCCTTACCCCCAACCCCTCACCCCTGTCAACTACTAAACTTTTTACTGTCTCCATAGTTCTACATTTTCCATAATGTCATATAGTTTAGAATCACTCAATATATAGGCTTTTCAAGACTGGCTTCTTTTACTTAGTCATATGCATGTAAGTTTCTTCCAGGTCTTCATGGCTGGGTTTCTTTTTAGCACTGAGTAATATCCCACTGTCTGGATGTGCTGCGGTTTATTTATCCATTCACCTACTGAAGGACGTTTTGGTTGTTCCCAAGTTTTAGCAATTGTGAATAAAGCTTCTATAAACATCTGTGTGCAGGTTTTGTGTGGATGTAAGTTTTCAAGTTCTATGGGTAAATACCAAAGAGCATGTTTACTGTATCATATAATAGAAGCATGTTCAGTGTTGTAAGAAACCACCAAACTCTCTTCAAAATAGTTGCACCGTTTTGCATTTCCACCAGCAATGATGAATTTGTTCCTCCACATCCTCGATGTCGTCAGTGTTCTGGATTTTGGCCATTCTAACAGGTGTATAGTTGTTCTGTTTTTCTTCTAATAGTTTTATGGTTTAATTTTTGAGGTTTAGGTCTTTAATTTACCTGATGTTTATTTGGTTGGAACTTTATTATGATGTTTAAAAAAGAGCTCATTTTAATTTGTTCCAAATGGTAAGCCACTTGTCCCCAAATTACGTACTGGATAATCCTCTTCCAAAGATACCTTAAATAACGCCTTTTTTGTTCTATCAATTTCTCATAATATTTGGATCTATTTCTATCTAGACTTTCTATTCTGTTCTGTTGATCTGTCCTATTTCTGGACCTATTCCTTAATGCTTTTAATAATGTAGATTTATAATGCATTTCAGTAACTTGCAGGGAAAATAGATTTCTAAAACCTTTTTATTGACTTGTTTTATACTTTCATTTTTTTCAGATGAATGACAGAAGCATTTGTCAAGTCATAAAGAGAAACTTGCTATTTATATTTTGACCAAAATTTGCTACATTTGTAAATTAATTTGGGAAAATATTGACAGCTGTGTACTTTTAATCTTTTTTCTTCCAGATGTTATATCTCTGTTTTTTGGTTCCCAGGAAAGGATTAAACTGTTATACCTATAGGTTTCATATTTCTTATTAATTTCATTGCTAGTAATTTCTATTTTTGGTTTTGGTTATTATGATCAATGAGATTTCTGTTTTCCATTATATTTTCATAAAAAAGATTTGTGTGATGGGAATGCAAGCTGGTGCAGCCACTCTGGAAAACAGTATGGAGGTTCCTCAAAAAACTAAAAACAGAACTACCCTACGGCCCAGAAATTACACTACTAGACATTTATCCACGGGATACAGGTGTGCTGTTTTGAAGGGACACATGCACCCCCATGTTTATAGCAGCACTATCAACAGTAGCCAAAGTATGGAAAGAGAATGTCCATTGATGGATGAATGGATAAAGAAGATGTGGTACACACACACACACACACACACACACACACACACACACACACACAAAGTGGAGTATTACTCAGCAATCAAAAAGAATGAAATCTTGCTATTTGCAACTACATGGATGAAACTGGAGGGTATTATGCTAAGTGAAATTAGTCAGAGAAAGACAAAAATAGTATGACTTCACTCATATGAGGACTTTAAGAGACAAAACAGATGAATGTAAGGGAAGGGAAACAAAAATAATAAAATACAGGGAGGGGGACAAAACAGACTCTTAAATATGGAGAACAAACAGAGGGTTACTGGAGGGGTTGTGGGAGGGGGGATGGGCTAAATGGGTAAGGGGCACTAACGAATCTACTCTTGAAATCATTGTTGCACTATATGCTAACTAATTTGGATGTAAATTTTAAAAAATAAAAAGTAAAATAAAATAAAAAGATTTATGTGATTATCTTGAATCCAGACACTTTAAAAAATTTTCTTAGTAGTTTTAATAATTTTGTAGTTTATTTTTTAGGTTTTAAAAAATGTTTTAGTAGGTAATTTTCAAAACAGATGATAATTTGTCTGTTTCCAATAAATAGACATTTAAAATTTTGCTTTATATCTGACTACAAAGTAAAGAAATTTCAGAAAACGCATTAAAAGAAATGGAGATTTTTCTTGTACTTAATTTGAAAGTCTCTGGTTTTACTAGTAGGCATGATACTGTATGTTTAATAAACAAATTTGATCTGTATGTGTTTATTTGTATGCACTTAGAATATCTCTGGAGGGTTAACCAGAAACTAGTAAGGGATTTGTAAGGGAAATCCCTAGTAAGGGAAGGGATTTGATTGATGGGACAGACAGACAAGGAAATATACTCGATGAACATACTTTTGCATTTTTTGAAGTGGGTACCATTTATACATATAAACCCATTTAAAACAGAAATAGTAGAATTAACAAGTAAAAGCAACATTTGTTATCTTACTAAAAAATTTTTTATTTAGTCCTAGTTTCTAAGGCTTTTCTAAAAGATAATCAGCTACCAGTGGTGAATTAAACACATTTCTTTCTATATTAATTAGCCTGATCATGTGTTTTTTTTAATTTGGTGTTTGATGTTATTATATTTAAAATGCGTCTAATTTTATTTATTTGTTTTTTTTTTTTAAATGCGTCTAATTTTAAATCATCTTCATTGGTTGTAGTGTTTTAATCTTTTTTTTTTCTGATGAGTATTTTATTTAGCATCTTTGTATCTATAAACAAAATATTTATATAGTGGGGTGAATTGTGATATTTTGGTCCAGTTTTGATGTGAGTATTATAAAACAAATTGACAAGTCCCTTACAGTTTTCCATACTCAAAATTTATTAGAACGGAATATCTCCAGTGCTTGGAAAATTAAAAGAACTCATCTGGTAACCATTTCCTTCTAAAGCTTATTTTGGAAGAAGTATTACGATAAAATTGTCACAAAATTTGTGTTTACTATGATTCTATTAAGGTTTTCAACAATGCAAATATACCTTAATATTTCTTATGAATTACTAACTTGAAAGACGCCTTCTGGGTGTGCTATGGGTGTGATTTTAGATCAAGTCTAGACCATGCTGTGGTCACAAATAATGAAAATCATTAAGAAGTGAATTTACTAACATAAAAATTTCCCAGTTTAAAAATTATAAAATTTCTTTTATAAATCACCAAATCTTGCTCTCATCAAAATGAAATACATATTTATATTTAACAGAACAGTCTGAATTTTTCACTTAATTCACATGGCTGCATGTGTTCATTGATAACATAAGCCAACTCTTAAAAATATTTGATTTCCTGCTCAGAGTCTGTAATGGTAAGAACTGAAATGACAAATTTATCTTACTCTGGAGGTTAAATCTCTGTAACTCAGCCATATCTCTGCCACTCATGAATCATCAAGTCTTGGCTTTACTTATGGGATAAATATATCTGTTATGTATACCTTCTCGTCCTTTTTGTATAAATATATATATTTCTTTCTTTGCATCCATTTTTATTTATATGCATCCTACCTCTGATACTCACAGCGGAGACTTAACTTGGAGCAAATCAATTAAACCCACCAGTAGTCTTTCCTTTTTGCTGTATAATACTGCTGAACCAAGACAGCAAATTTGCCAGGGTCTTTACCGTATTTTCTTCAAAGTAGAGGCATGAGCTGAAAAAGGGAGTGAGGTGAACATTTGATCAAGATGACAAGCACCAGTGGATCCCTGCTGCTTGCTGGAACACCAGCCTGATGACATGTATTTGGTGTCATTCCGATGTAGATTCTGACAGAGGCCAATTTATGGTCCAATTTATGTCTTGACTCTCCTACGAAGGCCAAGCAAGCTATAAAATGTAATAAGAATTTCTTCAATCAATGTCCAGAGGAAAAACAAATCACTCAGTTACTGACACAATATTGCATCAACACTCCGGTCAAGTTCTCACAAGTGTGTGACATGCCCCCAAGCTACACAGAGCACGCAGACTGAAAACCACCATAGCGGCATCTCGTCCTAGGGAGGAGCCCCTAAACTTTATAGCTGCTAATAGGTTTTGGTTTTTCCTTCATTTTCCTTTATTCTAATAGCACTACTAGTTGTGGGGAGAAAGGGAGAGGGGAATTAAATAAATAAATAAGTCAACTCTTCTTCTCCTTCCTTCCGAGATTTTAGTTTCAGACTTATTTCTGACCTCCTGGCTGCGGACTCCTTCATTCTTTTTTCCCCCTACCTCCTTCCTTTCCTACCGGTTCTCCTGTTAGAGGGAAAGTGATTTATTTGTCCTCTGGCAGATCATTCTAACTCAGGCTCCTAGTGAGGTAACACAGATGAGTCCCTGGTCACAGTTTCTATCCAGCCAGTCGTGGGCTTGTGTATTTTCCCTGTGTCTCTTGGTTTAGATGTTTTCCAAGCAGATACATGCCATTAAGCACTGTTACAGGTTGGTGCATGGGAGGGTTTCAGAGAAGAAAGATGGGGAAGCAGCTCTCCATGAGGTCTATTCTACTTTTTTCTGATTTGTTCCTTCCAAATCCTGTTTTATGATTGTCACCATGCAGTGCACGCGTGCGCGCGCGCGCACACACACACACACACACACACACACACACACAGTAAAAAGCTATAGGAGCAGCACTGTGCTCTATTTCAAATGTGGTTCCATAGATGTGTGCACTTAGGGCTGGGAGTCAGGGTAATTTTGTTTATTGCTCTGGGGACAAAATGGCCAACGTGAGGCACTTCCTAGTTGAACGTGTTTGCCTTCAGAATATCAAGAAAGTTACAGGGTAGGGCAGGAAAACAGCACATTTTTAAAAGACGTACTCTTTTCTCTTTCCGTAAAAGAACAGGGGAAGAGTTTAGAGGACATAACTGCTAAGAGACATTCTGGTGTCCTGGAATAAAGGCTGGGGCAGCTCCCTTCACACCGCAGGGCGAGCACTTCATGTCGGAGGAACGGATTGGAAGGGACTCCTGACTTAGCAGTACTTCTGTAAAGTTCAATGCTACAGCACATGAAAAAGAGTCATGTAGTATTTGGTAATGCATATAATATATTCCTAAAAGGGAATAAGTCTCCGTCCTGTCAGGGCAAATTTTCTCCATGCGTACTCTAAGAAATAGTGGTCTCATGCACTGATTGACCTTCCCAGATCCCACTAGTCCAGAATTAACCACTCTTTCTTGTGTTCTGGAGCCAAATCAAACTGTGATCCTCAATATCAGGGAAAGCCCAGGTGTTCTGGGGCCTGAACCAATACAACTGGATGGGCTTTAAGCAAAAAATACAAAGCAATATCCAAAAGTGATTATTTATTTAGAATGGGAAAAGAAATCACAGCTCCTCAGAGCCTTGGAGATTTGGATCCCTTTCTCCTTAGGCCTCTGTAGGCATTTTACTGGTTATGTTTACATAAAAGTGACTCATAGGTGCAACCTGGCTTCCACCTAGAGCCTCCTTCCACACCAACAATTTGCAAGACTCATGGGGCTGGTGTAGGTGAGAAGCTCTTGAAACTTAAACTTCTGTCTCATATTTTTATATTATTGTTTTCAACCACGTGTGTCTCTTCTTCCAGATTGTGAGGCAGAGTGTGTTCTGTCATTCACCTGCTGCAGATCTGGGTATAGTGTTCTGAATAATATGGATACTCAGTAAATGCATGCAGAATTGCATTCTGGGCTGTTTTGCTGTTGATTTATGTTGAGTCATTTTTCTGATTATAAAAGTACCCTGTGTTCATGATCAAGCTTTGAAAAGCCCAGAAAATAATTTAATTAAGAGAATTAGGGGTGCCTGGGTGGCTCAGTGGGTTAAGCATCCAACTTCGACTCAGGTCATGATCTCACAGTCCGGGGGTTTGAGCCCCGTGTCTGGCTTTGTGCTGACAGCTCAGAGCCTGTAACCTGCTTCTGATTCTGTGTCTTCCTCTTTCTCTGCCCCTCCCCCACTTTCTCTCTCAAATATAAATAAACATTAAAAAAATTATATAAGAAAATTAAACTATTGGGGCGCCTGGGTGGCTCAGTCAGTTAAGCGGCCGACTTCGGCTCAGGTCATGATTTCACGGTCCGTGAGTTCGAGCCCTGCGTCGGGATCTGTGCTGACAGTTCAGAGCCTGGAGCCTGTTTCAGATTCTGTGTCTCCCTCTCTCTGACCCTCCTCTGTTCATGCTCTGTCTCTCTCGGTCTCAAAAATAAATAAACGTTAAAAAAATTAAACTATCTGTAACATCATTGCCATTAAATGCTGTGTTTCCTTCTGATTTTTTTTACTGCATATATTTTTGTGTGTTACAGAATTTTATTTAAAATACCCTGCTTTCCACCTTTATCATTTTCTAAGTTCCTGTTCCATGAGAAATATTTTGAAAGCCTGACTTGTAAGGGTGATTAACCTCCCATAATATAGATGTACTGTATTTTTGTAGTCTTTCCTCTAGAGTGACTCAATGCACTGGGTCCTATGTAGAAAGGGTCTCTTTCCAACAAATAAGCACAATATTCTATAGAATCCTTATAATGTCTTTAGTCTTCATACCTTATTTGTTGGTCTTTAAGGTGGAGATAATACAGAAAGCTAGGAGTTAGGCTTCAAGGGAGTGGAGAGAAGAAAGAGGTAGAAAGTGACTATAACTTGCTGTGAAATTTAGATTCCCACAAAACACAATTCCTTCCGACAAATAGTCTATTAAACTTATTAAATAAAAATTAAGTAATAGTATTTTTCTGAATTCTTACAACCTAAGAAAATGTTAAGCACAGATTTAGGAGATACATAGATAAATAAATAGATATAAAGGACAATAGATTCCATTAAAATGGCACCCTGAGAAATGGTTTACCCATTTAATTGGAATGATGGCCAAGGGAGAAATTTAGAGCAGAGCATTTCAATGACTCTAAACAAATGAATAAATGGTTCACTTAATTCATTTCAATGTCTGGTCTGGTGGTACCCAAAAGTCTATTCAAAAGAATGCCCCATTGTATTGCCCCAGGGGTTGCTTCTTTCTGCCCTGCTCTGAATATACATAGATGTTTAAAATTCATGTGTGATATAAAAACCGTCTATACAGATCTTGTTAAATGTCTAGGCTTCTACTTTGGAGTCTCGGAATTCTGACCAACACCACCAAAAGAACATGATCTGACTTTAAAGAAGTCTGCCTTAGGTTTCAAGAATACCTCCCCAAGCAGGAAGAGGTCTAAAAAAACCACTTCAAATATAAAGCATTTATTTGTGACTAAGCTATACTTAAAATGAAAGAGACTCAGACGTGGATTGCACAAATATTTTTGGAGCATGCACATTGTGCCCAAAATCAAACAGTATGCATTCATATTCTTCATCTCATTTAATTCTTAAAAGAACCCACTGAGGAAAGATTCTTAAACTCACTTACATGGGTAAACAGAATGAGACTCAGAGATGGTTAGTGATGACCCATAAACCCTCATCTGTTTACCCATATATTCATTCAGGAAATCTTTTGAGTGCCTACTCTGTGCCAGGCCCTTGAACAAGGCTCTTAGGATATAGTCTTAAGACAGTCATAATTCCCGCCTTCAAAATGGGTACGGTCTTGTGTACAAAACAGTATGCAAACAGAGTAGATGAGTAAACAAAGCAGAAAATGCAGCAACAGGAGTAAAGTAAGTGGTGTCATGGGGTCACATTTACAGTCAATTGACTTTTGACAAGGGTACCAATCCATTTCAATGGAGAAAGAATTGTCTTTTCAACAAACTGTGCTGGGACAATCAGATACCCTCATGCAAAGGATTGAAGTTGGAACTCTACCTCACATCATGTACAAAAATTAACATGGATGAAAAATATAGATGTGATATTTAAAACTATAACATTCTTAGAAGAAAATATAGGCACAATTCTTTGTGACCTCAGATCAGGCAATGGTTTCTTAGATATGACATCAAAAGCACAAGTGACAAAAAAAATCAGTCCATTAGATTTTATCCATATTTAAAACTTTTGTGTTTCAAAGGACACCATCAAGAAAGTGAAAAGACAATTCACAGAATGGGGGAAAGTATTTGCAAATCACATAACTGAAAAAGGACTATCATCCAGAATACATAAAGAACCCTTACAGTTTAACAAAAAATTTCAAATAATGCAATTAAAATATGATGTTTGAATAGACATTTCTCCAAAGAAGATACGCAAATAGCCAGTTCAGTACATGAAAATATGTTCAATATTGCTAGCCGCCTGGGGAATGCAAGCCAAAGCCATAATGAGATACTACACACATCTACTAAGATGGCTATAATCAAAAAGTCGGACAATAGCAAGTGTTGCCCAGGATATGCAGCAATTGGAACTCTCATACATTGCTAGTTGAACTGTAAAATGGTAGAGATGCTTTGGAAAATAGTTTAACAGTTCTTTAAAATATTAAATATATAATTACTATATCAGGCAGCCATTCCACTCCTAAGTATACATACTCAAGAGAAATGAAAACATATGTAAAGACTCTACATAAAAACGTGCGCATGAATCTTCACATAACATTATTCATTATAGTCAAAAAGTGGAAACAGCTCAAGTGTTCCTCATTTAATTAATGGGTAAATAAAATGTAGTATATTCATAAAAGGGAGTATTAGTCAGTCATAAAAAGGAATGAAGTACTCACACATGCTACAATATGCATGGGCCTTGAAAACATGCTGAGTGAAAGAAGCCAGACACAAAAGGCCACATGTTGTAGAATTCCATTTATATTCCATTTATGAAATGTCCAGAAGAGGCAAACCCGTAGAGACAGAAAGTAGATTACTGGTTGCCAAGGGCTGGGGGAGAACAGAATGGGAGTGACTGCTAATGGGTATGAGATTTCTTTTTGGGGTAACGAAAACATCCTGGAATGACACAGTGGTAATGGTTACACCACTTTGTGAACATAGTAACACTGAATTGTATACTTCAAAAGGGTGAATTCTATGTTATGTGGATGATATCTCAATTTAAAAAAAGAAAGAGAGAGAGAGATCTATAATTACCTAAGAAAGACCATAAATTATCAGCTCTGACAGTACAATGGTTGCTCAGTTCTACTAAATTCCATTTCTCAGGAAGGTGGACAGTGGACTATTTTTCTTTTATTCATGCTTAAACACTAAGACAAAGGATATATTTTCTCCATATACATTCTTTTCCCACATACATATACATATATAGACTTTTACTATATGCTGCAAAGCATCTTGAAATAAAAATGAACGTTAAAAATTATTTTTCTTACACTTACCTCAAGAATGTAGGCCTTGGCTGGGAATCTGCCAGAGGGAAGGCCCAGGTCCAGGCTCACTGCATATCCATGGAACTTTCTAGGCCAGGTGATGGAGCATGGGAAACAGAGTGACCAAGGCTGGTGTGATCACCGCCATAGACACTTGACTGGTCAGTTCACTTACCCCTCTTTGAGTTTCCTAAGCAGCATGGTGGTTGCCAGTCCTGTCCAGCTGTCACTCCGTCTCCAAACTTTGAGGAAAGCCTGTCTAGACAGAGCAATGATACTTTCACAGTATGAAGCTGGCAGACCATCATCTTTTAAGAAAACCAACAAATAAAGACAGACAACAAACCCCAGTACAGTAATTAGAGACCAGACCTAATTTGAATCCTCTGTAATGAAACTCAGTCTTTTCGTGCTTCTTCAAAGGCATTTGGAACAATCCTGAATGAATGAGCAGAGCCATCTCCAGAGTGAGATTAATCAGGACAACTGCCGCCTGCCCTGCGCTGAGCACGCAGTGTTCAGTGCCCAAGGGCCCAGGCCTGGGTGGTGCCAGGGCTGACGATGATGCAGTATTTCAGGAAGGCTACGATGGGGGATGTGGGGAGAAAAGAAAAACGAGCTCCCCAGCTGAAACTATCCTGAGGCTTTTGTAATCCACACACATTTACAAGATCGGCCATCAGCCGGAAGCCTTCCCTCACGTCCCAGTGAACAGGATGGCTTGTGGCCACTTTTACGCTTTTCCTCTCATGGGTACTTGGACCAAAAAGACAGAGGGGGAGAGGGGAGGTAAGACACACAGATGGGTTTGCCACAATCTCCACTCCTCTCGCAATGCTTCAGGGAGACAGAACTCTCTGGAAGTGAGCTGCTCTGTGAACTTAGGAAGGTCAGGACAAGCTGGTAAAGAGCTGGCTTTGAAGCCAGGCTGCCAGGATTGGAATCCTGATTCTAACCTACTGGTGAGTGATTTGGGGTCAATATTTAATCTTTGAACTTCAGTTTTCTTAACTGTAAAGTGGTCTAAATTCCTACCTCAGAATTGTCAGAATTTAATGAAATAACATGCTTATGAAATGGTAGATATTATTTTAAACAACAAGGATAAAATCCCATTATCTGTGCTCATAAATCCCTCTATTTTTTAATTCTCATATTTCCTGCAGTGTTTTCTAACTTGGCTTAGATTCAGCTACAAGAGTCCATCCAGCTATGTTCTTTATATCAACACAATTCGATGAATATTTATTATGGTCTGTGTTAAAATCCTAGGGATCAGACAGAACTGTTTTCACATTCCTGACCCAAATATACATACCAGCTGTGTGACCCTAAGAAAGATGTTAAATCTTTCCAACCCCTATATATATATGTATATATGTATACATATATATATGTATACATATATACATATATATGTATACATATATACATATATATGTATACATATATACATATATATGTATACATATATACATATATATGTATACATATATACATATATACATATATATATATACATATATATATGTAAATGGAGACCTTAATAAGATAACATGTTTGAAGTCTTTGGACCAGTAACTGGAAAACTATTAGTGAAAATAAACAATAGTGTATTTCCGTCCTCCTCCTTCTCATATATACTAACATTACCTTTATTCATGTTTCTTGGATAGTTCAAATCAATTTAACCATTTTGACCAGCTCAACAGCCAACAACCTGATGGATAACTGATTTAACCATGGTAAATTGCACAGGTAGTGATAGTGGCTGAAATATACATCCTGGCATGGTTATTATGGTCTCAGTGTCCGCTAAATAGAGAAACCATGTTCGAGTTTTAAAAGGAACATATCCAGAAGAGTGTCTGTGGGGTATACCTGTTCTGTCTGTCTGTCCCTGTCCATCTGTCCCTCTCTCTCACACACACGCATACCCCTTCTGGTTTTAACATAGCCCTTCCTTCAGAAGTACGCAGCTTTGCCTTTCATTTCTTTCCATATAAATGTAGAAATAAATTTCTCCAATTTACTGAAAAGTATCTCCCCAAGGGACCAAGGGAGGCAGGAAATTAGACTGTGGCGCTGAAATCATTCCAGTACTCCAGCTGTATCCCACAAATGTAAATTTAGGAAATTCCGCTTGTCAAAGTCCTCTTTGAAGCTTTGAATAATTGGATCCCAATTACTCTTAACCACATTATTCAGGCCTATGTTCAACTTAATATCTAAATAGATTACATTTTTTTTTTGCCACCTACTAAAATTCCCCAAAGTGAATATTGCCACATTATGCTCTTCAGTTAAGAGTGAAATTTCTGACTAAAAATGTTTTTACTCCTATCTTGAGATGGCTGCAAAATCCTCCATGATAACTAAAGCTGTGAGAATTGGCATCACATTTGAATTGGTATCAACTTGTAGTAAAAATATGCTCAGGAAGAAGGAATCATTGTACTTTCTACCAATCACTTTAATACCTGAGACATCTTCTTTCTTTCTAATAGCTGTTCCTAATGGTTATAAAGTCAAAACAGATAGCAAAGAATATAAAGGAAAATCATAGTGTCTGGAAGCATCTCTTTGAACAGGTTGAATACAATATAAATTACATGTTCTTATTCTACTTTCAAAAGGAGTTAATGTTTAAAACTGTGCCATGCACATTCTCTTGTTATATAATTTTTTTAGGTTTTCTGTTTCAGACAGTGTTACCAAGTGGCTCCATTATATTTTTGTGAGCTCTAAATATCAATTCTTCCTTTTAACTTTGCCAGAGAAAGTGAGAGAGTGGCTGATCTTGCGACAGTGCTCAGGACAGCCTCCCTCATCCCCCTACACCAAAGGATTATTCTGTCTAAAATGTCAATAGAGCTGAAAGCCCCTGCATTACACCATGTTACAGATCGGGACATTGATATGATGTAATAAAATGTCATACCAGACATAAGCAGAGACCCAGGTTTATATTTTATGATTAGTCAAGACAAAATTACTATATGGATTTATTGATCTTAATTTAACATCATAACCAGTGGTGACAGGAAGTAGCTGAGAAGCTTGTTGGGTGATAGAAACAAATCATTCGAGAATAAAGTTTTGTCTTAACAGTTCTCACTCCTGGGACATCCACAAAATGAATAATTCACTTGAGGTAAAAAGTAACTATTTTTAAATTTTATTTAAATTTTACATTTTTCCTAGGATTACATTTTCCTAGGATTTAAAATTCCAGAATTTTCAGAACAGAGTAAGCAATATTGAGTCAATGGATTCAAAGTCCAGAATCTTTACATCCATGAAGCATTTTAGGTACCATATCAAGTTTATCTTTATAATAATTTTATACATGGTGTAGTATAGTCACATACTGTTTGCTATTTTTATGTGAAGAAAGAGACAAACATGGGTAAAAATAATTCCTAATCCACTGGGTGGCCATTAGCCCCAGGCAAGGTTCTCTATGCATTTGCTTAATACTCCCTCATTTCTCCTGGCCTCTCTGGATATAACAGCAGATTAATCCATCCTTCCTTCCTTCCTTCCTTCTTTCCTTCCTTCCTTCCTTCCTTCCTTCCTTCCTTCCTTCCTTCCTTCCTTTGTTTTTGGTTTTGTTTTCTTTCTTCAGTACAAAGTTGACAATGAGAAAATTAGCAAGGGTCATTGCAGTCATGAGATTTGTGAATGATTGGTTAAAAATGATTCCAAATGTCAATTCCAGTCCACACACTAGCTCTGTATGTCTTTTATTCCAGGTGTGTGGGGATGGGCCACCTGCTTTGTGATTGTTTTTCACAACCACCATGTGTCATCCAGTGTCACCTGTTACACCATGTTACTGTATAACCTAGATTGAGAGTTAATGTTTCAAATCTCTGCACAGGACTCTGAACAGGTGAAAGATGGGTGACAACTGAAGAGAAACCTTCTATGGTCCTCCAGGATGCTTCAGGGACACCACTTGAGGCAAATCACTTTTCTCTTGAACCTCTCAGTTTCCTCTCCTTCTCTTCCAAGGTATGCCTTGGATTTTAAATTCTGGATCGTAACGGTCAGATGCCTGCATCTCCCATTTCAGTGTGCAAGCCAATAATGAGCATAAAGTCCCACTTTCTTCCCCAAATGGTTACTAATGTCAGAAGTTGACATTTTAAAGGATGTGCTATATATTCAAGATCAACTTAAAAATACGTTCTTAGCAATGGTTGAATATCGATCTGCAAAATTATGGGTAGTTTTTTTTCCTTTTTCTGTAGTTTGTATGTACGTCCACATTTCCTTGGACATAGCATAGCTTAACATTGTGTCTTATAAGACAATCATTTATAAATGCCATTACTGTTGTATCTATACAATGGGCAAGGACAAATACAACAAAAAGTTTCCAGGCTACTGAGAAATGTAAAAACTCAGAGTTCAGAACTAAAGTACTATTCAAAAATGTAACAGAAATAATAAGCATAAAATTATGGAGAGGTTTCAAATCAATTTTGAGGTAGATTTCCCGAATGCCATATTTAGACTGCTCTTTTGAATGGACACAGACACATATGCCTTTTCCATACAGGTAGAATTCATTAGTAGACCAATCTCCTTAATGGTTAGTCATAAAAAAATTAGAAATTCTAATTTCTTAACGTGTAACTATTCAGGAAAAGACACCTTGAAACTCAAATACACAGGGGGCTTTCACTACATTTAGGGTTTTGCTGTATAACTATAGATTCCTTCAGCAACTACTCTCGGGACACCTAAGTTGCACTGATGGAAGAGATTTCTAACTTTCCATGTTAAAAATTGCCCCAGTAAGAAATCTGGACCCGCTGGTATGAGAAGAGGTGAGTAAAGTAAATTTTCTCCAAAATGAGCTTGCCAATAAATGTGCCAATTTTAATTTTAGAAACAATGTTTAAATAAAAGACTTCCAAAATGTAAAAAATTATTACAGAAGATGACTGTAAATCTATTCTAAATTTCCTAATGCAATTACTATGGTATTTACTAGATATAAAATATATATACACTACATGTAAATGCCAACGTATGCACATGCCATGCCTAGGACAGAACTATTTGCATTGAGCAAAGGAAGTGTACTACTTCTGTGAAATCACTACAACAAAAATGTAAATTGTGTATAAAATGAAATGATCTTACCAGCTCCATAAACAGAAGTTAAGCAGGATCATGGAATTGCTAAGGTCTTTCTAGTCACACAGCATATTTGCAAAGGAAAAACAATAGCAAAAGGAAAAAGTAACATAGCACTTACATTTCTGGTTAAGATGAGTAGCAGGGACTGGAGGTCCCATACCCTAAAACAACCAACACAGGAATAAAATATATGAAACATTGGTTTGTAAGCACCGTATATCAGACAACAAAGAACAGTATCCTTGAGAGATGGCAAACAAAGTGTGCACTGAGATACCTCCAGAATACTGTCTAGAGATTTTCCAGGCCATGATGCAGGGAGAGAGAATCATGGTGGAACCCAGAAAATTCCGTGAATTGAGGAGATGCAGCTGAGAGTCCGAGAAGATGAAGATACCTACAGTTCATAGGACAGAGTAACAAGGAGGAGAAAGCTGAACAGACAGAGTGGTCTGGAGATCTACAGAGTCTCCCATTAATATCAGTCTGAGTACTGATCAGAACATTCATATAGCTTCCTTATAGAGAAAAGGGGAATTTTAAAAAATGAACAGAGCATCAGTGATTTGTTGGACAATGTGTGGCCACCTACCATACATGCAATTAAAGTTTCTGAAAAAGAGGAGAGGGTACAAAAATATTTGACCACAATTTATACCTTAAGAAATAGAATCAAAGTAAGTAGAAGAAAGAAAAAAATACAGACCAGAGTAGAAAAGTGGAAAAAAGAAAAACAATAGAATCAATGAGACCAAAAGCTTGTTTTTTAGGAAGATCAATACAATTGATAAACTTCCCTCCAGATTAATTATTGAAATAGAACACAAATTATCAATATGAAGATTGGGAGGTGAAACTGCTAGAGATTCTATATATATTAGGAAAATATTATATACAACTTTATTCCAATAAATTTGACAATTTAAAGGAAATAGGACAATTCCTTGAAAGACACTAGCTACCAAATTTCATTCAAGAAGAAATAGGTAATCTGTATAGCCCTGTAGCTGTTAAAGAAATTGTATTTCCTGTTTAAAACCTTCCACAGAGAAAACTCTAGACCCCGGTGGCTTTACTAGTGACCCCTGCCAAACATTTAAGGTAAAAATAATGCCAATTTGTTTATTTTCCCAGAAAATTAAAGATTATTTCCCAGCTCATTTGACAAGACTAGCTTTGTTCTGATAACAAAGATATCATGAGAAAAGAAACCACACAGGGATATTCCCCATGAACATATATGCAAAAAATACCTGAATAAAATTTTAGTAAATTCAACCCAATGATATATAAAAATGATATTATCAAATGGGTTTATCCAAGGAATGCAGGGTTGGTTTGACATTTGAAAATCAACTAGTGTAAATCACCCTATCAAAAAAGAACAAAAGATGGGTGCCTGGGTGGCTCAGCTGGCAAGCGTCCGACTTTGGCTCAGGTCATGATGTCACAGTCCATGAGTTTGAGCCTCATGTCGGGCTCTGTGCTGACAGCTCAGAGCCTGGAGTGTGCTTCAGATTCTGTGTCTCTGTCTCTTCCCCTCCCTCACTCACACTCTGTCTCTCTCTCAAAAAAATAAACATTAGAAAAAAATTTTTAATAACAAAAGAAAAAACTGACACATTCATTTATTGATTTTTAAAAAACTCTCCTAGAAAACTGGGAATAGAAATGAATTTCTCATCCTACATCTTGCTTAATAGTTGAAGACTAAATGTTTTCTCTCTAAAACCACAGACATGATCATATCTGCTTGCTCTGACCTCTTCTATGTAACATTCTATTTGAGGCCCTAGATAGTTCAAACAAGGAATAAAATGAAAGATCCTGATTTTAAAAAAGAATCAAACTGTCTTCATTCTCAGAGGACATCATTGGCTACAGTAGAAAATCCAATAGGATTTACAAAAAAGCTACTGGAACTAATAAGTGAGTTAGCAAGGTTAAAGGATAAAATATGGATATAAAAAATCAATTGTATTTCTTTTTTTTTAGAGAGATAACATGCATGCACATGCATGACTGGGAGAGAGGCAGAGAGAGAGAGAGAGAGAGAGAGAGAGAGAGAGAGAGAGAGAGAATCTCAAGCAGGCTCCATACTCAGCACAGAGCCTGACAGAGGGCTCAATCTCACAACATTGGGATTATGGGCCCGAACTGAAATCAAGAGCCCAGTGCTCAACCAACTGAGCCACCCAGGCGCCCCAATTGTATTTCTATATACCAGAAACAAACGATTGGAAACTGATATTTATAATTTACCATAGAATCAAAAATTACAAAACTTAGGAACTGGTCTGGCAAAGGGCATTAAGACCCATACAATAAAAGCAATGATGGAATGCCACAGAGAAAACTTCAAGAAGACCTAAATGAAAGGAGAGATGCCTTGTGCCTGGATTGGATCGCTCAGAATATTTGAGATGTCAGTTTACCCCAAACTGATGATCTATATGTTCAAAGCAATCCCAATCAAAATCCCAACAAAATTTTCATTGAAATTTCCCACTTAAATTCATATGGACTTTATCTTAAATTTTCAAAATGTAAATGTTCCAGGATAGCTGGAACAATGTTGAAATGAATCAAGCTGGAGTATTACTGCCTACTTGCAAGACTTACTAGAAAGCTTCAGTACTCAAGACCATTTGATATTGGCGTAAAGATACATCAATGGGGTGGAATAGAGTTCAGTGATAGACCCATACATTTGGACAACTGATTTCTAACAAAAATGCAAAGAAAATTCAATGGAAAAAAAGATAGTCTTCAATAACTGGTATGAGACAATTGGATATCCATAGGCAAAAACAAAAACAAACAAACAAACAAACAAAAAACAAAAAAACCTCAAGCATCATATACAAAAACTATTTCAAAAGGGATCATACATCTAACAGTAAAATCTAAAACTATAAAACTTCTAGAAGGTAACATAGAAAACCTTTGTGACCTTGTGTTAAGCCAAAATGTCTTAGATGTGATACCTAAAATATGATCAATAAAAGAAAAAACTGGATAAATTGTACTTCACTGTAATTACAAATTCGTGTTTTTTGAAACCTACTGTTAAGAGAATTAGAAAATAAACCACAGATTGAGAGAAAATATTTGCAAATCACATATCTGATAAAGAACTAGTACCCAGAATATATAAAGAACTTCTGAAACTCAGTAATAAGGAAAAAAGAGTAATCCAATAAAAATATGGGGAAGAGGTTAGAACAGATGTTCCACCAAATAAACTATATGGATCTCACATAAGCACATGAAAAAATGCTCAATGTCATCAGTAATTAGCAAAATGCAAATTAAAACCACAATGAAATTACACAATCATGACACACCTATTAGGATGGCTAATATTAAAAAGACTGACCATACCAGTGGCTGGTGAAGGTATAGAGGAACTGGAATTTTACATACTGCTGGTGGAAAATGGCACAACTACTTTAGGAAATAGTTGAGTTTTTTTTTTAAGTTAAAGATGCATGTACATCTGATCCAGCCATTCTACTATTAGGTATTTACCTGGAAAAGATGAAAGCATCTGTCCATACAAGACTTGCACACAAATGTTCATGGCTTTATTTGTAATAGCTAAAACCTGGAAACAATTCAGATACCCATCAACACATGAATGGATAAACACACTATGATATATCCATACAGTGGAATACTACTCAGAATAAAAGGAATACATTACAGCATGGATGATTCTCAAAATAACTATGGTAAGTGAAAGAAGACCACAAAAGAGCACCTATCGTATGATTCCACTTATGCAAAATTCTAGAAAATGCAAACTAATTGACAGCGACAGAAAGCAGACCAATGGTTGCCTGGGGACGGCAACCCCCGAGGATGTGATGCTTCCCTTGGCAGAGGAGGGAAGCTGAGCAGGTTACAAAGTGGGAGAATCCCAGCTGCCCAGAGGTGGACCACTGCTTTTCCTTTGCTCAGGTGAGCACTTAGTGGTAGGAAAGATACCCCTTGCTCAGGATGAGATAGTTTGGGTGGACCTAAGATTGCTGAAGAAGGCCATTTATTTATAATACAGGGAGTGGAAAATTAGGCCATTGTATTTCTGCACAGGGGAAGAATTCATAAAAAGTCACACAGAATTATTCTTATATAACTGACAATGACATCGTTGTAAGGTGGAAACAGAGCTTTATTTGTCTTACTTAAAATGATATATAGAGCACTTGTCTGTTTATTCCACTGCAAACAGCTTCTGCAAAAACAGCCGTAAATCCCTGGGGGTTTCTACTGATAGTTATAAGTTACTTGAGCAAAATCTCTCACGCAACTTGCTGCCTTGCAGGTATCCATTATTCTAAATTCAAAGACCCTTTTCTTGTTGTTTGTTTGTTTGTGTTGAGTGTGTATTTTTTCCTGAAATTATGTTACATGCAATATTACTTTAAAAAATAGAAAATGTGTCAGAACACAGCTACTTTTCAAATGGGTAAGTATATATACCTAAATCAAAACACGCACAGCCAAAGGGGGAAACACTCAATAAATAGGCTTCATAATCAAATCTGGCTCAGGTTAAAGTGAAGTTAGTGTGATGGATTCAGCTGGGGCCCTAGTAAATAACAGCCTCTGTAATTAAGCTACCTAAGCTTAGCCTGCCTGGGAGCTTATGGGCTGCTCAGAGGTGCTAGAGTGACAACCAGGAGGCAAACTTTAGAGATGAGTAGACACCTCGCCCACCCAAGCGCTAGTCCCTCCCCAGCCCTTTTCACTGGGTCCCGAGCCACATACGGACTCAGATGTCCGTGGCAGTGATTGGCAAGGTCTGTGTTTGGGAATGAAGAAAATAACAAGCCAAAATCAACAAATATTGAAGTCACTTGCCCCCTCTTTTGTCACAAAATCTGGAAACTGTCATGTTTGTTTTCCAAAAAAATTCCAAACGTATGTGTGTGTATGCACACTCGTATGCACAGAGCCCTACATGCATATTGCCCCTAAAAGAAAATACTGTAGCAGCAAGAGAAGCAGTGGCTCTGTAGCATATAATTTTAGGTTCAAGGTCTAGCTTGGTTACCTTTTAGCTGGTGACCTATAGTTTGAGAAAGAATAATTTTTGAGCCATTACTCTATCCCTGATGTATTAGGCACTGGGAAGACAGTCACTGCCACAGGGGCTCCAAGTCTATCTGGGATGGAAAAACACACAAATAATGTTGATATAGTATGCCAAACGCTAACCTAGAAATAAGTAGGTGCTATGTGATCATGCGGGGATAGGAGATTTCAGATTTAACCTCCTGAAGAAGAAAACAGAGCTGAATTTTATAGGATGAGGAACTAACGTTCTTGAACCTCGCTTCCCGTATCTGTAAAATGGAGTTTATAATGTGTACATCTATGGTATTGCTTTGAGAAATAAGCAAAGCATGACATGACGTTTCTAGAAAGAAATACTCATTCCTGCCCCGATGGCCCTCTTCCTTTCCTTCTCTCTCAAATCAAAGAATAGAGTGAAACAATCTTCTGCCAGCAGCGTAAAACCATGCCACACATAGAAGGATGGGAAGGAGAGAGTATTGTCAGTTGAAATGAGGATTCCTTAAATCTCTGTATTATGACAAATTGATTCATAACACAGAGAGAAGAGCTCTTGCTCATGCATTCTGAACTACAGTTTGTTTTCCTCCCTCATTTCTTCTTTCATCATGCTTGTACAATAAAGAAACCCATTTTTCCTATTTCGAGAGGTGATTCTATTTTGCCTATTTTCAGTGCACATCCCCGGTGTGGCAGGCAGAGAGAGGAGCTGCTCAGATACCCCTTCAAGGAGGGGACTGCCACTCAGCTTCAAGGAGGATTGCCAGCTATAGGCTCATTCCAAGCAAACCCTAGGTGTGAAGAGGGTCACAACCTTGTCAGGGTGGCCTTTAGCCAGTGGTGTGCTGGCTCATACAAATAAGCAACAGAGACAGTAAGATACACGTCTTTTCCCAAGACTGTTCAGTGACATCGTGCTGGTAGCTTGAAATCGACCACGGTACAAGTATTTGTACCACAGGAATTAGCAAACATTACAAATCAGAATTCCCCCCCACACCGGACAGCCACTGTTAAACATCCACCAGGATGTCAGTCCCCCTAGCCAATGCCTGAGCAATGGAGCCAGGACCTTGCTGGGGGATGCTTGTAACAGGCAAGGTTTGCTCTGGTGCTCCCTGTTGAACTTGCAAAGGCTGTCCAGGGTGCAATGTTGAGCTGACGCATCTCTCTGTCCAATCCTGCTTCCTCTCCTTTTCCTCTCATAGGTGTTACCTCGTGATAACCTGCACTCCTAACTGCCTCTGCATCTGCTTCCCAGATAACTCAATCTGGGACAGCTGACACGAGTCTAAAAAGGGAGGTGTTAGGAGGGATTTGGGGACTGGATAATCACCTCCTGGAGGATAATGAGAACTCATCCTTGGTGAGAAGAGGTGCACAGAAACCAAGGTCAGTGTGGTAGCCAAGGGCAGCAATACAGTGTTAGGGAGATGGTTAGTAGAACAAAGTCTTCCCGGAGGCAAAATAGGTGGGTGGCTGACAAGGGATGGATAGATATATATATGTGTGTGTGTGTGTGTGTGTGTGTGTGTGTGTGTGTGTGTGTGCGCGTGCATGTGTATGCACTCACGCATATGTCAATTGAAGCAAGAATGGATGGGCAGGAGTCTGAGAGTGGTTTCCCCAATAAAAACTCTTAGTAGCATACCCAGTTGTTTTGGGACTGGAGCTGGTATTCAGTCCTGGAACCCACAACTAGAGATGTGGCTGGGTCTCTAGAAGGGAGAACACTGCACCACCACAGCGGGTTCATACTATACTGATCTCCCCAGTCCTTCAAAGGGACTCACAGCCACATGCACAGCGGGAGACATGACGTGCAAAGACCTTTATATCACACACTACTGCTCAGCACAAAGGAGTCCCTATGGAAGAGGCACTAAATAGCCACATAGCCAAAGCAGACAAAATGATTAGAACACTTGATGTTGGCAAAATTTTATTAGTGGCCACCCCAGTCAAGGTAGGATGAGCACACAAAGAGACCTTGGTGGCTGAGATAGAAGGTGAACATGGTTCCAACACCATGAACTCCCTCTTACCAAGGCCAATCCAGCTATTGCCCCCTCTGAATGTCCAACCTGCCAGCCCTAGTGAGAAGTGCAGGGTCCCCAGCTGACACTGTTCCCTAAGAAACCTTTGACCACTTGGCGACAAGTTAAATACATTGGAACCCTTTCCTTCTAGAAGGGCCAGTAGTTCATTTGCATATGAATAGACACCTATGGTAAATATAGGCTTGATATTTCTGTCCACAAGGCCTCAGCCAGCACCAACTCTCCAGGGGCTCCTGGCCTGGATCCCTATGGTTGAAGTCCCACATGACACAGCAGCTCACCAAGGATACACTTTTCAGCAATTGAGGTACAGGAGTGGGCCCATGACCTTGGGAATCACTGGCAGCACCACATGCTACACTGCCCAGAAGCTGCTAGCCCGATGTGGTGTGGGAATGGTCTGCTGAAGGTAAAATACCATCACAGAGATAATAACCTGTGAGTATAAGGTACTATCCTTCAAAGCATAGTATATATGCTAAGTCAGGGACGTAATATGGCATGGTGTCCCATCAGGAAAAATACCTGGGTCTGGGAACCAAGAAGTCAGAGCAGGAGTGGCTTCACTTACCATGAACAATGACCAATGGGTCATTGGGAGAATTTGTGCTTCTTGTCCCTGCAGCTCTGGGCTCTGTGGAATTGGAGGCCTTCATCTCCAGAGAGGGTCTACTCTCTCCAAGGGACACAACAAAGTTCTCATGACTGCTTCCTGGGCATTTGGGCTCCCTTATGTCCAGAGACCAGCATTCAAGGCGAGGAGTCACCATTCTGTCAGGGACCATTTTACTACTCATCAGGAAGAGGTAGGGCTACTGTTATATAATAGAGGCAGACAGATATATGTGTGACCCACTTGGGTACCTCTTAGTACTTCCTTGTCCAATTATAAATATAAATGGACTAGTGCACTACCCCATCCTGCAAATGTCATGGTTACCAGAGGCTCAGATCCCTCAGAAATGAGGGTTTGGTCAGCAGAGTTAGCAGCTGAGGGTGAGAGGATTTCAAAACAATGAACCAAACCAGGGGTGGGGAGATTACCATAACTTCAGCTGCAGGCCTGAGACTAACTGAAGCAATGTACATCCCTCTTTTAAGTTTCCCATCAGATAGAGTAGAGGCCCACTACCCTGGAGTTTCTGCTCCCAGAAAGGAGATGAAGAAGGGAATCCATGAAGAACAAGAGATAGACTGTGACAGATTTAGAGGACATGCTGCTCAGATGCCTTCAAGAAAGACTCGCTGCCCAGCTTAAAGGAATACAATTAATGGGCAGCTTCCAGATGCTAGCACCTTCAGGATGTGCCTTAGCTTTCACGGAGGGGTCATATTCTTCTTGAAGAGGCCTCCACTCAATGGAGCATGCAAAGATTTGGCAAAAGAGCCTGGCCATTCCTGCCCAATGAGGAGCTCTTCTAATGGACAGCCTTTGCTCTGGAGCTCCTCTGTGGGCTAGCAGAGACTTAGCCACTGAGGCAATGATCCCCTGTCCGATCCTGCTTCCCACTTTTTTCCTTTTGTGGGTGTTATCCCCAAATAAGCCATCTGTACTCCTAATCCAGCCTATACTAGGGAGGGACAGGGCCAAACAAATCCAACAGGCACTAGGGAGTTGTCTCCCTGGAGTCTTTGTCTGATGTGAAAGAACATTTCTGGGGATCTTTCTCTCCAGGCTCTAGCCCCTCAGGGAGTAATATGTAAGGAGTCTCTGACCTTGCAGACTCAGTTCAGACAACTCTGATGATAGGCTCCCCAGTCCTACTACCCATAAGCTGCTGGGACCTCATGTCCCAGTCTCTTATTACCTCCATTTCTAAGCTCTTATTTTCCTTGTTCCTTCTATTCCCAAGTTCCTGACTTTCAAGGCTGCTTAGTTTGGGGATCATGTTCTCCACTGTATCCTTGCCTCTTCTTCACATCCAGGTCTAATCTACATGTTTCCTACAATCACCACTTACTGGTTTCCCCCTTCTTGTACTATCTCCCAGAGGTTTTAAATTCTCCCCTCCATTCCCATCACCGAACTTGCTTGCACCACACAAATGCCCAACGCTGTGCTCCTGTGGATCCATCCCTCTGATGGGACTGCCTCCCTCCCGGTGCTGGAGGGCCCCTCCTACAGTGGACCACCGGTGGCAAAGCAAGCTAAGCCTGCCCCTCCCGCCCCTGTGCACCTTGTGGATCCACACCTCTAATACACCCTTGGCCAGATCCCATCCAAGCAGCCAGATCCCATCCACAGCCACAAGCCTGGCAGTGTGCAAGCAGCCGAGACAGGAGCCTCACCACAACACAGTGAGTCCTGACCCTGGGAGAGGGGAAGATAAAGTACACACCAGTCTGACTGTGGCCCCAGCGGTGGGCTGGAGGCAGACATCAGGTCTGACTACGACCTGGCCCACCAACACAAGTTTCTCTGGACAGCACAGGGGAAGTGCCCTGCAGTTTGGCGCCATCCCAGGGACCACCCAAAGTGACGAAATGGAAGAATTCTCCTCAAAAGAAACTCCAGGAAGTAGCTACAGCTAACAAATTGATCAAAACCGATTTAAGCAATATAACGAAACAAGAATTTAGAATAATAGTCGTGAAATTAATCACTGGGCTTGAAAAAAGCATAGAGGACAGCAGAGAATCTATTGCTACAGAGACCAAGGGACTAAAAAATAGTCATGAGGAGCTAAAAATGCTATAACTGAGGTGCAAAATAAAATGGAGGCGGCCATAGCATAGATTGAAGAGGCAGAGGAGAGAATACGTGAATTAGAAGATAAACTTATGGAAAAAGAGGAAGCTGAGGAAAAGAGAGATAAAAAAAATCCAGGAGTATGAGGGGAGAATTAGAGAACTAACTGATGCAATCAAATGGAACAATATCCATATCACAGGAATTCCAGAAGAAGAAGAGAGAGAGAAAGGGGCTGAAGGTGTACTTGAACAAATCATAGCTGAGAACTTCCCTGATCTGGGGAAGTAAACAGGCATTGAAATCCAAGAGGCACAGAGAACTCCCTTCAGACATAACTTGAATCGATCTTCTGCATGACATATCATAGTGAAACTGGCAAAATACAAGGATAAAGAGAAAATTCTGAAAGCAGCTAGGGATAAACAGGCCCTGACTTACAAAGGTAAACACATAAGGGTAGTAGCAGACCTATCTACTGAAACTTGGCAGGCCAGAAAGGAATGGCAGGAAATCTTCAATGTGATGAACAGAAAAATATGCAGCCAAGAATCCTTTATCTAGCAAGTCTGTCATTCAGAATAGAAGGAGAGATAAAGGTCTTCCCAAACAAACAAAAACTGAAGGAATTCATCACCACTAAACCAGTCCTACAAGAGATCCTAAGGGGAACTCTGTGAGTGAAATGTTGCAAGGACCACAAAATGCCAGAGACATCACTACAAGCATAAAACCTACAGATGTTACAATGACTCTAAACCCATATCTTTCAATAATAACACTGAATGTAATGGACTAAATGCTCCAACCAAAAGACATAGGGTATCCGAAAGGATTAAAAAAAAAAGACCAATCTATTTTCTGTCTACAAGAGACTCATTTTAGACCTGAGGACACCTTCAGATTGAAAGTGAGGGGATGGAGAACTATCTATCATGCTACTGGAAGTCAAAAGAAAGCTGGAGTAGCAATACTTATATCAGACAAACTAGACTTTAAATTAAAGGTTGTAACAAGAGATGAAGAAGGGAATTATATAATAATTACAGGGTCTATCCATCAGGAAGAGCTAACAATTATAAATGTCTATGTGCCAAATATGGGAGCCCCCAACTATATAAAACAATCACAAACATAAGCAACCTTATTGATAAGAATGTGGTAATTGCAGGGGACTTTAATACCTCAATTACAACAATGGATAGGTCATCTAGACACAGGATCAATAAAGAAACAAGGGCCCTGAATGATACATTGGATCAGATGGACTTGACAGATATATTTAGAACTCTGCATCCCAAAGCAACAGAATATACTTTCTTCTCAAGTGCACATGGAACACTCTCCAAGATAGATCACATACTGGGACACAAAACAGCCCTTCATAAGTATACAAGAATTGAGATCATACCATGCACACTGTCAGACCACAATGCCATGAAACTTGAAATCAACCACAGGAAAAAGTCTGAATAACCCCCAAAAGCATGGAGGTTAAAGAACACCCTACTAAAGAATGAATGGGTCAATCAGGCAATTAGAGAAGAAATTAAAAAATATATGGAAACAAATCAAAATGAAAATACAACAATCCTAACTCTTTGGGATGCAGCGAAGGCAGTCCTGAGAGGAAAATACATTGCAATCCAGGCCTATCTCAAGAAACAAGAAAAATCCCAAATACAAAATCTAACAGCACACCTAAAGAAAATAGAAGCAGAACAGCAAAGACACCCCAAACCCAGAAGAAGAAGAAAATATTAAAGATCAGAGCAGAAATAAACAATATAGAATCTAAAAAAAAAAACTGTAGAGCAGATCAATGAAACCAAGAGTGGTTTTTTTGAAAAAATAAACAAAATTGATAAACCTCTAGGCAGGCTTTTCAAAAAGAAAGGGAGAGGACCCAAACATAAAATCATGAATGAAAATGGAATTAGTACAACCAATCCCTCAGAAATACAAGCAATTATCAGGGAATACTATGAAAAATTATATGCCAACAAACTGGACAACCTGGAAGAAATGGACAAATTCCTAAGCACCCACACACTTCGAAAACTCAAACAGGAAGAAATAGAAAACTTGGAACAGACCCATAACCAGCAAAGAAATTGAATCAGTTTTCAAAAATCTCCCAACAAATAAGAGTCCAGGACCAGATGGCCTCCCAGGGGAATTCTACCAGACATTTAAAGCAAAGATAATACCTATCTTTCTCAAGCTGTTCCAAAAAATAGAAAGGGAAGGAAAACTTCCAGACTCATTCTATGAAGCCAGCATTACTTTGATTCCCAAACCAGACAGAGACCCAGTAAAAAAAGAGAACTACAGGCCAATATCCCTGATTAATATGGATGCAAAAATTCTCAACAAGATACTAACAAATCGAATTCAACAGCATATAAAAAGAATTATTCACCATGATCAAGTGGGATTCATTCCTAGGATGCAGGGCTGGTTCAATATTCGCAAATCAATCAATGTGATACATCACATTAATAAAAGAAAAGATAAGAACCATATGATCCTGTCAATTGATGCAGAAAAAGCATTTGACAAAATTCAGCATCCTTTCTTAATAAAAACCCTCGAGAAAGTCAGGATAGAAGGAACATACTTAAAGATCATAAAAGCCATTTATGAAAAGCTCACAGCTAATATCATCCTCAATGGGGAAAAACTGAGAGCTTTCCCCCTGAGATCAGGAACACGACAGGGATGTCCACTCTCACTGCTGTTGTTTAACATAGTGTTGGAAGTTCTAGCATCAGCAAACAACAAAAGGAAATCAAAGGCATACAAATTGGCAAAGATGAAGTCAAGTTTTCACTTTTTGCAGATGACATGATATTATACATGGAAAACCTGATAGACTCCACCAAAAGTCTGCTAGAACTGATATATGAATTCAGCAAAGTCGCAGGATACAAAATTAATGTACAGAAATCAGTTGCACTTTTATACAACAATAATTAAGTGTATATTAATTAGAAAGACAAATAAAGAAACTGACCCCAATCACAATTGCACCAAGAATCATAAAATACCTAGGAATAAACCTAACCAAAGATGTAAAAGATCTGTATGCTTAAAACTATAGAAAGCTTATGAAGGAAATAGAAGAAGATACAAAGAAATGGAAAAACATTCCATGCTCATGGATTGGAAGAATGAATATTGTTGAAATGCCAATACTACCCAAAGCAATCTACACATTCGATGCAATCCCAACCAAAATTGCACCAGCATTCTTCTCAAAGCTAGAACAAGCAATACTAGAATTTGTATGGAGCCACAAAAGGCCCCGAATAGCCAAAGTAATATTGAAGAAGAAGACCAAAGTGGGAGGCATCACAATCCCAGACCTTAGCCTCTACTACAAAGCTGTCATCATCAAGACAGTATGGTGTTGGCACAGAAACAGACACATAGACCAATGGAATAGAATAGAGACTCCAGAATTAGACCCACAAATGTATCGCCAACTAATCTTTGACAAAGCAAGAAAGAACATCCAATGGAAAAAGACAGTTTCTTTAACAAATGGTGCCGGGAAACTGGACAGTAACATGCAGAAGATTGAAACTAGACCACTTTCTCACACCATTCACAAAAATAAACTCAAAATGGATGAAGGACCTGAATGTGAGACAGGAAACCATCAAAACCCTAGAGGAGAAAGCAGGAAAAAACCTCTCTGACCTCAGCCACAGCAATTCCTTACTTGACACATCTCCAAAGGTAAGGGAATTAAAAGCAAAAATGAACTATTGGGACCTCATGAAGATAAAAAGCTTCTGCACTGCAAAGGAAATGGTCAACAAAACTGAAAGGCAACCGAAGGAATGGGAAAAGATATTTGCAAATGACATATCAGACAAAGGGCTAGTATTCAAAATCTATAATAACTCACCAAACTTCACACCCAAAAAGCAAATAATCCAGTGAAGAAATGGGCAGAAGACATGAATAGACACTTCTCTAAAGAAGACATCCAGATGGCCAACAGGCACATGAAAAGATGCTCAACGTTGCTCCTCATCAGGGAAATACAAATCAAAACCACACTCAGATATCACCTCACGCCAGTCAGACTAGCCAAAATGAACAAATCAGGAGACTATAGATGCTGGTGAGGATGTGGAGAAATGGGAACCCTCTTGCACTGTTGGTGGGAATGCAAACTGGTACAGCCGCTCTGGAAAACAGTGTGGAGGTTCCTCAGAAAATTAAAAATAGATCTACCCTACAACCCAGCAATAGCACTGCTAGGAGTTTACCCAAGGGATACAGGAGTGCTGATACTAGGGGCACTTGTACCCCAATGTTTATAGCAGCACTTTCAACAATAGCCAACTTATGAAAAGAGCTGAACTGTTCATCAATGATGAAGGGATAAAGAAGTTGTGGTTTATATATACAATGGAATACTACTTGGCAATGAGAAAGAATGAAATATGGCCTTTTGTAGCAACGTGGATGGAACTGGAGAGTGTTATGCTAAGTGAAATAAGCCATAAAGAGAAAGACAGATACCATAGGTTTTCACTCTTATGTGGATCCTGAGAAACTTAACAGAAGACCATGGGGGAGGGAAGGGGGGAATAAGTTACAGAGGGAGGGAGGCAAACTATAAGAGACTCTTAAAAAGTGAGAATAAACTGAGGGTTGATGGGGGGTGGAAGGGAGGGGAAAGTGGGTGATGGGCATTGAGGAGGGCACCTGTTGGGATGAGTACTGGGTGTTGTATGGAAACCAATTTGGCAATAAATTTCATATTAAAAAAATACCAAAAAAATAGAATGGGAGATCACACATTATTCATTCTAAATAGCGAAAAGCATCATAAATGTAACAAAGTTTTGAAAAAATTAATTAAACATATTTACTAATTATAAATAAATAAATAAATTCTCCCCTCCAGAATGAGGTGCCTGGCTCCTACAGTGCACCCAATCAATCTTGTCTATCTTTCCATACCTACACTCACAGTACTGAATGGTCCACTCATTCTAATTGACCTTGCAGCCATGTCCTTGTACTATCCAGCCCCTTAGAACTCATCTGAAACTCCAGGTTTAACCTAAACTCCCAGGTGGGCCACTGGTCCAATCCATCCCATGAGCTATGGAAGTTCTGATTCTGACATTAACTTGTCAGACCTGGGGGAAAAGGGAACGCATTTCTTGCCTTTCTTCTTCACCCCATCATCCCATACTCCTATATAATTGTATGTACTCCCTGTAGACTACAAATTACTTCTGAAGCACCAGTCACATGGTATTTCTAAGCATCAAGAGTGATTCATGTTAACTTAAATTCCTGTTTCAAAAATCAATCATTTATTAATCATTAATTGATCACTTACTATAACCAGCACTGAGTCACTTTCAAACTAGCAGACCCCAAAAGAAGCACATCAGCAGGGTTTGGGTTGTTTGCTTATTTTTTTGCTTTACTACTTTCTGAATTCCATCACTGACATTTTGCATACGTATTCTACTACTTTCTGGTATTTTGGGTGGGTGACCAAACCAGTATTACCGCCTTACAAAAAGAAGTTTTGTAATATTGTTTACACTGATATAACCAAGGACATTTTCAGAATTGACACATTTGTTTTTTGTCTTTCCTCATTATTCTGACTCCCTCTTTCACATTTGTACTTTTTCCTCTTTTCTTCTTCTTTTAGAAAACTTAGGTTTAGAGAAAGGGAATGTCTTCTTTTGAATACCACCATGATCTTCGCTTGTTTTTCTTTCTTTTCAGGTGCTGAATGAATCTGAAAGTTTCAAAATTAGGAGTGAGAAAGAAGAATTTAATTTTGAGAGTAACTTTCTAAATTTATCCTGAAAGCTCAAACCATCTGCAGCTATACAACATACGGTCAACATTAACCTGACTTTACTATTCCACTGTCTGATGTTACCGTTGCAGGAATCTCTTGCCAAAGATCAAGCTGAAAATATTTTTGTTTCAGAAGTGTCCCCCAAATCCTTTTTCCAAACCATAAGCCAATAGCTTGTTCAACTAGCCCTTATTAGAGTAAGTATCCTGTCCTTGACCCATCATATATTGACTGAAGACTCTCTTAGAAACTCTAGCATTGCTGTGTCCACCAGTCTTACATTATTATGTTACCAAGCATACCCGACCCCAACCAGGGCACCCTCCCTGGCCAACATCACCTCCCGTACAGACCTCCCCCTCCACCTCAGAACTTCATAATATCTCACTTTTGTCCTTTCTTCTCAGAGATGCTACTAAGACTGAGCCTTATTTTATTATGGGTTATTTTTGCTGTGTTCAGAGAATTAGCATCAATAACCACCAACATTTGGTAGATACTTAGCACTAATCTACCCACCATGATAAATAGTACTGCCAAGGTGTTTTTAGTTTAGCAGGAGAGAGGGATAAATAAAAATCTATGATATAAGACAGAATATGGTAAATGCTGTAATAAATGCATAAGCAACCGATTCTGTTGGGACTCAAGAAGGATCTGCTGATGCTCTTTGTTAGGGGAGGTAATAATAGAATTTAGATTGTGATAAAAGTGAGCTTGAGATTATGGAAGCTTACATCTTGCATTTGTTTCTCCTAAGACTCAGAGAAATGGCTCGTGGAGATGCCTATAGCCATTTTAGCAAGAAAAGACATGAAACAGTTCCAAAATTTCTTGAGCACTTACTCTGCATCTGGAAAACATGATGGATCATGGGGCTCCATCAATGAAAAAAATATAATAGAGATTTTCCTATAAAAAAAAGTCTTGCAACAAGAGACTGCCCATCTGCCAGAGCCTTTCTACTCTCTCCACTGACTATGGACCCCCTTCCCAGCCATCTGGTGGAATCTAAGTTATGAGACAGGGCACTATATTCCATGATCAGTCACCCATGCTTCCTGCAACCTTCTTGAACACTGGATAAACACACCAAAGCACTTGTTTAAACAGAGCTTATTAAAACTAAACTGCTATGATCCTCTTATTATATCTTTTCCTGAGGTTTGGTTGGTGACGGGGAAGGTATAACCAGTGATGTACCCAATACATTTTGGTAAATATGAAACAGATTAAACAAAGCAATGTGTTTTATGTTTTTTTTTTCCTAGTAATCATATCGATTTTCTCTTAGGAAAGTATGGATTTTGTTTGTGCAGCTGACAATTACTGTTAAAGGTACAACATGGCCTGCAATTAATCTTCTGAGATGGTCTCAATATGAGAATGATTGAAATGGTATTTTGCAAGCCTAAATGGAAACTACCGCCATCAGAAATAAATATTCTGGCCACGTTCTGATTATCTGATTAAAGCTGAAAGGGACAAAAGCTATATTTGTGTTCACAGTAATTGTATATCCACATTGACCACAAGAAAAATAGCAACCTGATTTCCATTGAGATTTTGAAGTTCCAGTGTCTTGCAGTCATTCAGCCTAACCCTGCTCAGAAGTGGTCCAAGTATGTGGAGAAAGAGCAGGTGCCGGCAGCGAGGGTCTCATTCTGTCCTCTGTCCAGACAGCAAGGTCCAAAGAGTTCCATAAAATGACCGCCAGTTGATCAGGGCCACTGTAATCCTATCAGGGCAACAGAGGCGCAACCTTCTACCTCATTAGCACTGTTTATCTCATATTGTGCTAGCGTTCATTTTCACTAATATGATACAAAAATGTAATGATGTGTAAGTGTTTTTTAATGTCATGTAAGTGAAAACAGGTGGATAATTTACCATGGGCTCACACAGACTGGAGCTGGCTGGTGTTTCACAAAGAGAATGCTGAGCTCTTTGTGCGTGTAACTTGTTTTTACCTGGGTCAGATTTCAGCAACCTTGGTTTTTAAAATCACTTAGTCAAATCCATGTGAGACATCACACCACAGGTCTGTGGACCCAAAGCAAAAATCAGGAGAGTGATTTACTGGAGCTGAATGCCTCAACGAACAACAAGCACGTTTATATAGTTAACCTCCATTCAGAAAGGAAGCAAAGAGGGAGAGAGTGGTCTAAACGAGGTATCATGGGTATGGAAAAAAAAGTCTGTATTGAGAGTACAAGCCCCTGATTATAGAGCATTTGCCCTGCCTATGTAACTGGCTGCAGAGCTAATGGGCAATCCTTGAGGCATAAGTCAAGAGTGTTAACTTTATAAGAGTCACAACACACATTGGGTGGTATTGATTGTTCCCTATTTTTTCCAGGAATTTAGAAAGGTTTAAGAAAACTCCAGGTCTTTCCATAAGAGACTCAGGTTACTCCCACCATTATTATCAAGATATCAGTAATCAGGATTAATGTCATCTTCATCAATATTAGCTGAGCTAATAAATCTAGAGAAGCCAGGTGTCTTAGTGTCTTTTTCTGGGATGAGTGTCATTCAGATTCTCCCTTGACTATTTTGTTGATGAAAGGTTATAATATATTCAATAAGATCTAAGGAAGTAAAGAGCTAATTTTGTAAGTGAAAGTGAGATTCTTCTTTCTGCTCCCAAACATATGTAGAGAGAGCTCTTTTCTTGAACTTTTTAGTTTCCAGAGTTTCTATTTTTCCCATTGTAATATTGAAATAGAAGAAAAATGTTCCCCATGGAGCACATTTGTGCAGCCTTGTTCTGTGTCTCACTTTGCCTGTCCTGCCTGTGATTCTACATTCCAGAATGCCCTGCGGGAGAAAGAAATTGTGTCCAGACACAGCCATGGGAATGGAATTTCCCATACCTTGAGGGTGACCTCCAATTTGACCTTAAAATTAAAAACTTGTTTGTGAACTCCTGAGAGAGAAAAAAGTATATAACAGTAGCTGCTGTTTAAAAATATAATTGGCAAGCATAGTACAGAAACAACACATGAGTCAATCATGGGCCCCCTTAGATCCCAGCAACTCGCAGCACAGATTTCCTGTGTTTTGCTGCCCATGAATGGACGAACCACCAGTGTAAACATCCAGGAGGGAAAGGAGCTATTCCCTTCTAATCCCAATTTGCACTGGTACCTTTTCCCAAGTACTTGTTTTAGGACTAGCATTTCTTATTCATTCAGTCACAGTCTGAGAATTTGTCATCAAGCTTGTTTATGCTTTAAAAGCACAGATTAGGACTTTGGCACTGGAGAAAGGTGTAAGTCTTAATTCTATAATTTGCCAGAAGTCTGACCTCAGTTTCCTGATCTGTAAAATGGTGATAAATAATGGTGAAAAACAGAGACAGTTGCTTTGAGAACAAGAGGATAAACACTGGAAGTTGCATTTCACTAATATCCTATATCAAGAATTTCTCCTCTTGTAGAAATAGCTGAATGACTATTCCTTATGAGTAAGAGAGCTCTGAGATGGCTGTATTCTCTTCTTGTGAGAAGATGATTCACACCATTATATATTACTAATATTGACAATATCTCATATTTCACAGCTTACAAACATTCACATATTATTTAATCCTTGAGACTATCTTGTAATTAATGGTTATACTGCTTATATCATCCAGATGGCATATTATTACCTCTATTAACGTATTAGGAAGGTAAGGTCCAAATATTGGACGTGACTATTTTGAGATCAGATACTGTCTGTGCAACTAGACCACAAATTTGAGGAAGGTCCTGCCTTGGGAAGTCCTTTGCCACTTTAGAAGAGCAAGCGGATGAAGTGACAAGCTATACTGGGAATTCTGAATTGATTCTCTATCACTAAAAATGAAATCAAAGACCTATGTCAGTCAGGGTCTAGAGTGCCAGTGGCCAGTAGACATTTCCATGTCAGCCAAGAAAGTATTATTGTTTAGTGTCAATGTTTTTAATCTTTGCAGTTCTTGTGAGCTGTAGTGATTTAAGAGATGCTTGGCTAGAAGTTGGGTTGTTATTATTTTTATGCATTTGTTTGTTTGTTTTGCCTAAATAAATGTCGGTGAACTCATCACAAGTTGATATATTTACTGCATAGCAAACGGGTAGGTTGTCTTGGGTTGTTCAAGTTAGGAAAAAACACTTTTTAGTTTTGGCAGAGTGATAGACATAAGAGTTTTCAAAAGGTTAAAAGATACATTTTATGTACATTTCATGCTGCTTAATAACTACTTTAACCTGCTGATGTAAAGCTGAATTTCACTAATATCCTATTTAGTTGAGGACCGCTGTGTCCAGAACTCTGTTACAAACCATGAGGAATATTTTCTTCTTTAAATGACACAACATGGTTTCTGCCAGAAGATACTGAAAATCTAGCAGACATTAAGTGACTTCCAGAACTTTCTTTTTTTTTTTTAATTTTTTTTTAACATTTATTTATTTTTGAGACAGAGAGAGACAGAGCATGAACAGGGGAGGGTCAGAGAGAGGGAGACACAGAATCTGAAACAGGCCCTGGGCTTTGAGCTGTCAGCACAGAGTCCGACGCGGGGCTCTAACTCACAGACTGTGAGATCATGACCCGAGCTGAAGTCGGACGCTCAACCGACTGAGCCACCCAGGCACCCCAACTTCCAGAATTTTCAAGAACAATACAAGACAAAATATAATCCAAAGTTATATTGTACAACTGTCAGACATTGGATGAGTTGGGGAAGTAGTGGTCAGCTGCAGTAGCCAGAGAAGACGGAAGCACAGCTCTCTTGGCTGAACTTGCACCATTCATCCTCCTAAGCTAAAAAAGAGAACTCCCTGTTATAAGAAAAGCCTTGACAGAGTCCCCAAAGAATATCAGGGTCTCTGAAAACCAGATATGGGACAAATAGTTCTCTTCTTGGAATTGCTAGATAACTACAGCTCTTCAGAACAAGAGTTCACCGTGATTGCCTATCTTCCTGAAACATCCCCAGTTTTCTGGACAAATGGAGAAAGACTAATATGTGAAAATTCCTTTTTGAGTCCTGTGTTTCATTTCTGTGTGGGTTTTTTGCATAATTTTCTAATGTATTTAGAGAAAAACTCATCTCTTTACACCCCAAATAAAGAAAAAGAATATTGTAATGCTTTTTCGTGGCGGTGGTGGGAAGGGGGGGTTGTAATTAAATTTTATACCTTCTCAGAATCATGCCCTTAAGAGGATCATATAAAGAACAACACTCTCTTCCTTTTTTCTTGGAATGGGAATGGTCCAGTAAGAATGCAGAAACTCAACTCTAACGCCAAGAAAGCTTTTTGGTGGTTTGCTACCAATCACTGACCAGGCAGTGAGCCCAAGTCTAAGGACCTGTGACAGAGGATTAAAAGCAGCAGGGCAATAGGATATATAGGTGTTAACCTATATATTTTTTGGAGGTTGAAATTGATAGGGAACATAGGGCACATGTGATTCTTTTGGCTCATTTCTTGCTGTCCTGAATTTTCCATCTTACTTGAGATGAAAGGAAGCAAGATATGATCTAGCTCAGAGATACAGACCTTCGTAATTTTCCAGACCCTATAACATCTGTTGCTTTAAACCCACCCAGCCAGCCATAGCTGATGGACCAGACTGAACACCAACACAGGTGGAGTGAATCCATTGCATGGCCAAAGAGCAATCTAGACTGACTTTTTCAAGAATTTAAACTAATAAACAGACACAGAGGAGGTTGGATACTGACTCAAGATATTGAAAGAGCAGTAAAGAAAAGCCCAAGGACTCTTGTCAATGAACTCCTAGAAGATGTCCTCCTTTGTATCTGTTCTACAATAAATTACTTTCACTTAAACTAGCTGATTTGCAACAAAACCATCTCTGAGTCAGAGCCTGTGCAAGTCTTTCTGCTGTTAACAGAATTCAGACAGGAGGAAGCATAGGGGCTGGAGGAATTCATTTCAGTTCAGAGGGAGGAAGCCAGTGTCCCTATAAAGGCTCTTATCATGTTTTTTAAAAGTTTTTAATCACGATTTTTGTATTCTAATGGTAATGTATGTTCATTATAGAATCCAGAAAAGCACAAAGAAGAAAATAAAAACAATGTTCTTCAAGCACTAATCACCATCAATATTTTGCTTTAAATGTATATAGTCAGATATATCACTTTTTACAAAAGCAAGATTGTGATGTGTATACTATTTTAATCTTTTCCCCCACTTAATATAATTTGAACACATATTACATCATTATGTAGTATATCATCATATTCTTAATTCTTCTATTGTTGGACATTGAGGCTATTCCCAGTTTTTTTACTATAAAAAAATCCTAAAACAAAATATCCTAAAAGAATACTATTTAAAAATATCCTTAAAAATCTTCTTTGTAACAGTGTATAAGTATTTGTATGCACCTCTGATAATTTAATTCATATAATAATCTACTAGAGAAAAATGTACTTCAAATCAGTCCAAGGTAAGCTTTCGAGTGTTTCTAAATATAAAAGCAAAGGGAGAAAACATAAACATTACCAACAGGTTTGGCTTCCTAAAAATGGAAAACTAGGCTCCTTGTCTCCATTTTTGCCTACACCTAAGGATATGCCTAACTGTCCAACCCAGCTCAGGTATGGGGGTAGAAGTGGTGGCAGCAGAAGGGAGAGGAGGGATTTCTTTCAGTCATCAAATTCCAAAAGTACCAACAAATATGGAAGCCCAGTATCCAGCGGTGGCCATTTGAAACTGAAGATCCAGATGGCTTTATCCTTAGAGGCCTCCTTTGAGTTTGGGCTCCTTCCTTATGTAACCAGCATGCTCAAGTCCAACCCACATGTCGAATTAGACTTCGAGAGAACAAGAGAGAGACTAAAGAGGTGATCAGATATGCCTTATGAATCCCTCAATCATATGTTTTTATTTAGGTAAGAAATTTTTAAGGAAAGAATGCCATTTAAGCCTATTAAGAAGCTTATTTGTTCTAACATAATGCACAAAAACACATTGGTGAATTATCAAGCTGACAGTGCACTTAGTAATGAGTGAGGATTAATGTCTTTGCAGAAATGTGATTCATGAATAAAAACGGATACAAAATTAAACTCTAGACATACACAGTCATTTATAATCTTTAAAAAGAAGACTGTGCTGAGCTGTGAATGATTTCTGCATAGGACCAAGGTAAGAGGGAAATAGGAGGCAAAAAGGGATGTGGGGTTCAATTATTCTCATCTAGTTTTTGGGACGGTTGGGCTGCCATGGCCCACTGCTCTCTGCCCTGCCTCTGGCCTTTAAGCCAGCACAACACAAACACCTAAAGGTCAACAACAAATGCCTCCAGATTGTTTGCAGCTAGACCTTCCTTCTTTATTTCCAGCTATTCTTCTTCCAACACTATTTCCACCGGATCCCAAACTCGTAGTAATTATAGTAATTGTTATGGGTTGCATTGTGTCCCCCTGAAAGATGTTGAAGTCCTAACCCCAGAACCTGTCCCTGTAGCCTTACTTGAAAATAGGGTCTTTGCAGATGATCAAGTTAAGATGAGGTCATACAGGAGTAGGGTGGGCCCTAATCCAATATGCCTTTGTTCTCATAAAAAGGGGAAATTTGGACACAGACACACCTACAGAGAGAACACCATGTGGACATGAAGATAAACATCAGGGTGATGCATCTACAAGCCAAGAAATGCCAAAGATGGCCAGCGAACCAGTGGGAGCAAGGAGAGGCATGGAACAGACTCTCCACGGCTCTCAGAAAGAACCAAACCTGCCAACACCTTGATCTTGGACATCCAGCCTCCAGACTGTGAAACAACAGATTTCAGTTGTTTAAGACACTCTGTTTGCAATACCTTGTTAAGTATGGCAACGCTGGCAAACTAATACTGCAATGCTTCTCTACCCATAGCTGGACTTGGCCCTTTGTTCTCAGTCTCTCCAAATTTCCAACCTCCTATCTCTCTGCCCTAGTCCTGACTCCCAGGAACCCATTCTCCATCTGGCCACTAGGCTGTCCCTCTGGCCCAGCCATACCCTGCTTGCAGGTAACTTTCCACCCTGAGTATGTGTTTGTGTGACCAGGTAGGGCAAAGGGAGCCTAGGGGCCTAGGGTTCAAAGAGCAAGGACGCTGACAAAGGAGCGGAAGTGAGCTTGAAATCAGCCATTGAGTCTCTTCTGGCTCCACAAGCTGTGGAAGAGAGAGGAGATAAGAGCTGGTTCTGCTCCTGGGAGTTTCCAGAAGGCAGCTGCTCTGGCGCATCCCCACTACGTCCACTTTCTGTGCAGGCCTATGGCCAGGAGGGTAGACTCTGCAGTCAGGTGGCCGAAGTTTGCCTCCTGACTCTCACGTACTGGTTGTGTGGCCTAGTGCAAATTACACCTCTGTGCCTCAATTTATCCATCTATAAAATGGGAACAATAATAGTCCCCACTTCACATGGCTATTGTGAGGACTTAAAAAGTCAGTATATGCAATGTGCGTGGCACAATGCCTGGCATATGGTAAGCAATATACAAGTATTTGCTTTTTTCATTTTTTATTCAGTAGAGGATCATATGTCCCACTTTTCCTGGAACTATCTCAGTTTACACCTGTGGCTTTGGCATAATTATAGCAACAACAACAACAATTGCTCACATCCCCCCCCCCCACTTCACTCTTTTTTTAAAAGTTTATTTTTATTTATATTGAAAGAGAGATAGAGAGCAAGCAGGGAAGGGGCAGAGAGAGAGGAAGACAGAATCCCAAACAGGCTTCTTGCCATCAGCACAGCACCCGATAAGGGGCTTGAACACACAAACCATGAGATCATGACCCCAGCCAAAAGTCAAGAGCCAGCTTAATGAACTGAGCCACCCAGTGCCCCCCTCCCCACTTTATTCTTAAAGTGATTCAGGGTAAGTCTACAAATCAATGATTTCTCTGATTCTGAAAGATGAGGTCATTTCTATGGCAACCCCAATTCTCTGCCTCAATATCTGGAAGTATTCCCTTCTTAGAGAGGAGGAGGCCGACGCTGAGACAGCTCAGTTTGGAGTATCCCTGCTAAATGCTACCATCCCAGGCTGGGGTGCTTTCTGTGATACAGCCTGGGAATCCTATACCTCTCCTCCCTTTGCCCTCACAAGTGCAGGACCCCACAGGCCAGTCATCCTAAGGATAATGACAACTGCTTCCTTATCAGCTGGGAGGGAGTCTGAGGCCATAAACTCCACACAGAGTGAGGCTAAATAGACAGAGACGTAGTCCAGCGTACTGGAAAGACCTTTCGGACCTCACTAGGAGATACTCCCCTAAATCCATCTGTTCCCAGAGCAGCCTTCTTTGACTGACTCCTCGAAGATCCTCCAGTCTCTCTCACTTCCAATCTGCTTTTAATCTGAGTTGAGGCCCCACTCAATTAGCCATAAATTCTACACTGGCCTCTCCTGATGCTTCGTTCCCCCCATCTCTCCCCCTTTGCCCCCTTTGTTCTCTTCCTCCCTTTTAATGAGTGTTTATTGATCCATCTTATTATGAGCCAGGCATAGTTCTAAGTTTTGGGGATTCTGTGGTGAATAACACAGAAAAAGTCTGTGCCTTTGTGGAACTTGCATTCTCATGGGGAAAAAGAAACACTAGACAAACAAACAAGTAAGAAAAAAATACTTTTAACATTTTAGATTGGGGGTTGGCAAAAATGTTCTGTAAAGAGCTGGAAAGTACATATTTTAGGTGTTGTAGGACTGTGTGTTACAACTATTCAGCTCTGCCACTTTGCTGAGTCAGCCATATACAGACAAGTGGGTGTGGCCGTGTTCCAGTAAAACTTTATTTATAAAAACAGGAAGCGGGTCCAATAGGCCACGAGTCCATAGTTTGACGCTCCTGCTTTATAAAGCAACAATTCCATGAAGAAAATAAAACAGTCTATTGTAACTGAGATGAAGAATAACTTAGGGTGGTCAGCAAAGGCCTCTAAGAGAAGCAGAACTTTGTACTAAGCCCTAAATGATGAGAAGGAGGAAGCCATGTATCAGAATATTCTAGGCAAAGCAGTCAGCTGGTGTAAAAATCCAAACAAAAAATTGAGCCTGGAATGTTCTAGAATGGGAAAGAAAGCCAATATGGCTGCAGCATATCAGGGAGAGCAACTGGAAAAGCAGTAGGTGGGGGAGCTGGAGCCAAGGTACAAACTTGGAATTTATTCTAAACAAAACAAGCAGCCATTGGAGGATTTTAAATAAAAGAATGACATAATCTGGTTCATGTTTTTACAAGTTCACTCTGGTTGCTGTGTGGAGAATAAATTATAGAGGATAAGAAGTGACCACAAAGACTTGTTAGTGGCCTGTAAGGAGTGGTCCCAATGAGTCCAGTTTTTATAGTTAGTCCAAACTGGAACACGGGTTGAGGCTTTCCAGGATTCCCACTGTCTCAGTGAGGCCTTTTTGGTTGCAAGCTTCAAAAGCCAGTTCTCAATGACTTGAACGAAAAGGGAATTGGTTAGAAAGGAATGGAAAGTGGGGATCTAAAAATCAACCTGGTAAAGGCAGAGGTCTAGGAAGCAAAGACTATTTGATTATAGTAAAAGGACTCCTGTTAAATGAGGATAAGCTCCAAACATTAAAAAAAAAAATCCTGAATCACTAAGATTCCTCAGAGGTCAGTTGGTTGACTTCTTGCTGGAAGCCACTCTTGGTGGGCAGAGAACACAGCACCTTGCCTGAAAGTCTCAGCAAGAGTACAGATGATGAGGCAGATATGATCACTCATTACCAGTGGGGAGAATAGAGGTTAAGGGGCCCAATTCCAACAGAAATCTTCAAGATGCTCTTTTCTGGTGCCCAGTTCCTACTGAAGGGAAAACCCTTCTCTTCCTTTAATTGACCTGTCACCATGAAGTCTAGTTCACGTTAGAAAGAAGATACTTACTGAGTTAGAAGAACGTGTCCAGTTTATCCACTTCCCCCACTGCACAGCACCAGGGGATCAATTCCCCTGAAAAACGCTGCTTTGATCTCCAGAGTTAGAATCATGTGATCTGGAAGTCAAGGTGCTCCCCTGACCTCCCAGCCTCACACACCAGAATGGGGACTTCAAACTGGCCCAGTGGTTTCTTGCTGTTTCCCCAATACAGGAAACATGCTCCTTCTCCCTCTGCAGCTTTGCCTCTGCTTTTCATCTTACCTCAAACTCATCCCCAAATTCTCTAAATGTTTATCAGGTACCATTATATGCAGGGTACAGTGCTAGGCACAAACTAATCACTCTGAAGCTTTAAAGCAGTGATTCTCAAACTTTAACATGTACCCAAACTACCCAGGGAGCCTGCTAAAATGAAGATTCTTATTCCATTGTTAGCGGTAAGGCCTGTGAGTCTACATTTCTCACAAGCTCCCAGTTTAGCTGATGCTTCAGGCCTATTGGTCATGCATTAAGTAGCAATTCTGCAAGTATATGCACTTGATAATAACACCTTCATTTAGTATTAATTACTACCATTTATATAGTATTTTGAATTCTACCAAGTAATCTGTAACTCTTAGGATAATTCCATGAGTCAGCACAGTAGAAATTATTATACCCATATTCTAAAACACATTTTGCTTCTCCCAACACACACACACACACACACACACACACACACACACACACACTCACACAAATACATTTGTATATACATGGTTCTCTCAACCATATTAAAGTAAGTTTCAAACATCATGATACTTTATGCCTAAATACTCCAAAGAGTATCTCTTGAGAAAAAGATATTCTCCTGCTTAATCTGAGTAGCACTGTCACACATAAGAAACTCAACATTGACACTCTAATATCTAAGATATAGCACATATTCAAAGCTCCCTCATTGTCCCCACAATGTCCTTTACAGCTGGGTTTTTTATTTTTTAAAGCTAATCAATGATCACACATTGCATTAGTAGTATGTGTATTTTTTTGTTTTGTTTTGTTTTTAAGGTTTATTTATTTTTTTTGAGACAGAGGGAGACAGAGCATGAATGGGGGAAGGTCAGAGAGAGAGGTAGACACAGAATCCGAAACAGGCTCCAGGCTCTGCACTGTCAGCACAGAGCCTGACACGGGGCTCGAACTCACAGACTGTGAGATCATGACCTGAGCTGAAGTCAGATGCTTAACCGACTGAGCAACCCAGGCGCCCCTCCCCACTGTTTTTAATGTCTTATGATAATAAAATTTTTGAAGATTTCAGGAATGTTTTCATTAGATAGTCCTATAATCTAGATTTGCCTGGTTGTTTCTTCATGATTAGATTCAGGTTAAACATTTTTGACAAACTATTACATAGATAATACTCTCTACTTCTCATTACATTATATCAGGGGATTCATGATATCAGTTTGATTCACAGTGGGTCATGTTAGGTTTTAATCACTTGGTTAAACTGGTAGCCACCAGATTTTTCACTGGGAAGATACTTTATCTCCTTTGTGATTAATAAGTAATATGTTGGATGATACTTTGAGATATTTTTCTCCATTTGGTGTTACGCATCTCTAAAATGTTTTGTTTATAAGTAATTATAGATACACAAGAGGCTGTAAAAAATAAAACATACAGGGAGGTCTTGTGCACTCTTTATGCCACCTCCTGCAAAGTTAGCACCTTGCGTAACTGTAGTGTACCACCCAAACCAGGAAGCTGACATTAGTACAGTCCACAGAGCCCATTCAGCTTTACTTTCCTTTGTGTGTTTGTCTGTATGGAGTTCTATGCAATTTTATCAGGTGTGTAGCTTTGTGGAATCACCACCACAGCCAAGATCCAGCACTTGAACTAACTGATATTTATAAAACATTTCACTACTAGTAATAATAGAATATATAATCTTTCCAAGTGCACATGGAATGTTGAACATGATAGACTATGTTATGGTCTCAATAGCTCAATAAATTTAAAAAATGTTGAAAACATACAAAGTATATTAAACTAGAAATCAAATAAATTAGAGAGCAATTAAATAAATCTATCTGAAAATTTCCCAAATAATTTTTTAAGTTTATTTATTTATTTTGAGGGGAGAGGAGGGAACATGCAAGCAGGAGAGGGGCAAAGAGAGAGGGAGAGAGAGGACTCCAAGCAGGCTCTGTGCTGTCCGTGTACAGCCCAACACAGGGCTTGAACCCACAAACCATGAGATCATGACCTGAGCTGAAACCAAGAGTCAGATGCTTAATAGACTGAGTTCCCCAGGTGCCCCATTTTGAAACTAAATAACACATTAGTGGATAAGTCATGGGTCAAAGAAGAAATTACAAAAGAAACTGGAAATGATTTGACCAGAATAAAAATTAAAACTCAGTGTGTCAAAATTTATGGGATATGACAACAGTCCTTATGCAGAATTTATAGCATTAAATGCTCAGATTAAAAAAGAAGAAATGCCTCAAGTAAATTGTCTAAGCATCTCCCATAAAAACCTAGGAACAGAAGGGCAAATTAATCATAAGTGTAGAATAAGGTAATAATACAAGTAAGAGAAGTCAATGAACTAGAAAACAGAAGAGCAATAGACTAAAACCCAGAAAACAAAAACTAGCTCTTTTAGAAGGTAACAAAAATAAGAAACCTCTGGACTGAGAAGAAAAAGAAAGACACAAATGATCACTATCAGAAATATCACTGCATACTCAAGAAACTAAAAATGTAATAAGGAAATACTGTGAACAATGTTACACTAGTACATTCAATGACTTAAGTGAAATGGACAAATTTCTTGAAAAATATGAACTACCAAAGCTCATTTGAGAAAGAATAGGTAACATGACTGGCCTTATATTTATTGAAGAAAAAATTTAATTCATATTTAAAACCTTCCTGAAAGGAAATTCTAGGTAGAGCTAGCTTCACTGGTGAATTCTACCAAATGTTTAAAGAAGAAATAAAACAAATTGTACATAAACTTCCAGGAAATAGAAGTGGAAGAAATACTGACACCAAATATTTCTAATATGAAAAATGAAGAATTTACAAAGAAAGGAAACTATAGACTAATATTTTTGTGAGCACAGACACAAATCCTAAAATGAAATTTTAGTATTCAAATCCAGCAATATATAAGAATGATAATGCATTATGGCCAGGTGGCTTTTATGCCAGAAATGCAAGTTTGGCTTATGATTTGAAAATCAAACAATATTACTTAACATATTAGCAGACTAAAAATGGAAAATAATATGATCTGGCTAGATGGGGAAAAAGCATTTAAGAATACTAAATACCCATTTATGATTAAAAAAAAAAAACTTTCCACAACCCAAGAAGAGAAAGAAAAATGCCTTAACCTGATATCTTTTATTTAAAAACCTACAGCCATCATACTTAATGGTAAAAGATTAAAGTTTTCCCCCTTAAGATTGGAAACAAAGCGAGATGCTCATTCATACAATTTCTGTTCAACATGCTGGCCTTAACTTCCACATGAAGGGAAAAGAAACAAAGAAAGTGCATGTATAATGGAAAGAAAGAAATAAAACTTTGTATTAATAGAAAACATGATCTTTTATGCAGAAAATCCTGTGAGAACTACCATAAATCTATTAGGATAATAAGTGAGTGTACCAGGGATTGAGGACATAATATAAGAAACAAAAAATATAAAAAGCACACTTAAAACTCAATAATAATAAGAACACCTCATAGGAAAAAAATGGGCAAAAGATTTGAATAGCATTTGGCCAAAAAAGATAGGTGTTGGTAAACAAGCACATGAAGACGTATTTAAAATAGGCAACAGTTAAGAGAATGCAAATTTAACCCACTAAGAAGATAACACCACCCACTCCTACTAGCCTAGGGAAAATTGAAAAGACTGACACCACCTAGTGTTGGTTAGGTTTTAGAGAACCAGGAATTGTATACAATGCTTGTAGTAATGCAAAATGGTGCCATTACTTTGGAAAACTGCTGAGCAATTTCCCATAAAGTTAAACATACATACATACAATTTCCTATAAAGTTAAACATTTGACCTCGCAACCCTTCTCTTAGGTATTTATTTACCTAAGAGAAATGAAAATATATCCATACAAAGGTATGGATATAATGTTTATAACAACATTACTAACAAACTGTGAATCAACAAAATAAGTGTGTTTAATAAAGGAATAAAGGAATGTTAGTCATCAATAAAATGGAGTGAACTTAATTGTGGTAGTAGTTATCCAAATGCATACATTTGTTAAAACTTAAGGAATAGCACACTTAAAATTGCTGATTTTCGGGGTATGAAATTTATACATCAGTGAAGCTACTGTATAAAATATATGTTAAGTACATATATATGTATGTACATATATTTAGAAGTGAAGAGTGAATTCAAAGCTAAAATTGTAGAATTGTAAGTACAAAGCAAGGACAGTATTTGAAATCATGAGTTTTGCAGGAATCCTGAACGGAAGGCAACATCGATAATCGCATCACCTTTTACAAATAAGGAAGTAGGGTCACATATAGTATGTGATTTGTCCACAGTTATACAGCCATTTTTTAAAATCCATAACAAATATCCCACTATTCCATGATGACATAGGCACAGTTATGCGTAAATTACACATACAATAGAATTGTAAAGGGGGTGCTCATTTCCACCTATTAAAAAGTCATTTACCTTTTATGACCCACCCAACTCTGTAGGTTAACTATGCTGGCATTAAAATAAAATTTAAAGGGGCGCCTGGGTGGCTCAGTCGGTTGACTTCAGCTCAGGTCACGATCTCGCGGTCTGTGAGTTCGAGCCCCGCGTCCGGCTCTGGGCTGATGGCTCAGAGCCTGGAGCTTGCTTCCAATTCTGTGTCTCCCTCTCTCTCTGCCCCTCCCCCGTTCATGCTCTGTCTCTCTCTGTCTCAAAAATAAATAAACGTTAAAAAAATAATAAAATAAAATAAAATTTAAAAAGCTACAGACAAGAAATGCAGATCAAAGATCCTTTCTATCTCTCAATGTTCATTTTCTACAGACATCTCTCTTATCCATGTAGAAATATACATGCACAGAAACAATACCTATACCCATACAGTCCTCAAAAGAATAAGTAATTAGGTAGATACGAGCATTGTTTGGTGATTAGGGACAATGCAGTGATAGATAAATGAGGGAATAATGAAAGAGTCAATCCAGAGGCACAGGAAAGATTGAAAGGGTGGGCTACATGACCAAGAGAACCGAGAATATCTGTGATCCTTAATTGTCTATTATTTTGTCATTTGACAGAGTTAAATTTGCCGTCTCAAGGGCTTTTTAATTACTAACTTTGGGGCTACATTTGCATTTACACATATTAATAAATTCCTTATACTAATTATCCAAAAATTAACACAGATTAAGAAAATAGACATTTAACTATGACCAAAACAATGATCAGGGCTCAGGAAAAGAACCCACACACCCACACAAAAGCATGAACTTAGCAGACAAAAGCATGTCTGCTGATACAGATTTACAGGCAGCATTCAGTGCAGATTAAAATGCAGGCAAAATGAACGCACACTAAGAATGTGACAAATTTTTATGCAAGTATAATTTTATTCCAGAGAGGCAACAATCCTTTTTTAAAATGAAATGACTAAAAAAAATCTAGCAAAGGAGCTAGTAATAACTACACTACTTCTCATATTTCTTTTAAGAAATTAAATTAAAGCATTTTTCATTTTTGATGGGCAAGGAAAAAAAAAGCAAAATGCCTTGAAAACAATAGTGTTTGGGGTTTGTTGAAACAGTAAGCAAGGTCTCTCTCCCTTTCCACAAAGATTCACTTCCCGTGGGCAGCTTTGTCATTATGGAATATACATGTGTTTTTATAGCTGTTAAAAACCCATGAATTCTGAGGCTTCTGACAACGACACTAAACTGCCTTTAACGATGGTGGCACAAACAATAATTCGAGATAGTATATGCCATACTGCACAAAATAGATCACAACATCGTCAACTTGGATATTAGAATGGAAACCCTGGGATACGTAAATATTAATGAAAATAGTAGGCTTCAGAACCAAGCTTAGCGGGTGCTGAGATAAATCAACTTAGAAGTAATCGTATGGTTTGAAGAACAGATGACCACAGTGCAACAGAACTGCCAAATCCTCCCTGCCTTTGGAGCATGGAATGGGCAGTGGGGGAAGAGGGAACTTGGGCTAAGAAATGGTGTTCACATAACCGGCTTTAGAGACGTTAACCTGTAGCTTCTTGCCCACCCTGTGGCTCCAGCCTGTTCTATATAGCACTACAGAAGGAATTCTGGCAGTTGCCATGTGTAGGGTGTGGAGACATACTTATAAAATCCTAACTGAAATATGCAAGCGATTCATCTTGGGGAAAGAAATTAAATTATAAACCAAGGCAAAGACAAAATGGGGAAGGGGAAATGCAATGGCGGGGGGGATACATTTCCAGATTTCCCACTTCATGCCGTGGCTGTCTTGCTCCATTACTTCCTATGATGAACAAGTGCTTTAGGGGCCAGTTTTTTCTGCAGCAGGTCAATGTTCTCTGTAAAGAGAAACAACAGGAAGAGGGCAATGGTTTTGTGCTGTGAAGGAAAAACACAGAAAGCTGTTAGAGGGAAAGACTGAGAATAATATTCCTTAGGATCTCTTCCCTCCTGTAGCTTTTTTGTACTTGCCAAACATTATTTCAAGGACAAATAGTTGTCCTTTCATGGCACAACACTAAAGGAGCATGGTATTTCGGGCGGAAAGATGGAGAGAGAGATTTAATTTCTTTTACTCTTGTAGATATAAAAAGTGTATTCGGATCCATAAACAATTACTTGTTGCTTATTAGTTTTATATGGGACACAAGCCATTTGTAATATTTACTTACAAGGGCTTAGAGACAAAGCCACTGAAGGAAATACAGTGAGTAGTTACCGGAATGGGCATGTGAGAAAGCAAATGGAAGTTCAATCTCAGAGAAGATTTAATAGCAAATAAATAAATAAATAAGCCCAGGTAGTAAATGGAAGGAAGGGGAAAACAATAACATTAAAAAGAGAAAGGAGTTGCTTTAAGTATTGCTCTAAGGGGAGTTGACCAAGGTAGAGTCTGGAAGAGCTAAATATTACTAACAGGCTTCAACTTGGGGATAAATAGGTAATATAGTAATCGCATTTGTCTTCATATTACAGTTTCCCTCTAAGGCTCTCAAAGCACCTCACATACATATTGGAAAATAAGAAGTTCCTGACCAAAGAGCGGCTAAACATTAGAACAAGTTGCCAAGGGAGCTCGAAGCATCTGTTTTGGAGGTCCTTAAAATGGAGTGGCTTCTTATTTAACTGGAATTGTTATGGGCCATTGGTTTTCAAGCTTTAGCTTGCATCCAAATCACTTGGAGGGCTTGCTAAAACATGGATTGCTGGGTCCACCCCCAGCGTGTTGATTCACTAGGTCTGGGCAGTGGGATGGGTTGGAAAGTTTGCATTTGTAACGAATTCCGAGTGAGGCTGTTGCCGTGGTTCCAGGGACCATACCGGCTTATGCATAGACCTGTCTAGTATTGGTCATAACCACCCACCATTGCGCTCTGACTGTGTGCAAACCACGTGCACTCTCTTTGATGGGTACCACCTTCCTTCCTGTTGCAACCAAGCGTGAAGCTGCAGATGACACCTAATAAGCTACAACTCAAGTCAGTCAGCAAGGAAGGGGTAGTGCTGGTATTCCAACATGTGTTGACCTGCATTTGGGTCCCTTGCTCTTAACGTTCTGTTATGCTGTCTAGTGGTGGAGATATGAATGACCTCTAAAAAACTGGGGACGCTTACAAGTTTCAGAAATCACACACACACAGGACGCAGGGGAAAAAGTACAAACACAAAACTTAAAGACAGTAAATGGTTTTCTGCAGTCATTTTTAGGCCTGACTTTGGGAGGTAAGGCCACATCTCTCCTCTAGGTATTAGTTATGAACTGTACTTCTATAACCCAAATATCAGCTACCCTTTTGTTCTCTTCTCCAAGCATCTCCCCATTCTTTGCACCATCAAAACATGAAGTCCACTGACACAGAATCATGGTAAAGCAATGCAGATTTCATAAGGGTTGGAGAGCAGGGCTCTTCATACCCTTGACCTTCCCCACTGAACCCCTGTCCCATTTGCTCCCCACTCTGGGATTCTTTTTCTGTCTCCAATATGCAAATTATTACCCTGCTTTAATATGTGGAGTTTCTTTCCTTCTTGAAAACTGGTCACCTCGTAGGTATCTCCAGATCTCAGAGGTTGCTTTTACCCCACACTAGACTTATGGAAGCATTTTCTCTTCCATGATGATCTCCCTACAAAGAAGTTTTCATGTCAGCTGCTTGAGATAAAATATTCTGCACATCATTACATACAGAACTTCTTCCTAGAGAACATAGAGAACTCCTTACCACATAGTAATTTCAAATGGAGGGTTTACACATTCTAAATCTGTACTATTCTAGATCAAGTACATTCTAGATCTAGAAAAATATCAAATTAGGATATGCTAGAATTGCAAATGACAAATTTAGAGGCTTACTATGAAAACTGTAAAATATCTCATTAATAATGTTTTACACTGATTACACATAAAAATGATAACATTTGGGACATGCTTGGTTAAATAAGATACATTACAATAAGATACAGAAACAAATGTCACCTCTTCCTTTTTTCTTTTGTTATTGTGAGTATCAGTAAATTTAAAATTATAGATGTGACCAGTATTACATTTCTATTGGACAGGACTATTATAGATCCTAAAAGAATAAGAAACTGACAAGTAGTGAATACATAAGATTGGCTTTTTCTGAAAGTCAATGCACTGAAAAGACATTTTTTACCTGCAAAAAAAAAAAAAGAAAGAAAAGAAAAGAAAAGATCTACAATATACTTATTTCCACCTGGCAATGTCAAAACCTGTGGTCTTAAAGGGCTTCAGTGGACTGGGGTCAGCAGACAGGACTATGACATAGGGCAATTCTTTGTGCGCCTACTGTAACACTTATAATCTGCCTTCCATTGCATAGCATTGTATAGTATTTGATAAATTAACAAATGAATCAATATCTTCCTTATTTTGACTCCAAGAGTTTTGGTAGCAAGATTTATGTTTTTTGCTCATTCTCCTTCATTGCACAGTGCCTGACGCACAGCAAAGGCTCAGTAAATATTTGTTGAAGGAATGGCAGCTTGGGGGTCCTGGGGAAGAAAGTGGGTGATGAGGCAAAAGACTGTACCACCTGGGAATTTTGGGTTTGGCTAAACACAGTCCAAACTAACACACTCACCAAAGAGGGCCCTGGCCTCATCATTCTTAAAGCCATAGGTCGGGGCTTCAGTTGTACCTTATTTAATTATGAAATGTGCTATTCAGCATGCCATTTAATGTTTGTGGCACGTTCTCCAGGTTGCAATTTGCATAGCAGGAAATGAGTCCAGAGCGTACATTTTCGTGAAAGATTTCAGAAACTCTAAAAAAGAGACCTGAAAATTAGAATATCTGTGATTCCCTTGATGCTAACTGCAAAGAAAGAAAATGCAGGCATTTAGAAATTTAACGAACATCAACAAGTCAGCAGTGGACAATCCAGTCCAGGCTAAATGGAGTGTTTCCACAGATGCTTACAACTCTTCTCCCTTCTCTCTTCTGTTTTCTCTCATTCTATCCACATTTAAAGAATAAGATTTACACAAACATAGCATAGAGATTGAGGTCAGAAAAATGAGGGTTTTGTTTAGCAAAACCAAGAGCACAAACATTTTGCAAAAATAGGAAATAAAAAAAAATAGTTTCAGATTCTACAATAGCCAAGCATATGCTTCAGGGATCAGCAAATATAGGGCACAAGAAAGATTTTCTTTCTCTTTTTTAAAAATTATTATTTATTTATCTTGGGAGAGGATAGAGAGCTTGAGTGGAGGAGGGACAGAGAGAGACACACAGATTCCAAAGCAGGCTCCAGGCTCTGAGCTGTCAGCACAGAGCCCGACACAGGGCTCGAATCCACGAACTGTGAGATCATGACCTGAGCAGGAGTCAGATGCTTAACCAACTGAGCCACCCAGGCACCCCAAGATTTTCTTTCAAGGATAGGGTATTTCATATGAAAAAAAAAGTCCAAGTAATCATCTTGGGACACATAGAAAACTGAGAGACTCAACAGACTTAAAGATCATCCTTAATATAGTTTGGTGTTGGGTTTTTTTGAATTAAATATGGGAATATACACCATAATCTTATAGCTCTTAGATATTAATCTGGATTTAGGAGGGTCCAATTACAATATGATGTATTATTCACGCTTGGAAATGCTGTGGGTCAATTCAGGGTGTCCAGACAATAACTTTATGCAGTAAAGTTAAATGGAATATGGTCATCAAGACACCAAACCCCCTTTGAAGGTGTTCCTCTCTGCATGTGAGACCTAGAGTTGTTTCAGCCGGGTTGGCCCCTAAGAATCCATGGTGATATTGTTAGATAACATATTTTGTCACCACTGATGTTTATTTTTTTTTTCTTGAATGTAACCAAGGAAAACTGGATCTATGAGCAAGATGCTGAGGCCATAAAAAAACATCCATATCAGGAAGACTTTTAGGGCAGCAAAACTATTCAATATGATTTTATATTGGTCCCTACATGTCACTGCATATTTGCCAAAACCCATGAATGTACAACAAAAAAAAATGAACTTTGTGATAATGACAGGTGAAAGTTACCTCATCAGTTGTAACACAGTGCCACACTGGGGTGGGAAGTAGGTGGTGGGAAGGTTGTGTGTGTGACAGGGAGGGCGTATGAGAACTCTGTTCTTCCTGCTCAATTTTGATGTGAACCAGAAGCTTCTCAAAAAAATAAAGCCTACCAATTAATATCTTGTATTTCATATTTCTCTGTGTATCTATCTATCTATCTATCCATATATCTGCATTGGACTGAAAAACATTTTCTACTTTGTGAGAGGTTTCTGTACTACAAATTATGATGGGAGAAAGATGAGATGGTATTGGTGGCATGGCAACCAACATAAGGAAGGGAAGAAAGAAACTCCACCTGACCTCACAGATTAGAGGATAAAAAAGAAACCTTAAAGAAGGAAAGAGAGACACAAAGGGAGAAAGGATGGGAGGAAGGGGGTGCTGTGGAAATCCCTGGAAAGTGATCGTCCTGAGGTTCTACCACACTCACAGACAGGTTATATGGCCACACAGTCTAGTAGGGGAGGTGGTGATTTCCATCTATTGTGTGAGACCAGGATGAAAGGATCAGTCATGTCATGGCCGCTCAGAGAGTAGCCTAAGACTGGTTGAGCATGATATAATAAACAAGGCATTTATTAAAAAAAAAAAAAAAAATTTAAAAAAAAAATTTTTTTTTAAACATTTATTTATTTTTGAGACAGAGAGAGACAGAGCATGAACAGGGGAGGGTCAGAGAGAGGGAGACACAGAATCTGAAACAGGCTCCAGGCTCTGAGCTGTCAGCACAGAGCCCGACGCGAGGCTCGAACTCACAGCCCTCACGGACCGCGAGATCATGACCTGAGCTGAAGTCGGCCGCTTAACCGACTGAGCCACCCAGGCGCCCCCCCAAAAAAATTGTTAACGTTTATGTATTTTTGAGAGAGAGACAGAGAAAGAGTGCAAGTGGGGGAGGGGCAGAGAGAGAGCGAGACACAGAATCCAAAGCAGGCTCCAGGCTCTGAGCTGTCAGCACAGAACCCAACGCAGGGCTTGAACCCACAAACTGTGATATCATGCCCTGAGTTGAAGTTGGACGCTTAACTGACTGAGCCACCTAGGTGCCTCATAACAAACAAAGTATTTAAAAATCAGCCAGAAGAGAAAGCATCTGGAGCATTGCTTGCCCATAGGAAAGAAAAACTAAAAATGCAAAGAAACAAAAATAATAGCAATAATAGTAGCAATGAGGAGTGGGATCTCAGATACCGGCAGCAAAAATCTACATAAATCCCTTATTAAGAATAAATACACTGAAATAGGAGAGTTTGTACCACTGCAGGGGATAATTTTTAAAACCAGCTGCTGGAGGCATTTGGGGTGGGGGTAATAGTGAGATGATCTCAGGTAAGAGAAATTTTGGGTTGAATATCAAGAAAAAAAAATCCTGACTGAAAGAACTATTGGATTACAAAGTGGTCTCTCAAGGGAAGAAGTAGAAACTCCGTCTGCACTGCTCTGGGAATAGGTTGGTTAGTTAAATTGTACTCCTTTTCTTCGTTGACTGCTTGACATTTCAGCAACAGAGCCAAATAATTCATGGGTCAACTAAGAAGAGTGCTTATTATAATCATCTTTTAAAATCTCCACCAACAGCAGTGAATTAAAAAATATATATAGTTACTATTTTATTCCAAGTGATAAAGCCTGTCAGGTTTTTACAGTATGAAATCTGTTCTTCAATACCCCTGGATTGCTTCTTAAATGATCATTGATATCCATAAAAAAGAATGTCCTGGCAATGCTAAGAAAACAGCATTTGAGAGTAGACTAGAAATAATGAGGAGGGATTGAGTGCACTGTTTGTACAAGACCGCTGGTAGAATCTTAACCATCCTTTAGACTTCAAATAATAACCTTTCTAATAATAAACTAGATTAAAGCCAACAACAAACCAAATGACTTTTAATTCTCTTGGAAGCAGAAAGGAAAAAACAACAGTTAAAGTAAAAGAAGGCTTGCAGAGAATCAATAAATTAAGAACTGCAGATTGTGACATTATTATCCTGTAAATACTCCTTAGTGGTTCTTCCAGGATCTCTTCAAACAAAGAAATAGAAAATTAACAAAATCCCATCCAACATTAGCATGGAATAAACACAGTAAAGGTGAGATACTAGTGCTCTCAGGGCCTGGAGAGGGGTCCGGGGCAAAGCTCTCAGTATCCTCAGCCCCTAACATGTTTAATAGATTTAGAAGTGGCTGTCAAGGGCAACCTTGAAAGGCACAAGAAACTGAGAAAATCCAAAATGGACACTGCACAATTTGGACAGTGTACCAGACAGCTACCCTCAACACCCCATACATATAACCCATTTGCCACTGCATAAACGTAACTTTTGGATAGTTATGGGCATTTGTGGCTTTTCCTTTGCCTTACCTGTCACCTGTCACCTGTCTATAGCTCCTGCCATTGGGATCTCTGATCATCCATGATTGGCAGGTACCAAGAATAGTACCTTCCTGAGAGCAGAAGATGATCATCTAGCTTTTACCATTTAGGTGGGCACACCTATTTAAAAAACACATGCCAGGTTGGGAGTTAGTTCATTACAATCCCAACATTCATTCCCTTGGACTAAAGCAAATTTAGAGCTGGAACTATATATATATGTGTTGGTTACAGTGACACTAGCTTCTAAGATGCCATTGTGACTGTCTGCTGGAATCCCAATGGCAGAAACCTAGGCAGACCCTAGAAGGGTGCCCACATTTTCATTCTATCTCTTGTTGGGAAATTCATACCATGTGAGAGGGAAAACATTGGCTTGCACATCAAATGTTTACTCACTCATTTGGGCAGTCAGTAAGTAATTATTTACTGGGGATTCAGAGGTAACCAAAAATGTAATCGTCTTTGCTCTTCTGGAATTATGAAGTCTAGCTCCGTGAATCCTTGAATTCTTGCTCTGTTACCAATCGCATATGAGACTATGGCCAAAGTAAGTTTTTTGAACTCAGTTTTCTCATCAGGAAAATGGGGCTCTGAGAATAAGTTAAATATATCTGCATAGACAAGGCCTGAGCATTCCACAGCATTCAGTAAATGTCTTCTAGGTGCCTGTTCATGCTTTCAACTATAAAATATTTTGCTATTTGTATGCAGTTTGCTAATTAGATTCCCAGGTCATCTGCTTGGTATTGTATAAAAGCAAGGAGAGTATAAGGACTAATATTCATACGAAATGACATCTCTCTGAAACAGCCTTAGAAGGAAGAGCCAAAAAGACACACAATCACAATGAATGTGTCAAAAATAATTTTTATGGCTGTTAAACTATCTTTTCCATCTTTTGTTGAAAAAGCCATTTAGAGGTAGGATTCAATAAAGCAAAAGTCATCCATGACATAAGATATCACAATGAAATTATTATTTAGATCTATCAACATTGGATTTTACACATAGTAAGGTTATATTGGCTCACATAAAATATATAAAAGTATATAAAAGCACTTAGAATGCTGAGATCATCTAGTTCAGCTTCTTTATAGACAAAACCTTCGCCAATATTGACAAAGTAAAGGTAACACGGCTGGTAAGCAACTAAGACTGCACCAGAAATGTCCATTGATAACTTCTTATAATGCCCCTTTCATCTTCATAATTGCATAGAAACATATTTGATGCTGTACAGTCAATCAACTATATATCAGACACTATTCTAGATACTTGGAATAGAGTAATAAGCAAGACAGACACAACTGCTGTCCTTATAGAGTTTACAGTTTAGCAAGGAAGATAGATAACACAGTAAAGGCCCAGTATAGTTTTGGGATCTGTGAAGAGCCCCCCAGGAGAATATCGTTAAGTTGAAACTTAAAGTATGAGGTAGGAAAATGGGGCAAGAAAGTGGGGAGGAGGTGGTGGGCAAGCAAGAGGAGTTGCTGAGCTGAGTGGCAGAAAGCTTGGAGGGGGCGGTGAGGAAGGGGAGGGGAAGGCCAAGGAGGTTGGAGAGAGATGACCCTTAAGAGATGAATAGGAAGGGCTTGGAAACTCAAGGCAGAGTTCGGGAGTTACCCTACACAAAATGGGAAGCCTTGGAGAAGTTTTAGGAGAGAAGTTGAAATGATGATGTTTGCATTGTGGTGTGATCAATCTGGCTGCATTGTGGAGAAACAGTTGGAGAAGAGAGTGGCACCAGATGACTGTTGGGGGTGAAGTGAAAGAACCAGTGTGAGAGGTATTTCCAAGCGAAAGTGGGGCCAGGGACTCAGTGAGCGGCTAGGGGGACAGTGAGGGAATGCGTACACTCTGGACTTATTCTCAGGTTCAACACATGGGACCCAGGCAGAGAGAAGGGATGATCAGGGACTACCCATATTAACAGGAGGTGTGTGTGTGTTGAACTTAAGACGTGGGAAGATACAAGGTAATCCTGCCCCCCAAACTGTTAAGAGACTTCCACCCCAGGGCCCATTATACAACACTGTCCTCACATGGGAAAGATAATAAAAAAAAAAAATGGAGACTGAAAACATTTTACCAGACACTTGGAAGAAATGCAAATTTCCTAGAAAGATATTCGCAATCTGAAGCAAATCCTTGGGCAGATGGAGCTAAGAGAGTTGGAAGAACATTCCCAAGCAAAGCTCCAGCAGTAGTAAACACACTGGGTAAGTGACAAATGCATTGGGATGTTATGAAAGATGTGTTTGCAGTCGGGCTCAGAGAGCACAGAGAGCCATACATGGATGAGGTGCACCTGTGCATAGCACAAAACACTTCAAAACAAAAGAGTGGTGCCTTCTTTGGCACCAGAGGGAAAACAAATGGTGAAGGCAAAACTGCCCTGAGACCTTAACACTTATCCTAACACTGATAACTTTGCTTGTGCAAATGCCTTTCTTCCTTCTTCCTCCAGCTTCTGGTCAGCATACCTTCTATTTGTGAGTCACTCCAAAATTGGGAAGAAGCAGGTGTCACTCTTTGACCAGCTTTGCATACTAGGGGTCTGCTTCTGCCCCTCCCGCATGTCACCCCTGTCTCTTTAGAGAGAAAAAAACCCGTAATCTTCCCAAATGGTCAACCCCTCTGCTCTACCAAACCTTTAAAACACAAATCTTTCATGCAATTACCCAATACTAACTTGTCAGCACTTACTTATGATTGGTGTCTTAGTTAGGATTCCTCTAGGAACAGACCCTTAGACAAAGACATGTGGGCAGTGTATTGGAGAGATAAAGGGACACTGCAGGGGAGTAAGAGAGTGAGATGAGGAAGAGCAGGGAACCAGGGAAAGGGTGGATTATCAAGCCAGCTGCCACTGTAGGTGACTGGCAATTAATCAGAATTATCTCCCATAGAAAGTGAAGGCGTGAGGGGTTTATGTATCAAATGTATACATCAGTCATGGGTCAAGGGCTTTAGGTGGGTGTGTGGGTGGATGGAAGCTATTAATTCTCATGTGTTAAGCAAAGTGTTAAGAGAAAACCCCCAGGCAAAGACATACATATTCTGGCAGTGGGAGGCTCTGAGTTGTGCACTGAAGAGGTAGGATGAAGAGACACGAGCGGGACCTGAGAGTGTCTCCTAAAGTTAGCAACAGAGTGGGCTTCCCAAGCTGGGGTGGGGGGAGGTATCAAGATAGACTAAAAGGTCATTGACAATAGATGCACATACATACATCCACCAGGAGGGATGTGTGACTTCAAAGCTTGTGGAAAGCAAAAGAAAGCATTCAGAAAGCTGTTTTATCATTGCATTGGGGAGAGAGACCAGGCAAGAGAAAATAGACAAAAAAGATTTCATCCAAGGAGGTTATGGACAACATCTTTGGGGTCATTTGGCAGAAAGGCAGCTTCATCTCAGTGCTAGCAGGTTCTTGAGAAATTACAGGAGAAAAAAGGGTTGGTCTACCTTGCTTAGGTCAGGTGCTATCTGACCATTTGATATATCTTTGCTACCTACCTTGGCACTTCAGATATACCTCAAGCAATAAAGACAAAATTGTACAATCCAAATATGGCGAAAAGTTGCCAGGGAAGGGACAAACAAGTCCAAATATATAAGCTTTAATAATAAATCTCTCTACAGGAGGCTCAAATCTATAAGGATTAATGACCCAGATTAGTATGCCAAATCATCTTTTCAGTCTCTTAAAGGAAAATTAGGGCGAAGCAGTTTAAGAAGATTCATAAGAGGCCATTCATAAGAGGCTGGTTCTGAGACTCAGAAGTCCTGGAAAGCAATCCCTAAAACCCAGACCCCAGATTATGGGCTTCTGAGTGTTACATCTGGGAAAAAGCATATCACTCTGTTACAGCTAGACAGGCTCTCATGAAAACAGAGCATATCAACCGTCCTAGGATCTTCCCTCTCAGTCCTTATGTCTCCCATTTCATAAACATCTATCTGCTTGGCTATCTATGTGGCCTCTTCCGACAGAAGGGAAAGCCCACCGACTCCCAAGGAGAATGGCGACATGTGGTCCTTGGGGCCTAGAAAAAAACCTGGCAGATGTGTCAGTGTGACTAAACCTGTACCAAATATCTGATTTTTGCATACCATTGGTTCAATTTAAGAACTTCTAAAGAGTGCCTTAGAGGTGTGGGCCTTCAGTGCTAATTTTAAACACATTCCAACAAAGCTAGAATGTGTAGAACAAAGTAGAACATGGTGCTTGGGAGCACAAGCCCTTGAGTCAGGTGTATCTAGTTCAGATCCTGGCTCTTACCCTTACTGAGTGTATGAGGAAGGTCTAAGTACTTTCTTCTTTAAGTCTTTATTTTCTCATCTCAACATATAAGAATAATATCTACATAATAAAGTTGGCATGAGTAAAGGAGCTAGTGAATAAAGTACGATACCTGGCAAGGAGTCAATATTCAGTATTAACTAGCACACCAGGAGTGATGGCAGTGGTGAGGGTGATGGTGGCTGTGTTAATAATGGTGATCATAGAAGAAAAGTTCAAACTTCCATCAGGATGCTGGTCACTAATACTATTTACCCAATCTGCTCAGCTCCCCTTCTTCCAGGCACATAGTAGGATTACACTGTTCTGTTCACTTTGGAGTTAGATGTGCACTTGTGACTCACTGTGGCCAAGAAATGCATGTTATTTCTTTGGGAGAAGCTTCAAGAACCATTGAACAATCTATCACTCTTTTTTCTTTCTGCTCTAACCATCAGCAATGTCTCTGTTAGTGGCTATTTCTTCCTCTTTGATCACAGAGGGAAGACAACATGGAGCCCAGTCCCCAGCTGATCCATAAATGGCATCATTTAGGCATGAGCCTAAATGAGGCTTTGTTGTCTTCCACCACTGACATTCAGGGATTGTTTGTTTCCAAAGCATAACCCAGGCCACCCTGACTGATATGACTGATTTTGTGTCAATGCTTCTCCTCTGAAATGTTGATTTTTGTTATGAAGGAAATATCTAGCTCAATGCCATATTGTGGCTTCCATCTCCCCATTTTCAATAGGGCCATTATTTCCAAAAGGAAATTATTATATACAATGCTTGCGGATTCTCTTCATCAACAGTTACAAAATGCCTGTTTTGTGTAAAGAATAAAAAGATAGCGACGTTCCTTTTTGTGTCTATGTCTTTTGGAAGCAATGTATTTCTTCATTTCAGAAATAGTTACAGCTTCTCTTTGTTGTTAAATTGGTTGATAGTCCAGAAATTTATACACAGAACAGGTGGTAGATACTTTCTCTACGATGCACCTAGTGTTATGCTGTAGGGTACCATTGCTAAGGTGATCAAACGAATTCATTCCAGTTAAAGGACACACACAGTCAATTCTACCATATTTTAAATACTCTTCTACATTCACTGGATGGTAATAATTTCTCGTCACAAGAAATCTAAACCAGGTCTGAACCTACATACGAGAACAGAGCGTTTTGACTAACCACCAGTGTTAGGATTGCAGTGAAATTCCTGCTACTGCATTGGCAGAAACTCCAGTCCCTTCACCTGGACACCATATACCATTGCTAGATACCACATGTATGTAATGAAAGCCAAATTTAAAAATACTGCTAAGCTAAATCCAGAAAGAACAATGTGTGTTAGTTCTCGTTCAGATTTGGCAGTTAATTTTAGGGGTGGAAGAGATAGGAAGAGAAGGGAACTAAAATGTAGTGAGCAGCTATAGAGTTTAAACTACTGGCACCAAAGATGCAGTAGTGAACAAGATAGACACAGCCCACCATCAGAATGGAGCATTATTGTGATTGAGATAGACCAACACTGAAGAAACAAACTCTCATAGGAAAGAGCAAAATAAATAAGATACTTTTAAAGAGCTATAAATGTGAATGGAAACAAATAAACAGACATTTGGATTACATCTAAGGGCAACTGAAGTCTTCAAAGGGAAGAATAAGGTGGTCCAATTTAGGTTTTTATAACCTGTGTAACTACCACCCATAAAAAGATACAGAACACTTCCCTCACCCCTGGTGTCCTTGTCAGTCAACACCACCACCAACCACACTTCTCCCTCCACATGTTGATCAGATTTCTACCATCATGCATATTCTTGAACTTCATATAAACAGAATCACGTAGTGTGTACTTGTTTGTGTCCAACTCTTTTTCTCAACATATTTTTGAAATTCCTCGACGTTACTGTGTGTGTCAATAGTTCATTCCTTTTTATCACTGAAGACTGTATTGTATTCAATTGTATGCATATACCCCAACTGGACTATCCACTCACCTATCGATGGACATTTGTATTGTTTCCAGTCTCTGGATATTATAAGTTGTTCTCAATATTTTTATCCAAATGTTTGCTAGACATTTGTTTTCAACTTTCTTGGGTAAACACTTAGGAGCAGAAATGCTGGGGCCATAGGGAAGGTATATGTTTGATTTTATAAGGAACTTCCAGTTTCCCAAAATAGTTTTATCATTTTATCCTCCTACCAATCAAACATAAGAGTTTTGTTTGTTCCCCATCCAATTTAACACTTAGTAATGTTGGCTTTTTAATATTTTATTTTAACCATTCTAGTGAGAGGGAAATGATATCTCATTGTGCTTTTAATTTGCATTTTCTTTTTTTAAAATATTCTTTTAATGTTTATTCATTTTTGAGAGAGAGAGAGAGAGACAGAGTGCAAGTGGGGGAGCAGCCCAGAGAGGGAGACACAGAATCCAAAGCAGGCTCCAGGCTGTCAGCACATAGCCCGACGAGGGGCTTGAACTCACAAACTGCAAGATTATGACCTGAGCCAAAGTCAGAGCTTAACCAACTGAGCTACCCTGGTGCCCCTTAATTTGCATTTTCATGTTGATTAATGATGTTGAACACTTTTTCTTGTGCATTTTGGACATCCACATATCTTCTTTTGTCTGTTCAAGTCTTTTGCCCATGTTGTATAAGGTTGTTGAGTGTAGGATTTATTTATGTATATGGATATGAGTTGTTTGTCAGATATCTCTGTTTTGTAAATGTCTCCTAGTCTGTGGCTTGCCTATTCATTTTGTTAATGGTGTCCTTTTAATTTTTCTAAAGTCTGAATTTATCAATTTTTTAATTTGCCCTAAGAAATTTTTGTCTATACCCAGGTAATATAATGTTCTTCCATGTTTTTTTCTAGAAGCTTTATTTTTCTAGCTTTTGTATTTAGACCAATGATCCATCTCAAATTAATTTTTAAGTTACATATTCCCATACACATAATTCATACATTTTATACATGTATAGCAGTTGAGTTCCTTTTTTTATATACAGACATTTAATTGTTCCAGCAGTATTTGTTAAAAAAGAGTTTCCTTTCTTTCTTAATTGATTTAAGACCTTGTAAAAATTAACTGACCATATTTTGTGCGTCTATTTCTGGACTCTATTCTGCTACTTTGACCCATTTGTTTATCCTTATGCCAATGCCACTGTATCTTGATTACTTTAAAGTTCTAAAGCAAATATTACAAATATCAAATTTTGTTCTTTTTCAAAATTGTTATAACTATTCTAAATTCTTTGCACTTTCATAATAATTTTAAATCACCCTCCTGTGTTTTTGATTGGGGTTATGTTGAATCCAAGATCAATATGGGGAAAACTGACATCTTGACAATATTGAGTCTCCAATCCAAGAACATGGTATCTCTCTATCTTTAATTATGTCTTTAGTAGCTCTTAGCAATGTTTTCTAGCTTTCAGTACTGAGATCTTGCATATATTTTGATAGATTTATGCCTATGTATTTGATGTTTTGCTGCTGTAATAAATGACTTAATTTCCCAATTGCTTTTTGCTAGTGTATAGCATTATAATTGATTTTTACATATTAACCTTGTATTCTGCAACCATAAAAAAGCTACTTCCTAGTGTTAGTAAGTTGTTTTGTTTTGTTTTGTTTGCAAATCCCATTAAGGTTTCCTGTGCACACAATAATTGGAAGTTTTACTTCTTCCTTTACAATACATATGTCATTTGTTTATTTTCATTGTCTTATTTACCTGGCCAGGACTTCCAGAATAATGTTTAATAGAGGTAACATCTCAATTATATTTTTTATTAACACTTTATTTTTTAGAGTAGTTTAACATTGACAGCAAAATTGAGAAGAAGGTGCAGATATTCCCCATATATAGGTTTCACCTGTTATCCAAAAGTAATGTTTCTATGCACATTTTCATCAACCAACCATTAAGTTATATGGAAAAAATTTTGAGCTCTCCCAGACCCCAAAAATAACCTCTATTAGGCTTTTCTGGTATCTTAGGACACATCTTGTGAACAGATGCACAAAATAAATCAAGATAAAACACAGATGCTCACAGACCCAGCTCAAAGCTATGGTAGCTTGATGCTGAGATGCTGAGTGTAGTTCCTGAGGAAGGAGCTTGGCGGGCCACTCTTGTTGCTCAGGATGTGCACTGCCTCTATAAAGGCTCACTGCAAAACAAACACCAAGCACTATTTTTGCTTTGTGCTGTTTTCTGTAAAAGCGAAAATTTTTGGATTTCTTTTAGTTAGTGAAAACAAGTATAAGGTAGATCTTTTGTAAAAGTAAAGTGGAATAAATTAACTTTTGAAAAGTGGGCAACACCTGTGATCCCTACACTGACACATGAATAACCTCCCCTATTATCAATATTCACCATTAGAGTGGTACATTTGTTACAATCGATGAACCTACATTGACACAAAAATCACCCAAAGCTCAGTTTGCATTACAGTTCATTCCTAGTGTTGTACATTCTTTGGGTTTTGAAAAATGTATAATGCCATGTATCCATAATTATATGTCATATACAGTATTTTCACTGCTCTAAAAATCCTCTATGCCCCACATATTTGTCCCTCCCAAACCCCAAAATTCTGGCAACCACTGATATTTTTATAGCTTCTATTGTTTTGCCCTTTCTAGAAAATTATACAGTTGAAGTTATACAATATGTAGAATTTTCAGATTGGCAACTTTTACTTCGTAATATGCATGTAAGTTCCCTCCATGTCTTTTCTTAACTTAAGAGCTCATTTCTTTTTAGCACTGAATAATATCCCATTGCCTGGATGTACCACAATTTATTTATCCATTCAACTACTGAAGGACATCTTGGTTGCTTCCAAGTTTCGGCAGTTGTGAATAAAGCTGCTAAAACATCTATGTGCACGTTTTTGTATGGACATGTTTTCAACTCCTTTGGGTAAATACAAAGGGTGCATTTGCTGGACCATATGGTAAGAGTATCTTTGAAAGTGTTGGAAGAAATCACCAAACTGTCTTCCAAAGTAGCTTTACCATTTTACATTCCCAGTAGCAATGACTGCGAGTTCCTGCTGACCCACCTCCTCACCAGGACTTGGTATTGTCGGTGTTCCAGATTTTGACCATTCTAATAGTGTGGAGTGTAGTTGTATCGAACAGTGTAGTGGTATCTCATTGGTGTTCTAATTTGCATTTTCCTGATAACATACGATGGAGTGTATCTTTTCATACGTTTATTTGCTATCTTTATATTCTCTAATGAGGTATTTATTGAGATGTTGGGCCCATTTTCTTAAAAGTTTGCTTGCTTTCTTATTGTTGAGTTTTAAAAGTTCTTTGTACATCTTGGATAACAGTCCTTAAGCAGATGCATCTTCTACAAATATTTTTCCCAGGTCTGTGGCTTGTCTCCTAAGATTCTTGATATTGTTGTTAATTGTAATGACATACAGCTTATCAATTTTTAATTGTAATGATGTGCAGCTTACCAATTTTTTCTTTCATGAATTGTGCCTTTGGTAATCTAAAACGTCATTGCCATTGTGCCTAAAGACATGTAGGTTTTATCTTACCTTCTAGGAGTTTTATAGTTTCACATTTTACATTTAGATCTATGGTCATTTTGAGTTAATTTTCACGAAGGTGTAAAGTTTGTGTCTAGATTCATTTTTTTTCATGTGGATGTCCAGTTGTGCCAGCACCATTTATTCAAAAGACTATCATCTCTGCATTGTATTGTCTTTGCTCTCTTGTTAAATATCAGTTGACTATGTTTACTTGGGTTTACTTCTGGGCTCTCTATTCTGTGCCATTGATCTATTTTTCTGTTCTTTCATCAAAAGCACACTTTCTTGATTACTATAGCTTTATAGTAAGTCTTGAAGTCAGGTAGTGTCCTCTAACTATGCTCTTCCTCTTCAATATTTTGTCGACTCTTCTGGGTCTTTTGGCTCTCCATATGAACTTAGAATCAGTTTGTTAATATCAACAAAACAACTTGCATGGATTTTAATTGGGATTGTTTTGAACCTATGGATCAAATTGGGAAGAACTGCTATTGTAGCAACATTATATCTGTGAAGATGGAATATCTCTCCATTTAATTCATTCTCTGATTTCATTCATCAGTTTTGCGGTTTTCTTCATATAGTTCTTGCACATATTTTGTTAGATTTATGCCTAGGTATTTCATTTTTGGGGTGCTAATGTAAATGGGTATTCTGTTTTAAATAAACTTGCTTATTGCCGGTATATAAGAAAGGGATGACTTCTATTTACTAACCTTGTATCCTACAACCTTGCTAACATTGTGTATTAGTTCCAGGAGTCTTTCTGTCAATTCTTTCAGATTTTCTAGAGATTCATGTCATCTACAAAAAATGTCGGTTTTGTTTCTTCCTTCTCAATCTGTATATCTTTTACTTCCATTTCTTACCTTACTGCATTAGCTAAGACTTCCAGTATTATGTTGAAAAGGCGTGGTGACAGAAGGCATCCTTGCCTTGTACGTGATCTTAGAGGGAAAGTTTCAAGTATCTCACCATTACATGTGATATTAGTTGCAGGGTTTTTGTAGATATTCTTTTCTTTTAATGTTTATTTATTTTAGAGAGAGAGAGAGAGAAAGAGACAGAGCATCAGAGCATGAGTGGGGTAGAGTTAGAGAGAGGGACACAGAGAGAGCGCCGAAGCAGGCTCCAGGCTCTGAGCTGTCAGCACAGAGCCCGTCGTGGAGCTCAAACTCATGAATCATGAGATCATGACCTGAGCCAAAGTTGGCCGCTCAACCAATTGAGCCACCCAGGGACCCCTGTACATATTATTTATAAAAATAAGGAAACTCCCCTCTATTCCTACTTTACTGCAAGTTTTTATAATGAATGGGTGTTGGGTTTTGTAAAACGCTTTTTCTGCATTGATTGATATGGTCATCTAATTTTTCTTTTTTGGACTGTTGATGTGATGGCTTGCACTGATCAACTTTTGAATGTTGAGCTGGACTTGTATACTTGGGGACACTCTTATTGGGTTGTGGTATGTAATTCTTTTGATACATGGTTGGATTTGATTTGTTAATACTTTGTTGAGGATTTTTCCATTTGTGTTGACGAGAGAGAGATATTGGTCTGTAGTTTTCTTGCCTTGTAATGTATTTGTCCAGTTTGGATATTAAGGAAATCCTGTCCTCATAGAATGAGTTAGGAAGTATTCGTTCTGCTTCTATCCTGTAAAAGACATTGTGGAGAACTGGTATAATTTCTTCCTAGATGTTTAGTAGAATTCAGTAGTGAAACTATCGCGGCCTGTTTTGGAAGGTGATTAATTATTGAATCAATTTCTTCAATAGATATAGGCCTATCCAGATAGTCTATTTCTTCTTGTGTAGGTTTTGGTAAATTCCAAGAAATTGGTTCATTTCTTCTAGGTTATCAAATCTATATGCATATAATTGTTTATAGCATTCCTTTATTTATCCTTTTAATGCCCACAGGATCTGTATTGAAGCCCGGCTTTCATTTTTAATATTAGTAACTTGTGTTCTCTATTTCTGAGTTAGCCTGGCAAAGGCTTTTCCATTTTACTGATCTTTTCAAAGAGCCAGGTTTGGTTTCATTTATCTTTCTTTCTTGATTCCCTGTTTTTTATGTCATTGATTCTGGTCTTATTCTTCTTATTTTTTCCTTCTGCTTATTTTTTGTTTAATTTGCTTTTCTTTTTCTAGTTTCCTGGGGTGGAAACTTAGATTATTATTTTATATATTTATTAATTTATATCTTTCCTCTTTTCTAATATATGTACTCAGTGCTATAAATTTCCCCCTAAACACTGCTTTCACTGCATCCTATAATTTTTGATAAGTTGCATTTTCATTTTCATTTAGTTCAAAATATTTTTAAGTTTCTTTTGTAGTTTCTTCTTTGACATACATCTTATTTAGAAGAGTGTTGTTTAATCTCCATGTATTTGGGGATTTTCCAGTTATCTTTTGTTATTTATTTCTTGTTTAATTCCACTATGAGCAGATAGTGTATGATTTCTATTCTTTTAAATTTGTTAAGGTATGTTATATGGCCTAGAATGTGCTATATGGCCTACGTCTGTGAATGTTTCACATGAGTTTGAGAAGAATGTGTATTCTATTGTTGTTGAATAAAGCAATCTACAGGTGTCAATTATATACAGTTGATTGATGGTGTTGTTGAGTTCAGCTTTGTCCTTACTGATTTTTTGTATGCTGAATTTGTCCATTTCTGATAAAGGGGTGTTGCAGTCTTCAAAAATGACAATAAATTCACCTACTTTTCTTTGCAATTCTCTTAGTTTTTTTCCTTACATAGCTTAATGCTCTATTGTTTAGCATACACAGTAAGAATTTTTATAACTTCTTAGAGAACTGATCGCTTTATCATTATGTAATGTTCTTCTTTATTTCTACTCTTGCTTCTTTGTGCTAGTACGGCATATTTTTATTCATCCACTTACTTTTAATCTATATGTGTCTTTATATTTAATGTGGGATTCTTATAGACAACATATAGTTAGGCCTTGTTTTATGATCCATTCTGGCAATCTCTGTGTTTTAATTTGTACATTTAGACCACTGATATTCAAAGTAATTATTGATATAATTAGACTAAGAGCTACCTTATTTGTTACTCTTTTCTATTTTTTTGCTATTATTTTTTGTTCCTATTTTTTTGTCTTCTACTCTTTTTCCTACCTTTTATGATTTAAACTGAGCACTTTACATGATTTCATTTTCTCTCCTTTCTTAGCATATCAGTTATATTTCTCTTTTTACTTCTCTTAGTGGATACTTTATAGTTTACAGTATACATTTACAGCTAATCCTAGTCTACTTTCAAATCACCCTATATCACTTCAAATATAGTGCAAGTAACTCATAAGAACAAAATTACCCTAATCCCTCCTTCCTTTCCCCTATACTCCCCTATATTCATTTCACTTATACATAAGCATACATAATCAAATACGTTGTTGCTGTTATTATCTTGAACAAACTATTATCTATCAATTAAAAATAAGAAAAATAAAGGTTTTTATTTTGTCTTCACTGATTCCTTGGGGTGCCTGGGTGGCTCAGTCAGATGAGCGTCTGACTGATTCCTCTTTTGATGCACTTCCTTACTTATAGATGCAAGTTTCTGACCATTAGTTTCCTTCTTTCTAAAGAACTTCTTTCAACATTTCTTACAGAGCAGATCTACTGCAACAAATTCCTTCAATTTCACTTTTGAAGGATAACTTCACAGGGTACAGAATTCTAGGTTGGTGGAGGGTTTGTTTTTTTTTACATTTTAAATATTTTACTCTACTTTCTTTTTTGCTTGCATGGTTTCTGAGGAGACGTTGGATGTAATTCTTATCTTTGTTCTTTTATAAGTAAAATGGTTTTCTCCCCCTCTGGTGTCTTTCAGGATTTTTTCTTTGATTTTCTGTAGTTTGAAAATTATATGTCTAATGTAGTTTTTTTGGGCTTTTTTCTTTGGCAATCATCCTGCTTGTTGTTTTCTGAGATTCCTAGGTCTTTGATTTGGTGTCTGGATATTAATTTGGGGAAATTTTGTCACTAATGTTTCAAATATTTCTTCTGTTCCTTCTCTCTTTCTTCTACTTTTGATATTTCCAGTAGGATAATTCCAACATCCCTGCCAGGTTTGTCTCTCCAAATTGTGTTTTGTTGTTGTTGTTGTTGTTGTTGTTGTTGTTGTTGTTTTTGCCTTGTGGTATGCCTTATAATTTTTTCTTTATAGCAAGACATGATGTACAGGGTAAAAAAGAACTGCTGTAAATCGTCTTTCAGTGATGTGGTGGTGAAGTGGGGGAGGGGAAGCATTCTGTCAGGTCTGTCTTTTAGTGAGCTTGTGCCTCTGGACTATGAAATTCATAAGAATTTCTCATGGGTTTTTTGTTTGTTGTTTGTTTGTTTTGTTTTGTTTTTTGTCCCACCTTAAATGGGGCAGGATGGATAGAGTAGGCTGGAGTTGAGTACTTCCCTTTCCTCAGGTTAATTGGGCTCTGATAAAATCCCAGCAGGTTAGGCTCTGGTTAACTAGCTTCCCCTGAGGTCAGGCCTTGTTAAGAAGAACAGAACACTCTAGGGGTGCCTGGGTGGCTCAGTTGGTTAAGTGTCCAACTTCAACTCAGGTCATGATCTCATGGTCTGTGAGTTTAAGTCCCATGTCGGGCTCTGTGCCGACAGCTCAGAGCCTGGAGCCTGCTTCAGATTCTGTGTCTCCCTCTCTTTCTGCCCCTCTCCCACTCTCTCTCTCAAAAATAAATAAACATTAAAAAAATTAAAAAAAAAAAGAACAGAATATGCTAACATATTTCAGAATGGGTCCTCTTCCCCTCCCTTGTCAGAAGCATGAGGGGATTTTTTCTCCAATATTTACAATGGGAACATAGCCAAGGTGCTAGAGGTAAGTCTTACAATATTGTGGGGACCTCCTTAGAAATGGATACTCCTGGAATTTTTAACTCTCAGACTCATACACACTAAGCCTCCAGCAATGTGTTGATTGCAATTCAGGTTCTCCTCCCCAAGCCCTGGCTCCTGTGGTGGTTTCCACTTGTGACTCTGCTCTGGTAAGCCATGACTCCCTATATTTGCTTGTCTCTCCAATTTTGAGGGTGGTGGTTTGCCCTGTATCCTGATGAATTATGTGAGAAAAGAAGGGCCTTGAGTACCTGGTGGGACTATGATACCATTTACTGAGAGAGGGAAAATTTGGAGAAAACAGTTTGTAGCAGGGATCTTGGTGAGGGTGAGTGGGCAGGGAGGGAATATTGTGGACATGTCTGGTTTGTGATTCTGTTACATACCCAGGTAGAGATAGCAAGTAGACTGCTGGATACCTAAGTTTGGAGCTTAGCAAGGAGGCCTTGGATGGAAATTCTAACCCTGTACAACAGGCATGTTTAATCTTATGTGATGATAAGGCTCCAAGCTGTAACTTAATTTCTCAAAGTCACCAAATAAGTAAGTCCACAAGTTAGGGTTCAAACTTTAAGGCACCCCATCGCACGTCCTTGGAGAACTGAAACTCCATCTCAAACATTTCCTGTTTCCCAGAGCCCTTAGCAAAATACTCAGGGCAGAACAGATGTTTGGTAAGTACTTATAGATTGATGAATGTCTGAGGCTATTAGGAAACTCACCAAACAGCAAACTCTGTATCAAATTTACACTGCTACATTGGAAGTATACACTTGATTAATTGTTTTCTGGCAGTCAGTTGCCTACCAACTTGGTCGGGAAGTGAGCGGAGGCAGAGAAAACAAATCAGCCTCTGAGTCCCAGTCAATACTGATCCTGAATGATTGGGCCTGGCCATTTGAAGTCTCTGGTTTTTTTGTGTGTTTTTTAAAATTTTTTTAATGTTTATTTTTGAGAGAGAGAGTGGGAGAGGGGCAGAAAGAGAGGGACACCCAGAATCTGAAGCAGGCTCCAGGCTCCGAGATGTCAGCACAGAGCCCGAGGCAGGGCTCGAACTCACAGACCACAAGATCATGACCTGAGCCAGTCACTTAACCGACTGAGCCACCGAGGCACCCCTGAAATCTCTGTTTTATCCAATAAGGGCAAGACTTTCCTTTTCTCCTAGGTGCCTTGGTCTTCCTTCACCTGGCCCTAAAGTAATAACACTGTCCTGGCTGCCATGTTAAGTCATCAAAGCTTATGGAGCCCTCTTACATCATTGCATGGCCCAGAAATGCTGTATCTGTGACCCAATCTCTACCACAAAAAGCAAAAAGACTAACTAGCATGCTATGCTTGAGCAGTATAATGAATCTCTTCCTGCCAGTTTTTATCTACTTGTTTCCTCTACAAGTCTTTCTTATTTGGCTTTTTGTTATATATTTAGTATCCTCTGTATATCCAGCAGCCAGGATACAAGAAGCTACTTCTCTCCAGTGACATGGGGCATAAGCAAAAGTTTATCTCAACATTTTAAGGTTAGTGGTTCACTGTGTTTGGGAAGAGCTATATTTTCCACCAAACATGATTATCACAGAAAGAGTTGCATTAAACTGCTGATATGTCATAAGTCCCTCACTCTGGAATAGTATTAGGATTAGCAGCCCTGAGGTTGTCATGTGGTAATTAAGGGACTGTGAAATGTTATATAAAGGCTCACAGCTGGCTGTTCAAGACAGCAAAATTGAAAGGCAGATTGCTATCACCAGGGGAGATCAACTCTTCTAGATCTGTAATATTAAGCCCTGGTGTTTGCTGGAAAAGCTGCAAGTATGTCAAGAGTTAATTTCTGGCCATTGCTTGACCCTCCTGGTTTTCCTGTGGTGCGTCGTGGTTGTGAAAGAATACCATTATCACACTGGACTGGGATAGTGTGTGAGCTTCTGCCAAGATACGAAATAAATTTGTATTGCTGGTTCAAGTTCTTTTGTAATGATGCTTTTTGATCGTTGGTTCTTACAGGAGAAATTGCATTTAGAAGATAAAAGTTCTGTGTCCACCAGCCCACTGCCTTACCTCAGCCCTCGGGGGAACAGAAAGTCACACAGCTGCTTAGGAAGCTATTACCATGCCACTGTGAGCTTCCTGGTGTTGTCATTGTCATCGAGTCCCTGACAGTGTTATTTAGAAGTAAGGGATAATCACTATCAGTATATTGCATACAAGACAGTAAACTGGTTGCGAGATAGACCAATAGCCAAAGCAAAATGAAATCAGTTAATCCATTTTCAAAGTTGTTTATTGAGAGTATACTAAAGAGCTATAAATCTCATTACTATTACAGAGCACACCATAACATTCACACGAGAAGTTTCTCTCCCTGGAGAGGGTGGGGAGTTATTCCATTATGCTCACTCCATCTAGAATTTCCTGGGTGCACCACTACAGGCAGAAGAGTAAGATGAATGCCTGTTTAGCTTAGGAGTCCACGTGATCATTTTCACCACACAGCTCTCCTCTCCAGACCATAGGTATCTGCCAGAAAAACCTCGAAAGTGTGGAATTTTCCTCAGTCTTGATCATTAGTTTTCCCAGCAGCTGAGCACCAACCTGACACTTTCTCTGGAATGGTGGGGGTGTAGGAGCCCAGTGGGAGTAAAATGGCTGTGTAGACACTAGGCTGATGGGAAAGCTTTGCTTTTAAGTACACTATCTGGCCACCATAAATGTAGTCATTGAAAAGAACTTTGCTGTTTGAATTCTTGACGTATAAATTCTAAAATAATAACACCTTAGAAAACAATGTCTTGAATTACAAAGCAGCCCTGCTAACTCTTGTAAGACATATGAGTAAAATCATTTAAGTCTCAGACTGTTAGGAACTCAAACTATATCTGAATAATCTACCTTAGGCAATACTTCGCTTAGAACCACATGTAATTACACACTCAGTAAATACATTGTTTAGGGGGACAAATTTTGATTCACAAACTCTTCAAGAATATCAGAAACTACCTTGAAATTATTGTACATAATCCAATAGTTTCAGTTCAAATATATTTTAAAGATTTGAGGAATCCTGGGAAGATGGCGACGTAGGAGGACACTGGGCTCACCGCGCGTCCTGCTGATCACTTAGATTCCACCCACACCTGCCTAAATAACCCAGAAAACCGCCAGAGGATTAGCAGAACGGAGTCTCCGGAGCCAAGCTCAGACGAGAGGCCCACGGAAGAGGGTAGGAAGGGCGGCGAAGCGGTACGCGCTACATGGACTGGCGGGAGGGAGCCAGGGCGGAGGGGCGGCCTGCCAGCCAAGCAGAGCCCCCGAGTCTGGCTCGCAAAAGCGGAGGGGCCAGATGGAGTGTGTTCCAACAGCGAGAGGGACTTGACATCTGGAAGGTTATAAGCTAACAGCTCTGCTCAGAGAAAGGGAGGGCTGGAGGACAAAGGGAGGGAGAGTTGTTGAGCCCCCGGACGACAGAGCTCAGCTTGGCGGGGAACAAAGGCGCTCACCAGCGCCATCTCCCTCGCCCTTCCCCCAGCCAAATCCCAAAGGGAACCAGTACCTGCCAAAGGGAACTTGCTTGCACTGCACAAAAACCCAAAGCTGTGCTTCTGCGGATCCATCCCCCCAGCAGCGGGTCCGACTCCCTCCCGGTGCCGCAGGGCCCCTCCCGAAGCAGATCTCTGAAGGAAAAGCAAGCTGAGCCTGCCCCTCCAACCCCTGTGCACCTTGCTGATCCACCCCAGCTAATACGCCACATCCCCAGCACCACAAGCCTGGCAGTGTGCAAGTAGCCCAGACGGGCCACGCCACCCCACAGTGAATCCCGCCCCTAGGAGAGGGGAAGAGAAGGCACACACCGGTCTGACTGTGGCCCCAGCGGTGGGCTACGGGCAGACATCAGGTCTGACTGCGGCCCGCCCACCAACTCCAGTTATACACCACAGCACAGGGAAGTGCCCTGCAGTCCCGTACCACTCCAGGGACTATCCAAAATGACAAAACAGAAGAATTCCCCTCAGAAAAACATCTAGGAAATAACAACAGCTAACGAACTGATCAAAAATGATTTAAACAATATAACAGAAAGTGAATTTAGAATAACAGTCATAAAATTAATCGCTGGGCTTGAAAACAGTATAAAGGACAGCAGAGAATCTCTTGCTACAGAGATCAAGGGACTAAGGAACAGCCAGGAGGAGCTAAAAAATGCTATCAATGAACTGCAAAATAAAATGGAGGCAGCCATAGCACAGACTGAAGAAGCAGAGGAGAGAATAGGTGAACTAGAAGATAAAATTATGGAAAAAGAAGAAGCTGAGAAAAAGAGAGATAAAAAAAATCCAGGAGTATGAGGGGAAAATTAGAGAACTAAGTGATGCACTAAAGAGAAATAATATACGCATAATTGGTATTCCAGAGGAGGAAGAGAGAGGGAAAGGTGCTGAAGGTGTACTTGAAGAAATCATAGCTGAGAACTTCCCGGATCTGGGGAAGGAAAAAGGCATTGAAATCCAAGAGGCACAGAGAACTCCCTTCAGATGTAACTTGAATCGATCTTCTGCATGACATATCATAGTGAAACTGGCAAAATACAAGGATAAAGAGAAAATTCTGAAAGCAGCTAGAGATAAACGTGCCCTAACATATAAAGGGAGACCTATAAGACTCGTGACTGATCTCTCTACTGAAACTTGGCAGGCCAGAAAGGAATGGCAGGAGATCTTCAATGTGATGAACAGAAAAAATATGCAGCCAAGAATCCTTTATCCAGCAAGTCTGTCATTTAGAATAGAAGGAGAGATAAAGGTCTTCCCAAACAAACAAAAACTGAAGGAATTCGTCACCACTAAACCAGCCCTACAAGAGATCCTAAGGGGGATCCTCTGAGACAAAGTACCAGAGACATCGCTACAAGATTGAAACCTACAGATGTCACAATGACTCTAAAAACGTATCTTTCTATAATAACACTGAATGTAAATGGACTAAATGTGCCAACAAAAAACATAGGGTATCAGAATGGATTAAAAAAAAAAGACCCATCTATTTGCTGTCTACAAGAGACTCATTTTAGACCTGAGGACACTTTCAGATTGAGAGTGAGGGGATGGAGAACTATTTATCATGCCACTGGAAGTCAAAAGAAAGCTGGAGTAGCCATACTTATATCAGACAAACTAGACTTTAAATCAAAGGCTGTAACAAGAGATGAACAAGAGCATTATATAATCATCACAGGGTCTATCCATCAGGAAGAGCTAACAATTATAAATGTCTATGCGCCAAATATAGGAGCCCCCAAATATATAAAACAATTACTCACAAACATAAGCAACCTTATTGATAAGAATGTGGTAATTTCAGGGGACTTTAACATTCCACTTACAGAAATGGATAGATCATCTAGACACACGGTCAATAAAGAAACAAGGGCCCTGAATGATACATTGGATCAGATGGACTTGACAGATATATTTAGAACTCTGCATCCCAAAGCAACAGAATATACTTTCTTCTCGAGTGCACATGGAACATTCTCCAAGATAGATCACATACTGGGTCACAAACGGCCCTTCATAAGTATACAAGAATTGAAATCATACCATGCATACTTTCAGACCACAATGCTATGAAGCTTGAAATCAACCACAGGAAAAAGTCTGGAAAACCTCCAAAAGCATGGAGGTTAAAGAACATCCTACTAAAGAATGAATGGGTCAACCAGGCAATTAGAGAAGAAATTAAAAAATATATGGAAACAAATGAAAATGAAAATACAACAATCCAAACGCTTTGGGATGCAGCGAAGGCAGTCCTGAGAGGAAAATACATTGCAATCCAGGCCTATCTCAAGAAACAAGAAAAATCCCAAATACAAAATCTAACAGCATACCTAAAGGAAATAGAAGCAGAACAGCAAAGAACAGCCTAAATCCAGCAGGAGAAGAGAAATAATAAGTTCAGAGAAGAAATAAACAATATAGAATCTAAAAAAATGGTAGAGGAGATCAACGAAACCAAGAGTTGGTTTTTTGAAAAAATAAACAAAATTGACAAACCTCTAGCCAGGCTTCTCAAAAAGAAAAGGGAGATGACCCAAACAGATAAAATCATGAATGAAAATGGAATTATTACAACCAATCCCTCAGAGATACAAGCAATTATCAGGGAATACTATGAAAAATTATATGCCAACAAACTGGACAACCTGGAAGAAATGGACAAATTCCTAAACACCCACACGCTTCCAAAACTCAATCAGGAGGAAATAGAAAGCTTGAACAGACCCATAACCAGTGAACAAATTGAATCAGTCATCAAAAATCTCCCAACAAATAAGAGTCCAGGACCAGATGGCTTCCCAGGGGAGTTCTACCAGACGTTTAAAGCAGAGATAATACCTATCCTTCTCAAGCTATTCCAAAAAAATAGAAAGTGAAGGAAAACTTCCAGACTCATTCTATGAAGCCACCATTACTTTGATTCCTAAACCAGACAGAGACCCAGTAAAAAAAAGAGAACTACAGGCCAATATCCCTGATTAATATGGATGCAAAAATTCTCAACAAGATACTAACAAATCGAATTCAACAGCATATAAAAAGAATTATTCACCATGATCAAGTGGGATTCATTCCTAGGATGCAGGGCTGGTTCAACATTCGCAAATCAATCAATGTGATGCATCACATTAATAAAAGAAAAGATAAGAACCATATGATCCTGTCAATCGATGCCGAAAAGGCCTTTGACGAAATTCAGCAATGTGTCTTAATAAAAACCCTCGAGAAAGTCGGGATAGAAGGAACACACTTAAAGATCATAAAAGCCATTTATGAAAAGCCCACAGCTAACATCATCCTCAATGGGGAAAAACTGAGAGCTTTCTCCTTGATATCAGGAACACGACACGGATGTCCACTCTCACCGCTGTTGTTTAACATAGTGTTGGAAGTCCTAGCATCAGCAATCAGACAACAAAAGGAAATCAAAGGCATCAAAATTGGCAACGATGAAGTTAAGCTTTCGCTTTTTGCAGATGACATGATATTATACATGGAAAATCCGATAGACTCCACCAGAAGTCTGCTAGAACTGATACATGAATTTAGCAAAGTTGCAGGATACAAAATCAATGTACAGAAATCAGTTGCATTCTTATACACTAATAATGAAGCAACAGAAAGACAAATAAAGAAACTGATCCCATTCACAATTGCACCAAGAATCATAAAATACCTAGGAGTAAATCTAACCAAAGATGTACAAGATCTGTATGCTGAAAACTATAGAAAGCTTATGAAGGAAATTGAAGAAGATATAAAGAAATGGAAAAACATTCCGTGCTCATGGATTGGAAGAATAAATATTGTCAAAATGTCAATACTACCCAAAGCTATTTACACATTCAATGCAATCCCAATCAAAATTGGGATTCTTCTTGAAACTAGAACAAACAATCCTAAAATTCATATGGAACCACAAAAGGCCCCGAATAGCCAAAGTAATTTTGAAGAAGACCAAAGCAGGAAGCATCACAATCCCAGACTTTAGCCTCTACTACAAAGCTGTCATCATCAAGACAGCATGGTATTGGCACAAAAACAGACACATAGACCAATGGAATAGAATAGAAACCCCAGAACTAGACCCACAAATGTATGGCCAACTCATCTTTGACAAAGCAGGAAAGAATATCCAATGGAAAAAAGACAGTCTCTTTAACAAATGGTGCTGGGAGAACTGGACAGCAAGATGCAGAAGACTGAAACTAGACCACTTTCTCACACCATTCAAAAAATAAACTCAAAATGGATAAAGGACCTGAATGTGAGACAGGAAACCATCAAAACCCTAGAGGAGAAAGCAGGAAAAGACCTCTCTGACCTCAGCCATAGCAATGTCTTACTTGACACATCCCCAAAGGCAAGGGAATTAAAACAAAAATGAACTATTGGGACCTCATCGAGATAAAAAGCTTCTGCACTGCAAAACAAAACTAAAAGGCAACCAACATGATGGGAAAAGGTATTTGCAAATGACATATCAGACAAAGGGCTAGAATCCAAAATCTATAAAGAGCTCACCAAACTCCACACCTGAAAAACAAATAATCCAGTGAAGAAATGGGTAGAAATCATGAATAGACACTTCTCTAAAGAAGACATCCGGATGGCCAACAGGCACATGAAAAGATGCTCAACGTCGCTCCTCATCAGGGAAATACAAATCAAAACCACACTCAGATATCACCTCACACCAGTCAGACTGGCCAAAATGAACAAATCAGGAGACTATAGATGCTGGTGAGGATGTGGAGAAACGGGAACCCTCTTGCACTGCTGGTGGGAATGCAAATTGGTGCAGCCACTCTGGAAAACAGTGTGGAGGTTCCTCAAAAAATTAAAAATAGACCTACCCTACGACCCAGCAATAGCACTGCTAGGAATTTACCCAAGGGATACAGGAGTACTGATGCATAGGGGCACTTGTACCCCAATGTTTATAGCAGCACTCTCAACAATAGCCAAATTATGGCAAGAGCCGAAATGTCCATCAACTGATGAATGGATAAAGAAATTGTGGTTTATATACACAATGGAGTACTACGTGGCAATGAGAAAGAATGAAATATGGCCCTTTGTAGCAACGTGGATGGAACTGGAGAGTGTTATGCTAAGTGAAATAAGCCATACAGAGAAAGACAGATACCATATGGTTTCATTGTTATGTGGATCCTGAGAAACTTAACAGAAACCCATGGAGGAGGGGAAGGAAAAAAAAAAAAAGGAAGTTAGAATGGAAGAGAGCCAAAGCATAAGAGACTCTTAAAAACTGAGAACAAACTGAGGGTTGATGAGGGGTGGGAGGGAGGGGAAGGTGGGTGATGGGTATTGAGGAGGGCACCTTTTGGGATGAGCACTGGGTGTTGTATGGAAACCAATTTGACAATAAACTTCATATATTGGAAAAAAAAAAGATTTGAGAGAATATAGGTGTTTAACCATTTTTCAAAATCTAAAAAAATATGAGCCTAGTTAGGAAAAGCTAAACTCCACTCATCCCCTAAACTAAAAAAAAAAAAAAAAAATCTATTCCCTTCTAATGTCTTCACTGTTGAGAAGAACAATAAGTTAGAAAGTTATAGCCCAGGGGCGCCTTGGTGGCTCAGTCGGTTGAGCGTCCGACTTTGGCTCAGGTCATGATCTCACAGTTCGTGAGTTCGAGCCCCGCATCAGGCTGCGTGCTGACAGCTCAGAGCCTGGAGTCTGCTTCAGATTCTGTGTCTCCCTCTCTCTCTGCCATTCCCCTTCTCATGCTCTGTCTCTCTCTGTCTCTCAAAACTAAATAAATGTTAAAGAAAAGAAAAGTTATAGCCCACTTCCAACTTTGGCTCAGGTCATGATCTCACTGTGAGTTTGAACCCCACATCAGGCTCTGCACTAACAGCTCAGAGCCTAGAGCCTGCCTAGGATTCTGTGTCTCCCTCTCTCTCTGCCCTTTCCCTGCTCATGCTCTGTCTTTCTCTCAAAAGTAAGTGAACATTAACAAAAAATTTTTAAAGCAATAGCCCAGAAGGGGGGCAACAAAATGATTTTATACCAAATGTGGGGTCTGTTTAATTAATATTGCCTGCCTGCAGATTTGGGTTGAGAGTCTGAGTATCTTGATTATTTAGTGATTTACACGATAGGTGTGGGAAGGAGAAATGAGATCTATTTATATGAGGTTGTACAGAGGTATTTAGCTTTGTGAATGCCAAAATGGGAATTCAAGATGTGATTTGCTGCAGACTCAAGTAGTCAGTCTAAAACATGTTTATTTTTCCTTACTGATCATAAGAGATCAAGCTAGAAACTCAAAAGGGTAAGATAGGTTCTGAGTCAAGATCAAAAAATGGCATGCACCAAGACCCAGATTCTTCTTTTCTTCTTATAATATATATATATGCAACTGGATATAAGAGCTAAGATATTTATATTATATATTAAAATATGATATTATCATTATATATATTATATAACATATTAAGTTAAATATGTTAAATAATTAAATATAATAAATTAATTACATATGTATAATTATAAATTATATAAATATATTTAAGATATATAAATATATTACATATTAAATTAACACCTATATGTTTAGTATTATGTATGAAAATCATATATATGTATATATTTGCTTTTTTTTTAATCAACTAAGGTAGTGGTTAAAGATGACAGCAAATTCTATGACACTCCTCTGATTGAGAGATGGGATCTATGTGCACTTCCCTTGAAAGTATGTGTCTCCTTGCAGTCCAAAACAGATGTAGGCAATTACAATAGTGTAACGGTTGAATTCAAGCTCTGGATCCCAACCTCTGATCTGACACTGTGACCTTGACCAAGTTTTTAAACAACTTTCCTTTTCTCAGCTATAAAGTGAATATAATGTTGTTGCCTGTCTAATAGGTTATTGGGAGATTTAAATAAGATGCTGTGTGTGTTGTGCTTAGTATAGGGTCTGTCACTTAGTATATGTTCAATAAATGAATTATCATTATTACAATAGGATTAAGTTGAAGTGTTTTGGGAGCAAACAGAGGGATATTATCCAAGTGGTAGTGATGAGAGATCAGAAGAGACCTCCTGGGAGAAATGACTTTTAACCCAAGACCGGCAGGTGAGAAGAAGTTGCCCTATGAAGCAGGAAGTGGGGTGGGAGGTGGCTTGAAGGAGAGAGGGGGACAGGGACTTTCAAGCCAAGAGAGCAGATGACATGCAAACATCATCCAAGTGTTCCAGAAGTACTTGAGTACAGTGGAATACAGGAGCTATGTGCTTGTGATAAAACTCATTCTATTCAGTAATTACAGGCAAATGGATATTTCTGGTTGTTTCTCTGATGGTAGGTGGTAGAGAAAACATGTGAAGTTATCATAGTATTTTAAACCTGTGTCATTTAGTATAGGGAAGAATTTCACAATGGAATTTATTTTTAAAACTTTTATTCTCAAAACCAGTAACAGAAAGGAGGTTGAAAGTCTTGAAGACAATACTAGCCATACTAACATCATGAGTTGTCAAAGTGGTGGATTATTTGGTGCCTATGACATGCTAGATCCTGTGCAGGTTTGGAAGAGGTCAAAATAAGACAGAAGCATGTCCTGTCTCATTAAATCCAAAGGTTCAGTTAATGTGGGGGAGGTAGGATAGCAGGGCATAGGATAGGGTGACCGACCATCCCAGTTTTCCCAGGACTGAGGGGTTTCCCAGGTGTTAAAACTTGGAATGTCTTCAACAAACCAGGGCAAGTTGACTACTCTCCCGGCAGAAGCTGAACCAATAGCTTAGGGTCATTTTATGACATTGTAGGGAACCGTGGGCCTCTGTTTTGACACACGGAGTTTTCCAAAGGTAACTCTCTCCTGGAGGCCAACCAGTTAGCGGGTTCCGTATTAGTCCAGGGAAGCAGTGAGGAAGGCCTGAAGGTGGGCAGCTGCCGGGGGATGGAGAGGATGGGACAAATTTGAAAGACTTCAGAGACAGCCTCGGCCAGCAATTGGAAGTAGGAGGCGAGGGCAAGACAGAACTCCAGGAGACCTGGACCAAGGAGAGGTGGATGAACTGGGGTGGGATTATAGGAGGGGGGAGGGAGACACAGGAAAATCAATTATCCCTTCAAACATGGTGTGTCCTCAGCAACCGTGAAGTGCCAATTATGTCGAATTCTCTGGCGAGAGCTTCTGCTGCTCCTGTTCTGCTTGTCCCTCTGCTCTCATAGAAGACCTTCCTGCACTCCGGGCTGCAATGGTCATGCAAAGGGCTTCCTGCCTTTTGTAGTTCTCCCTCTTCCCCTGCTGGGCTACCAATGTGTATCTCTGATAGACTTCCTTTCGGTGGTTATAAGCTAGTAATAGCATAGAAAGTCCGAAGCAGTCACTAAGAGCTGCCATAGGCAGGTGACTATTCTCAAAGTGCAGTTCACAGCAGAAGCAGTCAGGGGGAAGTTTACAAAGGCAAAGCGGTTTCACAGGACTTGCTTAGGTATCTGCTCACTCTGGCCACCAAAATATCTTTTTTCCAATAATTTTTTTGGAACGGTTCTAATTGCAAAAACGAAATCACATGAAGAAAGCACATAAAGAAAAGTAAATATCACCCGAACCAACCCAATGATTGCAGGAATAGCTACAGTTAAAGTTGGGTTTCATTTCCCTTATTATATATGTGGAACCTCAAAGTACCAGATTTCACCTGTGAGGTAAAAATAAGCTTCTTCAGCAGCCACCTGAGACATTGGAATGATGTCTTGATTTTTCCCAGAGTTCCTCACCCAACAAATTCTTGGAGATTCACAGCCATCTGTGTCTATACTTACACCAAGCCACCATTTTTGTTTGCTTGTTACCACCAATCAAGCAGTGAGTTTACACTTGCCCTTGAAGCAGACTCAGTAGCCACTGAATGTTAGAGCTCATCACCCACTGTTGGTTTCTATTCCCATCTATAAATCACCTCCAATTCTGCCAGCTCTATATTATGATTGACAGGCTAGGTGAGTGATTGGAAGGTCATCCATTTTCTGCATAAACTAGCCAAGAGTGGCTACTGTGTTTGTACCTAAAGACAGTGATCATTACATAGACTTTCTTTAAAATGTCTGATTGAGTCCAAATGTGTGCTTCTATTCAGGATAAGGCACTAACAAGTTTTTGGGAGCCCTGTGGGTGGGTGAAGGCTTGGTTGGTTGGCTTCACCCTAAGGTGATTTTGTGGAGAGAAGACCCCCAATGATCAGTATCTATAGGTCTATTATTTTGGCCTGAAAAAGAATCAACTCAGAGGGAGGAGCCAAGATGGCAGAACAGCATGGAAGTTTTTTGTGTGTCTCACGTCCATGAAATAGAGCCAGACCAACACTAAACCATGCTACACACCTAGAAAACTGACTGGAGGATTAACACAACAATCTGCACAACCTGAGCCACAGAATTCACCAGGTACAGGGCGCGGAGAAGTGAACTTAGGGAGCAAGAGGGTACAGGAAGGGAGGCGCTTTTGTGAGTGGAGAGAGGACGGAGACTGGGAGTGGGGGGAGTACACGGGAAAAGCACCCCTCTCCAAAAGCAGCTGGAGAGAAAGTGGAAAATTAGAAACAGCTGCAGGGACTAAACTAAAAAGGGAGAAAGGAAAAAGGAGAAAGGAGAGGGTTTACATTCCATTAAGACTGTAAATAAGGGGAGCGCAAAGGCTGCAACTCTGCAGCTCCATACCTGGTGGTGCTCTGGTGGGAAAGGCGAATCCCCAGGAACAGAGTGGGATCCGGGAGGTTCTCAGGCCACATGGAGAAAAGCAGTTCCACTGCTGGAAGGACATTTGGTAGAGACTGTTGAAGCCACCTGGTCCCAGCGGACCCCAGAAAACGGCCACATTCGCTGGTGCTGGAACAAGGCCGTTAAGGGTGAAGCCCGGTGCCAGATGTGTGTTGTGATTTTCGATAATCCCTGAAAAGCTGCTGCTGCGCTATCTTGTGAACTTTTTCTGGGGTGGGTTGGCACCTGGCCGCAGTCTCAGGGCACCGGCAGCAGCAGGGTCCAGCAAGCGTTCCTGGGTGCAGCTGACATTTGGCCACTGCTCATTAGGCCATTGTTTGGTGAGACCCTCCTGCAGAGGGGCGGAGCGGGTCAAAGCTGCAGTCCTTCAGAAGTAAGGGGCCGGGGAAAACAGCCACATCTGAGACAATACTCGGGAGAGGTACTGCCTGGGGCCTGGTCACGGAGAGTGGAAAAGCGGAGAGTAGACGAAAGCTGAAGACAGAGGACTGGTGCGCGATTGCCGATCCAGAACAGACTGGGTAGAGCGCTGACGCCATTTTTACCGCTTCCGCACATGCGCATATGCACCTATGAGCGCCGCCACAATCTACCCCAGTAGGCTAGCAGCGCCATCTAGTGGAGAACGGAGCCATTACACTGAGCCCCGCCCAATTGGGCCAACTTGGCTCTTCAAGAACACAAGTCTCACCGCCGTCTTAGTTTATGGACTATAAAGCGCTACATAGACTGACTTCTAGGGGAAAACGAAATAATTTCCGTCCTACTTCAATCTGTTAGCAGGTCCATCTATTCAATTTTCTTTCTTCTTTTTTTCTCTTTTACACTTCTTTTTCTTGAATACAGAGAGAGAAAAAACTCGTTTTTATTTTCAATTTTTATTAAAAATATTTTTCTTTAATTTTTATTACTATATTCTTAACTCTTGTGTAAATTTTTACAAATTCTACTTTACTTCCGTCATTTTATTTTAATCTACTTTAGTGTATTCACCTTTTCAAATTTTCAAACGATTTCCTTTTTTTCCCCTTTTTTTCTTTCTTTTTCTTTTTTCTCTTTTTCATTTATTTTTCTTGAATGCAGAAAGAGAAAAACTTCATTTTTACTTTCGATTTCTATTAAAAATATTTTTCTTTAATTTTTTTACTATATTTTTTGATTTATGTAAATTTTTTCAAATTCTATTTGCTTCCATCATTTTATTTTAGTCTACTACTGTGGGTTCACTTTTTCAAATTTTCAAATGATTTCCTTTTTTTTCTTTTTTAATCTTTTTTCTCTTTTTCATTTCTTTTTCTTGAATGCAGAAAAAGAAAACATTCATATTTTTAATTTTTATTAATTTTTTTAATTTTTTTCTATGTTATTCTTTACTTTTGTGTATAATTTTTCAAATTCTATTTACTCCCATCATTTCATTTTAGTCTACTTCAGTGTATTCATTTTTGAAATTCTCAAACGATTTCTTTTTTTTTTTAATTTTTTTTTCTTCCCCCCTCTTTTTTCTTTTTTTCTCTAATCTGTCAAACCACATTCAACACCCAGACAAGACACACCTAGAATCCAGCATCATTTGTTCCATTTGTGTGTGTATGTGTTTAATTTTTAATTTTAATATTTTATAAATTTTAATTTTTCTACCTCATTAATTCCTTTTCTCTCTTCAAAATGACAAAACGAAGGAATTCACCCCAAAAGAAAGAGCATGAAGAAAAGACAGCCAGGGATTTAACCAACACAGATACAAGCAAGATGTCTGAACCAGAATTTAGAATCATGATAATAAGAATACTAGCTGGAGTCGAAAATAGATTAGAATCCCTTTCTGCAGAGATAAAAGAAGTAAAAAATAGCCATAATGAAATTAAAAATGCTATAACTGAGCTGCAATCACGGATGGATGCAGCGGCGGCAAGGATGGATGAGGCAGAACAGAGAATCAGCGATATAAAGGACAAACTTATAGAGAATAATAAAGCAGAAAAAAAGAGGGAGATGAAGGCAAAAGAGCACGATTTAAGAATTAGAGAAATCAGTGACTCATTAAAAAGGAACACCATCAGAATCATAGGGGTCCCAGAAGAGGAAGAGAGAGAAATAACGATAGAAGGGTTATGTGAGCAAATCATAGCAGAAAACGTTCCTAACCTGGGGAAAGACACAGACATCAAAATCCAGGAAGCACAGAGGACCCCCATTAGATTCAACAAAAAACAACCATCAACAAGGCATATCATAGTCAATATACATATATATATGTATATATACATACATATACGTATATATACATATATATATGTATACGTATATATATATACATATTTATCTCAAAAGCAACAAAGATTATAAAGGACCAGAGAACACCACCAGAAACTCCAACTCTACAAGCATCATAATGGCAATAAATTCATATCTTTCAGTACTCACTCTAAATGTCAATGGACTCAATGCTCTAATCAAAAGACATAGGGTAACAGAATGGATAAGAAAACAAGATCCATCTATATGCTGTTTACAAGAGACCCACTTTAGACCTAAAGACACCTTCAGATTGAAAACAAGGGGATGGAGAACCATCTATCATGCTAATGGTCAATAAAAGAAAGCCGGAGTAGCCATACTTATATCAGACAATCTAGACTTTAAAATAAAGACTGTATCAAGAGATGCAGAAGGGCATTATATCATAATCAAGAGGTCTATCCACCAAGAAGACCTAAGAATTGTAAACATTTATGCACCAAATGTGGCAGCACCCAAATAAATAAATCAATTAATCACAAACATAAAGGAACTCATCGATACTAATACCATAATAGTAGGAGACTTCAACACCCCACTCACAGCAATGAACAGATCATCTAATCAAAAAATCAACAAGGAAACAATGGCTTTGAATGACACACTGGACCAGATGGACTTAACAGATATATTCAGAACATTGCATCCTAAAGCAGCAGAATATCCATTCTTCTCCAGTGCACATGGAACGTTCTCCAGAATAGACCATATACTGGGGCACAAATCAGCCTTAAGTAAGTACAAAAAAGATCAAGATCATACCGTGCATATTTTTATACCACAATGCTATGAAACTTGAAATCAACCACAAGAAAAAATTTGGAAAAGTAACAAATACTTGGATACTGAAGAATATCCTACTAAAGAATGAATGGGCTAGCCAAGAGGTAAAAGAGGAAATTAAAAAGTATATGGAAGTCAATGAAAATGATAATACCACAACCCAAAATCTCTGGGACCAGCAAAGGCAGTCATAAGAGGAGAGTATATAGCAATCCACGCCTTCCTAAAGAAGGAAGAAAGATCTCAGATACACAACCTAACCTTACGACTTAAGGAGTTGGAAAAAGAACAGCAAATAAAACCCCAAACCAGCAGAAGACAGGAAATAACAAAGATTACAGCAGAAGTTAATGCTATTGAAACCAAAAAAACAGTAGAACAGATCAATGAAACCAGAAGCTGGTTCTTTGAAAGAATTAACAAAATTGCTAAACCACTAGTCAGTTTGATCAAAAAGAAAAAGGAAAGGACCCAAATAAATAAAATCAAGAATGAAAGAGGAGAGATCACAACCAACACAGCAGAAATAAAAACAATAATAAGAGAATATTGTGAGCAATTATATGCCAATAAAATGGGCAATCTGGAAGAAATGGACAAATACCTAGAAACATATACACTACCATAACTGAAACAGGAAGAAATAGAAAATATGAACAGACCCATAACCAGTAAGGAAATTGAATTAGTAATCAAAAATCTGCCAAAAAAACAAGAGTCCAGGGCCAGATGGCTTTCCAGGGGAATTCTACCAAACATTTAAGGAAGAGTTAACACCTATTCTCTTGAAGCTGTTCCAAAATACAGAAATGAGGAAAACTTCCGAACTCTTTCTATGAAGCCAACATTACTTTGATTCCCAAACCACAAAGAGACCCCACTAAAAAGGAGAAGTATAGACCAATTTCCCTGATGAACATGGATGCAAAAATCCTCAACAAGATATTAGCCAACCAGCTCCAACAATACATTAAAAAAACTATTCACCACTACCAAGTGGGCTTTATACCTGGGATGCAGGGCTGGTTCAATATCCGCAAAACAATTAATGTGATTCATGAAATCAATAAAAGAAAGGACAAGAACCATATGATCCTCTCAATAGATGCAGAGAAAGCATTTCACAAAGTACAGCATCCTTTCTTGATAAAAACCCTCAAGAAAGTAGGGATAGAAGGAGCATGTCTCGAGATCATAAAAGCAATATATGAACACCCAACGCTAATATCATCCTCAATGGGGAAAAACTGAGAACTTTTCCCCTAAGGTCAGGAACGAGACAGGGATGTCCACTCTCACCACTGTTATTCAACATAGTATTGGAAGCCTTAGCCTCTGCAATCAGACAACATAAAGAAATAAAAGGCATCCAAATCGGCCAAGGAGGAGGTCAAACTTTCACTCTTCGCAGATAACATGATACTCTATATGGAAAACCCAAAAGATTCCACCAAAAAACTGCTAGAATTGATTCATGAATTCAGCAAAGTTGCAGAATATAAAATCAATGCACAGAAATTGGTTGCATTCCTATACACCAACAATGAAGCGACAGAAAGAGAAATCAAGGAATCGATCCCATTTACAGTTGCACAAAAAACCATAAAATACCTAGGAATAAATCTAACCAAAGAGGCTAGAAGAGGATGAAAACTATAGAAATCTTATGAAAGAAATTGAAGAAGACACACAAAAAAAAAAAATGGAAAAAGATTCCATGCTTCTGGATAGGAAGAACAAATATTGTTAAAATGTCAATACTACCCAAAGCAATCTACATATTCCATGCAATCCCTATCAAAATAACACCAGCATTCTTCACAGAGCTAGAACAAATAATCCTAAAATTTTTATGGAACCAGAAAAGACCCTGAATAGCCAAATTGATCTTGAAAAAGAAAACCAAAGCAGGAGGCATCACAATCCCAGACTTCCAGCTATACCACAAAGCTGTAATCATCAAGACAGTATGGTATTGGCACAAGAACAGACACTCAGATAAATGTAACAGAATAGAGAACTCAGAAATCGACCCACAAACGTATGGCTAACTAATCTTTGACAAAGCAGGAAAGAATATCCAATGGAATAAAGACAGTCTCTTCAGCAAGTGGTGGTGGGAAAACTGGACAGCGACATGCAGAAGAATGAACCTGGAGCACTTTCTTACACCATACACAAAAATAAACTCAAAATGGATGAAAGACCTAAATGTAAGACAGGAAGCCACCAAAATCCTTGAGGAGAAAGCAGGCAAAAACCTCTTTGATCTTGGCCGCAGCAACTTCTTACTCAACACGTCTCCAGAGACAAGGGAAACAAAAGCAAAAATGAACTACTGGGACCTCATCAAAATAAAAAGCTTCTGCACAGCGAAGGAAACAATCAGCACAACTAAAAGGCAACTGACAGAATGGGAGAAGATATTTGCAAATGACATATCAGATAAAGGGTTAGTATCCAAAATCTACAAAGAACTTCTGAAACTCAACACCCAAAAAACAATAATCCAGTCAAGAAATGGGCAAAAGACATGAATAGACACTTCTCCAAAGGAGACATCCAGATGGCCAATCGATACACGAAAAAATGCTCAACATCACTCATCATCAGGGAAATACAAATCAAAACCACAATGAGATACCACCTTATACCTGTCAAAATGGCTAACATTAACAACTCAGGCAACAACAGATGTTGGCAAGAATGCGGAGAAAGAGGATTTCTTTTGCATTATTGGTGGGAATGAAAGTTGGTGCAGCCACTCTGCAAAACAGTATGGAGGTTCCTCAAAAAACTAAAAATAGAACTACCCTACGACCCAGCAATTGCACTACTAGGCATTTACCCACGGGATACAGGTGTGCTGTTTCAAAGGGACACATGCACCCCCATGTTTATAGCAGCACTATCAGCAATAGCCAAAGAATGGAAAGAGCCCAAATGTCCATCGATGGATGAATGGATAAAGAAGAAGTGGTATATGTATACAATGGAGTATTACTCGGCAATCAAAAAGAATGCAATCTTGCCATTTGCAACTATGTGGATAGAACTGGAGGGTATTATGCTAAGTGAAATTAGTCAGAGAAAGACAAAAATCGTATGATTTCATTCATATGAGGACTTTAAGAGACAAAACAGATGAACATAAGGGAAGGGAAACAAAGTAATATAAAAAGAGGGAGGGGGACAAAACAGAAGAGACTCATAAATACGGAGAACAAATGGAGGGTTACGGGAGGGGTTATGGGAGGAGGGGATAGGATAAATGGGTAAGGGGCACTAAGGAATCTACTCCTGAAATCATTGTTGCACTATATGCTAACTAATTTGGATGTAAATTTTTAAAAAATAAAAAATTAAATTAAAAAAAATCAACTCAAAGAGAGGAACTTTCTAGTTTACTTCCTGGGGGTTATAAATTTAGTTTCTCTCATTTTCAGAGCAAGGTGTGAGAGGGGTCAGGAATCCCACCCTTCAGTATTGATCCTTTCATAGCACCACTCTCTTTTAAGTTTTCCACTAATTCCTGAGCTTCTCTGACATTCTGCCAAATTCTGGACTTCTCCCACTACTGGTTAAGAATCCAGCTTTCTTTGAGTCTGTTGAAGTCAGCTACCACCTGTTAGGCCCTTTCCTAGCTCCAGAATTTGTTCTCTTCCTCTGCTTCCATTCCTTGTCCTTTATTATTTGCATGGAGGTTTGTGAAGCAGAAGTAAATTAGTATGTTCAATCCACTTTTTTAACTGAAAGACTAATCCATTTTAATGACCAAATAATGTTTTGTGCAATGGATCTGCTATAATTCATCTAAATGATGACTCACTTTTTAACTTGTACACTATTTCTCACTTTCAGTTAGTTTGAATAATGTCCCTGTGGAGTAGATATGTGGGACTGGAGAAGTGTCTGTACAGAAAGTCCAGACAGGCCTGCTCAATCTAAAGCTGCCGTTCAAGCATTTACTCTGGGTAATTCAGGATCTTTTGGACAAATGCTCTGTCTTTCAGAATCCTTCCTCCTGTCTCTTCTAAATGAGTGGCTGGGATGTAGGGGGTCAGGTAATTTATGCCCACATGGTAGCAGGAAAAGGATTCCACCCAGATTCTTTAGTGGAGGGTGATAAGAGAAGAGCGTCTGCGGAAGAATTTCACTTCCTTCTATGTAACATCTCTTTCCCCTCAAGTGACCAAGACGTATGGGCCATCCCCCCTGATTCCATTACCTCTTTTCCCATAATTCACTAGGACAAAAGGGTAGCCTTTCTTCTGGACTCTTCTTTATTTCTGTTTGGGATAGTACCCCAATATCTTTCCTGAGGTGGCATTCACCCTCCCCTCTTCCCTGGAGTTATAAACCTAGAATGATTGCTAGAGATCATGGTTTATGGAGGACAGGGATGAAAAATTATACATTTAATATTGTCACAATAATATCTCTTATGAGCAAAATTAAACTTAGGTGCTAGAAATCAGAACAGGGGTTGCTTCCAGTGGAGGTGTGGACTGGGAAGGGATGCTAATAATGTCCTGGGATGAAAACAATAAATAAATAAAACATTCTATATCTTGAAGGCATATAGGTTGAGAGGGTGTGTGGATTTGTTAAAACTCATTGAATGGTACACTTAGCATTTGTCCACTTCCCTATACATAAATGATACCTCGATAAACAATATTTTTAAAATAGAAAAAGTTAACTTTGTCATCCTCATCTTTATGGTTAAATCTTTGAATATATTCACAATTACTGCCATAGCGAAAGTTCCTCAAAGTAGAATTTGGGGACATAAAAACACATACCCTTTTAGGGGTTTTGTTACATTTTACCAAATCAACTTCCAGAAAGGCACTTTCTTATTTACACTTCGAAAAAGTGTTTGAGCATGGACATCAGGATCTTAACCACCATGGTTTCATCTGTCATTTAGCTTTAGAAATACAAATGGGATAATTTACACAAAAATGTATACAGATAACAGATTCCTTGAGAATTACTAATCCTATTTTATGGTTTGGGAAGAATGTAAATTTATTGAATAATTAAGATAAGTATACCTGGGGGGCACCTGGGGGGCTCAGTATGTTAAGCATATGACTCTTGATTTCAGCTCAGTCCGTGGGATTAAGCCCTGTGTCAGGCTCTGAGCTAATACCCCAGAACCTGCTTGGAATTCTCTCTCTTCCTCTCTCTCTGCCCCTCCCCTGCTTGTGCACTCTCTCTCTCTTTCTCTTTCTCTCTCTCTCTGTCACAATAAAAATAAACTTCAAAATATATATATATATGTGTATATACATATATATATACATATATATATATGTCAAGGATGAATTTCAACTATAAATTCAGGTATGTAGGAAAGATAAACTTACCTATTCTCTGTATCTTAACTTCATATCCATGTTTGAGTCCCTATTCTTCTGCACGGATAGGAAAATGAACCTAATTCCTTCTAGGAGTTCGCAGCGGGGTCTCATGCAGAGACAAGGCATGGGTGACGGAAGCTGGGCATACCTTCTTGTGCTTCAATTCTCACTGCAGATACTTAGCACATTTCCTGGCCCGGAGTCCGTTCAGGGTCCAGAGACTCCAAAAATCCAGGGCCGTGCTCGGGGCAAACATTCTCTTTCCAGACATACCATCCAGCCCCTTCTCTCTGGGGTCTCACCAAGCCTCTAGTGTCTACACACCTTGTCTCTCCTTCTATGTCTTTCTCTACTATCCTTACTCCACCACACCCAGACCTTCTTCTAAGGGCTGAAACTTGAAACCTCATTAGAAAAAAAGACTTGGAAATTATTTGCTTTCCACTCAGCCCAGCTATGAGTTCAGTGACCAGAAATGGAACAACTCCTGAGCTGGCAGAAACCCACGATGTCCTGATGGCCTCTACTGGCCTGAGTTCAAATGGCTAGTCAACAGTGGACCTGTGTTCTAATTCAGACCTGCATTGTTAAACTGGCCCTCTGGTGGTCTGCAAGTGAGTACAATTTCCACAGTGACTGCCTTTTGCCTGGTGGCAGTTTAGACAGCAGAAGACTCAGGACCAACTCAGAGGGATGGATCCCCCATAATTCAGCCACCTGACAGCACTAATGCGGGTGGCTGCCAACAGGAAGCTTTTGCCCGCCCAATTCTCAGTTATTTCTGCAAGCCATGTCAAGGAGGACTGTGATGCATGGGAGGAGAGCAAACCTCAGCACTAATCCCTTCCGTCCTGGGGCCTGTACACAGAGCTGCTAAACTACTCCACCCAAGCACCAGCGGCTGATCTGAGCATGGCCTCCTCTGCTGTGCCTTCCACAGTCTCTGGTGGAAGTGTTAATGACAGGGAAATGGCCAGCAGCAGGAGGCAAAGAGCAGAGGCAGGAAAAAGCCCGGCCATGGTACAAAAGGCAATAATTAGCTTTCAGATAATCACAATTTGAAGTTACCCAAATCCGAGCCATTTTAAAAGGTGGCTGTCTCGAGGGTTAAGTTTTCTGAACCAAGAGTAGGGACAGAATAGCAACCAGGGCTAAAAGCAAAGGGCTGTGAACATCCCTGCAGCAAGGATCCCATATCAGTGGGTGTCACAGAGTTTATCCTTCTTCCCTCCCCCACTGCCACCATGCACCTGAGCATCAGCAGCACAATCACTCGGTCAGATAATCACTGGAGATTGTGCACAGAAAGCCATGAAGGAACCAGTGTCATCTCATACCGCTGGTTTGCTCGAGGACGAGCTGGCTCAGCACAGCATCACACAGTAGGCAGCAGCCTTCATGTTGGCATAAACCTACAGAATCGAATGCTTCTGCTTGCTCCTGGCTGGTTTACACCCTCTCCTGTCATTCCAGAAGGAATTAGACCGGCTCCGACTAGGTGCTATGCTGCTCCATATGGACCACCACACAAAGGATACAAAAATGTCACGCTCAGCATTAAAGCAGGGGCTCACACTGCTATCTTGTGACCCTCACAACCTCAATCTGAAATGCAGCTTCCTTATTCTGTATACAGCACGGCTGGTGTATTGCAAAAGCCAGTAGATCAGATTCCGCCCCCTCCCCTCGCCCCGACTCTTTTTAGTTTCAAAACCCTTCCCAAATAGAATTGAGTTAAAAGAAAATGCTGGTTTGCTCTTTTTCTTGGAAGGGAGGAGAAGGATGAAGGTCTTTGGAAACCAGTTCAGACGAGTTTGAATACAATTAAACAGGTGGCTCCTATCTGCCTGCCATCCGCAATTTTCAGATTTCTGTTCTAAGCCCCATGTTGCTTAGTTCCTTCCCACCGATGTGAGTAGAGTGGAATAGAGACTGAAAGCCAGTAAGATCCGTTACCTTCCGGTAATGCCCAGGTAATTCTTAGAAAAGCCACCATAGTATCAGAGTACTCTCAATTAATATGTATTGACCTTGAAAACCATTTCAAGGGGCGCCCAGGTGGCTCAGTCAGTTAAACGTCTGACTTCGCCTCAGGTCATGACCTTATGGCTCGTGAGTTTGAGCCCCGCGTCGGCTCTGTGCTGACAGCTCGGAGCCTGGAGCCTGCTTCAGATTCTGTCCCTCCCTCTCTCTGCCCCTCCCCTGCTTGTTCTCTGTCTCTCTCCTTCAAAAATAAATAAATATTAAAAATTAAAAAAATTTTTTTTAAATCTATACTTACCAGCATCGATGTTGGTGCCTTCATCTATTTAAAAAATTGAAATAGACCCAATATAGAAAATTGACCCACTATAGAAAAAGTATGTGACTTTACATTCCTTCTGGGTCTTCACAAGGTCAAGCTCACAAGATACAGGGAATAGAAGCCTGAAGCTGAAGCTCACTGACCCAGGAAGGGATTAGTGGCCTGAAAGACCCCTGGTGCCATTGTTGCCCTGAATAGAGGAAGAGAATTTAGGCACCTGCCTTGGCCAATCTGACTAGGTCATTCCAATGAATAGATCTTTAAAAATCTCTTGAACACCCACTGTGTTCAAACTTCTAGACTAACCACTTCAGGGAAGACTCTATCATGGTTGTAGACTGATTCTTTGTGTTTATAGATGAGTTTCCAAGTATTAATTATTTATGTCCTGTGATGCACAATGCTAACATGAGGACCATTTGTTTAAAAACACGAAAAAAAAAAGGACTGAAGCCAATCTGGGTTTGAGCCCCAAATCAATCACCTTACCAGTTCTGTTTCCTCATCTGTGTCTTGAGAATAAAAACCCCAAATCCTCTTTCACAGGGTTGTTGGGCTCATAAAATTGAGGTCACAAAAATTGTGACAAATCATTGTTCCCTGGCTTTTTTCTCCATCCCAGAACCCTAGCAGTCTAAAGTTCTCCGAAAGCAATTCAGAGGCCCCCAGAGGGCAGGGGTTTCCATGTGACTCTTGGCCTCTTGGATTCTCTGTGACTCCCACCTTCTTCCACCTCTCCTGTTGCTGCCAGCACCAAAGGCAAGGGCCAGGCTGCCAACTCCCACTGACAACAGTGCTGTGGCTCACACACACATCCACAGTCTCTGCTATCATAGGAAGGTCTGGGGCCAATGTTGCAAGTGGGCCTTTTTTGCTTTTGCTCTTTTTGTTGGCTGAGCAGAAAAGTGGTCTAGGGACAAGACACAGAGCAACATTCAGGCTGGCCCCTTTACTGTGCTCACCTCCACATGTGACTTCCATTCTCTAATCCTGTGGGACAAGATACAGACAGGAGACTCCTTTTTACACACCTGCTCAGGCACATCAGGATCCCATGAGCTAGACCTTTTCTCTCTCGCTTGTCCAGCATCTAGCATCGCTCTAGGCACAAAGTTGGTGCCCTCTAAATGCCTGTGGAAGAAGTGAATGAAGTCAGTCACCTCCCCTCCTTTATGTATAACAAAGTACACAGGTATGAATGAAATCATGAGGGTGTTACATGACTCTCTTCATCTTGCCGTGTTTAAAAAACCAACCAGGGCAAATTTAAGATTTTAAGAGAGTTCATCATGTCTTACTTTGTTCATAGTGTGAAAAGTAATGGAAATGGTCAGGTTTGGGGGTCGGGGGTTGTTGGTTCACTTTTTGCTCTCTTTTCATTCACCTTTAGGTCCTTCCTTCTTCCATGATTTATTGTTGGCCTGGGACCCGAAATCCTTACTTACAGGAATGTGTTGCATCTCCTAACACCATGGCAGAATGCAGACCCAGAGTGCCAGCCACTGCCTACCACAGAGCATGCCTGTACTTTTGTTCCACGCAAAAGGTGCCCCGTTTTTGCAACAAGTGAAATGTCACTCCTCTTTTGAATGCCACCTCTGAGGAACTTTCTCTAACACTCTTCACGCCCTACTCCCGTTTGGACAACAAATGGTCCTCTCTGCATTCCCAGAGCTGTTTTTATCACCTGACCAGTGTAATGCCACTTATCTGTTAATTATTCATGTGTTTGTCTCATGGGCCAGATTTTAAGTTCCCCAAGGTTGGGGAGCGCCTCTTCTTCACACCATCACTGGAGCCAACCCCACAATAGATTCTCTGTAGATGTGTGTCATTAGAAAATCTTCGGAAAAGGGGCGCCTGGGTGGCTCAGTCCATTAAGCGTCTGACTTCTGCTCAGGCCATGATCTCACAGCTCAGCTCGTCAGTTCAAGCCCTGCATCGAGCTCTGTGCTGACAGCTCAGAGCCGGGAGCCTGCTTCCGAGTCTGTATCTCCCTCTCTCTCTGCTCCTCCCCCACTTACACTCTGTCTCTCTCTCTCTCAAAAATAAAAAAAAATCTAAAAATATAGAAAATCTTTGAAAAAAAATAAAATTAAAAAGCAATATAAATATATCTGATTTGTGCTCACCCCTTCCTCCTCCCCTCCACACTCATAGACACATAAACGCAAACCATGTGCACGTATACTGTGAGCATGCCTGTGAGTACGTTTATGGTCATACCATGTCCATTGCAAACACCCAAAACGTTACAGGTCCAGTGGGTAAGTCCCTTTACCTTCTCCTCACTGCGGGGAGGCTCTGTTTTGATCTGTGCTTATACAATTAGAACAGCTGCATCTTCCCATCCCTAAGTCCTTTTCCTCCCTGTTCACATTTGTTGTAAAAAGAAACAAAGAGTAGTGCAAGTTAAGGAAATGGATTTGGCACTGTACAGGAAATAAATTTTAAAAGATTTCAGAATTTGGGTCCAATCAACATTCAACTGGTAGACTGAAGACTCCAGGTGATCTAGAGGTAAGAAATAAGAAATGTGAGGGTGGGGGGCACTGACTTTTCACAGAAGATGAGCTTCAAGCTCTTTGGCACAAGTGTTTCTGTACCAATGACATCTTGATGAAGTACACGTTCAGTGGTCTAAAATACCCTTGCCTATCCCTGTGCAGAGTGAGCATTTGTATATTAAATTTTAATGTAACGGTATATTGGCTAAATAAAATTTTATTTAGTGCAACCTTTTTTTGGTGTTATGATATACAAGTCATTATCCTGTAGGGAAATTACCCACTTTTCTTAATCATGGTCAACAAATTATTTTACCATTCAGAAACAGTGAGCTTTTCCCATGAGCTCCTAATATAGCTCTAAGAATATATTCTCTTGTTCAAGGTTCATCCGATTGCATTCAACCCTAGCTCAAGAAGAGGAGAGTTTTTAAGATATTAAAAAATAGTGAATCTGATAGACGTTTGCACACAGGAACCAAAGCGTAACCCTGGATTTGTTGGTTTAGAATTGGCCCATGGGCAGGAATTTCTGATCGCTGCTCTAGATTATTACAGGGATTCTGATAATAGTATTTAGGAGTGACATAGTCAGGAACACCAAAAATTACTCATTCCAACACTACACCTTTAGTACAAAGGTATCACATGGTCCAAGTAGAAAATTCAGATATGTAGGCATAAGAAACAAATATTTTTAATTACTCAGAAAATAAAACATATAAAGATTCACTTTAGTATCACGTAAATATTATAAATAATAGCTATAAAGCAGTCAAATGTGGGCAGATGTTTATCAACTGGCTCTCTGAGGGACAAAACCAGACTAGATTTGTAGCATTTTCTGATTTCTGTGGTGTAAGTAGCATCACATCATGGTTGATTTCAAGCTACCGCCACTTCAATGACTGGCTTAGAAAATTCCTGGACTCTTAACAATCAATACTTGCAAACCATTTCTGGACATACAGGGTATTTCTACTTTTTGTTATTCATAACAAGAATTCAATGCACATAGTTAAGTCTTTGTCCAGATTGTTGTTTTCCTTAAGATAGTTTCCTAAAACTGGAGGGTCTGGGTCAAAACTATCCAGAATTTAAGGCTCTTTTAAAATGTGTGGTCAAATACTCATGCAAAAACTTCTCTGTATTAATAAATGGGAATGTTAGTTTCACTGAAATCCTTGCCAATACTGGGTATTTGAAGTCATTATTCAACAATGTGATAAGCTCCAAAGGGCATCTTGTTATTTTCAAATTTTCTTTTATTTGAATATTTTAGTTTAAGATCTAACTTTTTCATGTCTCTTGGCTAATTATATTCTTATGTGTAGATTTTGCTCAAATCTTTTGCCATTTTCTCAGTAGGTTATCTCTGTGTTATTTATATTTGAGATATCAATTCTTTTACTGCTGCATATGTTGCAAATGTTTTTTCTCTCTCATTGGCACTTTTTCTTTTAATTTAATTTATAAAGATTTTGATTTACGGAAATTTTACATTTATGTAATAGTTGTTTTACACTATCAGTTTTTTCCTTTTGATTTCTGCCTTCGATATCATATGTAGAAAGGCCTTCTGCATTCTGAAGAATATAAATGTATTTATACTATTTTTATAACATAAAAATAGTATCATAGTATAAATATATTTATTAATAATTTCAGTGCATTTTTGTTTCACTTTTTATAGTTAAATATTTAATTTGGAATTTATTTGGCATATGGGGTAGAGATCTGATTTTTTTTTTCCCCAAATTGGTCTCAAAAACCAAATACTGAGCAATTAATCATTCAGGGAGTACTTGGGAATATCTCTTTTATTACATAGGAATTTCTTATGTACTTTATTGTTCATACTATTCATTGGATTATTTCTTTTTTTGCTGAGTTGCATGAGCTCATAGTGACTATAGTTAGCAATATTGTAGTATATATTTGAAAGTTGCTAAGAGAATAAATCTTAAAGTTCTCACCTCAAGAAAAACATTTGTCACCGAGTGAGGTGATGAATATTAACTACACTTATTGTGGTAATTATTTTGTTTTTGAGGGGTTTTTTTTTTTGTATTTTTTATTTTATTTTTATTTTAGAGAGAGAAAGAACATGAGTGACAGAGAGGGACAGAGGGAGAGAAAGAGAGAATCTTTAAATAGGCTCTATGCTCAGCATGGAGCCCAACACGGGGCTTGATCCTGGGATCATGACCTGAGCCAAAATCAAGATCAGATGCTCAATTAAGCCTCTCAGGCACCCTTGTTATAATTATTTTGAAATATAGACATGTATCACCTTAAACTCATACAATGTTACATGTCAATAATACCTCAACAAAACTGGGGAAGAAAGAAAAAACAAAGTAGTGTCTCTGTATTCAGGAATATAGTATCTCTCCATATTTATTTTTTTATAATTTTTTATTAATGTTTATTTATTTTTGAGAGAGAGAGAGACAGAGCGTGAGCCGGGGAGGGGCAGAGAGAGAGAGAGAGAGGGAGACACCGAATCCAAAGCAGGCTCCAGGCTGTGAGCTGTCAGCACAGAGCTGGATGCGGGGCTCGAATTCACAAACCGTGAGATCATGACCTGCACCGAAGTCGGATGCTTAACCTACTGAGCCACTCAGACGCCCCAGTATCTCTCCATATAAGTAGTTGATGGTTTCAAATACTTAACAAATTTTGTGCTGGGAAGTTGTCTTTAACTGAAGGTAGCATAAGAGGGCCACATACCAGATATATATCAGAATAGTTATCATAAAAGAGAAAAATATGAATTTTACTTTAGCCCAGTGAAACCAATTTTAATGAAATATTCCTAACGTCTCCTATTCTGACATTGATCTCTATTCTCCATTTGTAAGGAAGTGGTACTATTTTTTTCCATGTGATTTCTTAATGCTAGTCTAGAATTCTAAAGAAGACGTTTCTAAAGCTCTGAACACGTACGGGAACAAATCACAAGTGATAAATTTTGTAAATCTTGTAACGCTTAGTCAAATACCACTTTCTTTACTTAGGAATGTTTAAGCGAAATTTTTAAACACTTAACAGACACTGTTAACTATCAGTGTAAGGAGCAATACCCACAATACAGTGAGAGGCCTCATTGCCTGCAATCTTCTGTTTTAAAGTCACTGGGATTTGGGGCGCCTGGGTGGCTCAGTCGGTTAAGCATCCGACTTCGGCTCAGGTCATGATCTCACAGTCTGTGGGTTCAAGCCCCGCATCGGGCTCTGTGCTGACAGCTCAGAGCCTGGAGCCTGCTTCCGATTCTGTGTCTCCCTCTCTCTCTGTCCCTCCCCTGCTCATGCTCTGTCTCTCTCTGTCGCAAAAATAAATTAAAACATTTAAAAAAAAATTAAAAAAAAAAATAAAGTCACTGGGATTCTATGCAGATTCTACAGCTTCCAGACGAAGGAACAATGACAATAGATGACAAAGATCAACCTCCACTTTCTTCATTCCATTTACACGTAGATTGTGATACCACCTGAGGAAGAAGGACAGAACAGGTAACCTTTAGGAGAAACTCAGATTCTCCTGCATGCTAGTTGCAGAACTTTGAGTAAATTATTCAATCTAGTCCTTGCTTTAGGATCTTTATCTGTGTAATGGGAATAATAGTCTCTTGGACTCACAGTAATAAATGAATCAGTGACTCTTTGTAAAAACAAAAAAAAGTGTCTAGAAAAATGCATGGATTATAAAAACCACTCGGTAAATTTTCTTTCTTTCCCCTTCCTCCTCTTCCTCAAATATAACTTCATGTTGCTAGAGTTCCCTGAGGTACCTTGCCCCTGGTCTTATTATCAGACAAGGTCAAATACCAGATATATATTAGAATATTTACCATAAAAGAGAAAAATATGAATCTTATACTTCAGCCCAGTGAAACCAACTTTAATTAAATATTCCTAAATATTATCAGAAGCATTACATGCTTGCTCCCTGAAAATTCCACCAAATATCCTATCATCATGAAAGTCTGCTCAGCCTCTCCTGTGTCATCTAAATACCCTCAGATATACCCTGTGCATTCATCAGGAGGTTTGTTGCAACTCCTTTCTTATTATTGGTTTTTTTAATTTAAACACTAAAATATACTCTTTGTGGTGTACAACTCTTTAGGTGTTGACAAATGTATCAAGTTGTATATCCATCACCACAGTTATGATACAAAACAGCTACCACCCCTAAGGGCTCCCAGGCACTGCCCCTTTGTAGCCAGCCCCACCTGCAACCCCAGTCTTTGAAAACCACTTACCAGCTCTCAGTCTCTATAGGTTTTCTTTTTTCTAGAATGTCATAATTTAAGTGGAATCCTGTATTATCTAGCCTTTAAGGTCTAGTTTCTCTCATGTAATAAAAGCATTTGATATTTATCAGTGCCATTCTATATATCAATAGTTCATTCTTTTTTATTGGCCAAGTTAGGTATTGCATTGTTTGGAGTTACCGTAGTTTATCCATTCACCAGTTGAGGGATATTTGAGCAGTTTACAGTTTTTAGCATTAGCACAGTTGCTGTAAGCATTTTAAGCATTGGGTGCACCCCAATGTTTATTTTTTATTAAAAAATTGTTTTTTAATTTTAGAGAGAGAGAGAGAGAGTGTGTGCATGAGCTGGGGAGACGGGCAGATGGAGAGGAAGAGAGAATCTTAAGCAGGCTTCATGCTTAGCATGGAGCCCGACGTGGGGCTTGATGTGGGGCTCAGTCTCACAACCCTGGGATCATGAACTGTACTGAAATCAAGAGTGGATCCTCAACCAATTGAACCTCCCGGGCGACCCGATGTTGAGATTTTCTTAGATGTGCTTATTTGCCACTGTATATATTTTGGAGACAAGTGTTTAAATCTTTTTCCCATTGTTATAGGGTTGTATGTTTTCTTCTTGACTTTTAAGTGTTTATAAAAATAAATTCTGGATGCAAGTCTTTTGTAAGATGATTTGAAAAAAAATTTTCGCTATTTCTGGCATGAATTTTCATTTTCTTAATGCAGCCCTTTGAATAGTGGCAATTTTAAACTCGATAAAGTCCAATTTATTAATTTTCCTCTTCTGGCTCAGGCTTTGGCATCTTATCTAATAACTTTTTACCCAATCCAAGGTCACATAGATTTTCTTATAATTTATTCCCCAAATTTGAGAGTTCTATGTTTTATATCTAGGTCTGTGATCTCTTTGGAGTTAATTTTTGCATAAAGTGTGAGGGATGGGTTAAGGTTCATCTTTTTGCATGTAGACACCCAATTGCTTCAGCACCATTTGCTGAAAAGCTATCTTTTTTTCTTTAAATTGTCTTTACCTCTTGTCAAAAAATCAGTTGATCTGAGACCTTGCTTATCTTCTTATATAAGCATTTAATTCTATAAACTGTGATCTCAAAACTGCTATAACTGTAATGCACAAGATTTGAAATTTTGCATTTTTATTCAGTTAAAAACATTTAATTTTTGCTTTATGGCTTTTAAGTTACTTAAAATTATATTGTTTGTTTTGAAATATTTGGGTATTTTCTGATGTCTTTCTGTTACTGATTTCTGAAACATAATTTATAAGTTTACGTAATTTACAAAACATACTTCGCTTGACTTCTACTCTTTCAAATGTGTTATGAAGTCTATTTTGTGACCCAAAGTATAGTCTATATTGGTGAATATTCCAACTGAAATGAACGTTACTTTTTCTGTGGTTGGTGGAGTGTTCTATAAATGTCAGTTAGGTCAAGTTGGTTGATAGTATTGTTCAGATCTTCTATATCCTTATTTTATTTTTCAGTCTACTCTATATCAATTACTTGGAAAGGAGTCTTGAAGTCTCCAATGACAATGAAGGATTTTTCTATTTTTCTTTTTAGACCTATCAAGTGTTTTTATTAATGTATTTTGAAATTTTGTTGTGAGGTGTGCATACTTTTAGGATTTTATGTCTTCTTGGATAATTTCTACCTTTATTATTACAGAATATCCTTCAATTATTCCTGATAATATTTCTTGATCTGAAGTCTACATTATCTGACACAAATTAGCAATAACACCTTTCTTTTGATTAGAGTTTGTGGGGTATATTTGTTTGCATTTTTACTTTTAGCCAATCTATGTTTATGTATTATAGTGAGTTTCTTGTGCATAGCATATCCAGTTGGATCTTGCTTTTAAAATCAACCAGACAGTCTGTCTCTTAGTTGGTATTTTAGACTAACATTTATGTAATTATTGATATGGTTGTATTAAAATAAACCACTTTGTTATCTGATTTCTATTTTTTCCATATGGTCTTTCTTTTTTCCCTTTTTTTTTTTTTTGTTTAACTGAATATTTCTTGTGGTTACATTTTATTTCCACTATTGACTTATTATTTATACATCTAGAAATGTCTAAAAGTTGGTCTAGGGTTTAAAATGTGCATCTTAATTTGTTTAGTTAGTGTTTACTTTAAAGTAATATTACAATGATTTACATGTAGTATATGGATTTTACAACAATATATTCCTAGTTCCTCCTTCCCAAATTTTGTGCTGTTATTACCTTGTTATAATATATTTTGCTTTTATACATATAAACATAAAATACTTTGGGGTTTTTTTTTGTTTTTTTTTTTGTTTTGTTTTGGTTTTAGACGTTCATTTAACTTTTAGAGTAATTAAAAGTGATCAAAATGAATTTTCTTATTACTCTTAGTCATTTCTGGCAGTCTACATTCCTTTGGACAGATCCAAATTTCTGACTGGTATCATTCCTTTTGCCTGAAAGTATTTCTGCTTATTTTTGAAACATATTTTCTCTGAGTATAGAATTCTAGATGGACAGATTTTTCTTTTTAATTTCAGCACTTTAAATTAAAGGCTTCACTTTGTACATTGACTTTCACAGTTTCTGGCAAAAAGTCTGCTATAATTCTTTTTTTTAATGTTTAGAGAGAGAGAGAGAGAGAGAGAGACAGAGACAGAGAGCACACACACAAGTGGAGGGAGGGGCAGAAAGAGAGAAGGAAACACAGAATCTGAAACAGACTCCAACTCTGAACTGTCAGCACAGAGCCCAACGTGGGGCTTGAACCCATGAACTGTGACATCATGACCTGAGCCGAAGTTGGATGCTTAACTGACTGAGCCACCCAGGCACCCCAAAAGTCTGCTATAATTCTTATTTGTCATTCTTTTGCATATAATGTCTCTTTTTTTCCTCTTGCTGTCTTCAAATTTTCTTGCTTTCAGATGTTTAAACATGAAATACCTAGGTATGCAATTTTATTATCCTACTTAATGTGCTTTATCTGTGCTCTACTGTCTGTCATTAATATTAAACATTTGCAATCATTATTCTTTTAACTCTTTGTCTTTCAGTTTGGGTCATTTCTCTTGATCTATCTTCAATTTCACTGATTCTTTCTTTGGCTATGTGAGTTTACCAATAAACCCACGAAGGCATTCTTCATCTCTGTTACTATTTTTTTTATTCCTGGAAATTCTGTTTGACTCTTATAGTTTCCATCTTTCTGCTAAAATTCTCTTTTATCTTGCATTTTGTTCAATTTTTCCATTATAGCCTTCAACATATTAATCATAGTTATTTAAATTTCCCTGTCATAGTTCCAACTTTTATATCATATCTGATCTGGTTCTGTCAATTGCTTTGTGTCTTAATAATGTATTGAGTCTTTTCTTTTTTCCTCGCTTTTTCATATGCAAAATTTTCATAAATTATTGTTAAAATCCTGATATTCTGTGTAGGACAGTAAAGGATGAAATGAAGTAAATAGTTTTTTTGGTTTGAGTTTTGAGTTTCTCAATATAGAGATAGGCACACGTGTGTGTGTGTGTGTGTGTGTGTGTGTCTTTTAGTATGGGATGTGGAGTCAATCCAGTTAGGAATTGAGCTGGTTTGGGACTTTGGTAAGGTTTTGAATACCATAAGTGTACCATAGGCTTCAAATTCCTCTATTGATACCTTGCATTTCGTTTTCAGTTTTTCCAACTATCTGCTCTATCCTCAGTTCTGGGTCGTTGCTTTGTGTTGCACTTCAGAGAGGATATCTCTCCCTGCTCTTGCTACTACCCAGGAGTATACTTCATTATCACTTCTATTTGAAGGTTGCTGGTCTGATGATGGTGGAGAGCAAGGAAGGCATTTTCTGCTGTGCTAATCAAGCTACGGTCTTAGCGCTGTTTCTCTGAGTGTGGCTCTTTCTCTGCCCCACCCCCAGCTCTAGTCCAAGCACATAATCCTGTCCATCCCCTCAGGAAAAATGTTTATGTTTATGTTTACCTCCCTTAGCTACAATGGGTTTTTTCCAGTGTTCTAAGGGTGGTAGTGCGTGCTTTCTCCCTAGAATTTAAGCCTTATGTTTCCATAGTAGAGGTAAGGAATGGGGTATGGACAGAGTTCTGTGGACCTCTGGTAACAGCCACTGTTCCCTCCCTCAAACTTCTACCACGAGAAATCGGTTGAGAACTGCCTCCAATCCTTTTGTGCAAGTGCCTGGTAAGGTACCTAGAGAAGAGCCGCGCAAACTATCCTGATACCTGTGGTTCCAAGGAGCTACATATTTTCTCACCAGCCCATACTCAGTCTCTACCAATTCCTTAACAATTCGTGATGAAATATTCCTACTTCTGTTTGGTTGCATCTGTCTCAGGTAAGCAAGTGTCCAGGTCTGGTCTTGGCCTAAAGGAAAACTGTATCACCTTCGGTTTGGGCTAGGTGCTTGACACATGACCTCAGCTCCTTTATGGGTTCAAAAAAAAGTTGTTAACTTAAGGTGTGTCCACCTTTTTTGTGTTGTTGTTGTTGGTAAGAGCATGGATGTTGTTCTTTCCAACTCCCTACATCCAAACCAGAAACTGGAAGTAATTGAGGCACCTAGGTGGCTCAGTTGGTTAAGCATCTGACTTCAGCTCAGGTCATGATCTCGCAGTTTGTGTGTTTGAGCCCCACATCGGGCTCTGTACTGACAGCTCAGTGCCTGGAGTCTGCTTCGGATTCTGTGTCTCTGTCTCTCTGTCCCTCCGTCACTCATGCTCTGTCTCTGTGTCTCTCTCTCTCTCAAAAATAAATAAACGTTAAAAAAAAAGAAAGAAACTGGAAGTAATTGGTTTTTAATTTTCTTTTGCTCTTTGCAAAGAAAAATCTTCAGCTTCGGGCTATGAAGCTATGAAGTCCTCTATCTTTTCTAGGACTATTATGTTCCTTTGTCTCCTATACCAATATTGTTCTCTTCTATAGGTGGAACTATATTGCCATTAATTGGCATTTTCCAGTACTTTGTACTTATAAAGTATTTTAGAATCATTGAAATAGGTTTCTCTGTAACAATCATGTAGGACAAATGGGCAGCATCTGCCCTTTTGTCCATGAGAGAATTGAAGCATAGAGATATGTAGTCATTTGTCTAGGATCAGAGAAAAGGCATCTTAAAACTTCAAAAGTTAATGTGTTAGTTATTTTAGGCACCCGTTCTGACATTTCACTGGGGCAAAACTGCCAGAATACTGTCCCCCAGAACCATAGGGAGAAATCAAGCCTCATTAGAGCAGTTACAATGGTAAATTTTTATGTATTTTGACCACTAAATTTAAACTCAGCCTAGATAATGACCTTTGTGATTTCCAAAGAACTTTGCCAAGTCTTTACTATGCTGGTGTCCTGAGTGCAGGGCAGGCTGTGGTAGAGAAAGAGGAGCTTTAATTCCCTTATCACTTTAGACCCTGGTAGGAATTGATCAACAGGTGAAGAAACAATGCCAATAGGGCCTGGAATATAGTCCTGAATATAGCACCAGGAACTACTTCGTTTCACCTGGAGGAGTCTCTTGCATCCAAGCATGCTCCTTCCTGGAATCAAGGCACCTGTGTTCTCAGTGCCCTCTTATGAATTGCCTGGCCCTGAGTTACCAACTGTTGGTCTTACTTTGAGCTTCTTTGCCTCCTACTTATCAGTGTCCTTCCATCAGCATATTCAGATCAATCAAGTCCACAACAGAGAGACCAAGTATTGGATCCTTAGAGCTTGAGAAAAAGTAGGAAGTATTTTTCAACAACTCAAGGTCAAGTCACTGTGCTTTCTTCCATTTTTTTAAAAAAAAGCTTTTGGTTTTTAACAGAAGAAAAACAGGAGCTAAAATGAAGAGCTAAGTTCTCACTCCCTTTTCATTAAACTTTTATTGTCTATGCTACAAGTCAACCAACAATAACTGTTGGCTGTATAAATCTGAGCAAAAGACACAATAGAGAGATACAACATCAGTGGTCATGGGCAGGCAGTAGGGGAGGCAGAGGTGAATGAATTGGAGCCCAGACTTTGGAAGCCATGTCAGCGTCTCACTTTTTTATGGCAACGTGGAAGCAAATTGCCTGGAACAACAAAGAGAGCAACTGGACTACCATAGAATCCTTCCTATGATAAACTTGAAAGCATCTTTGCTTTAAACAGTCAAATGCATTAGAGTTGACATAAAGAGGAAAATACCAAGGTGCAAAAAGTGAATATAATCTTTCAATAAAAGTTAATGCTCAGTGGAAGGTTAGTACCACCAGGGCGCAAGACTCTGATTGCATCCTAATTTTGATCAAAGTTGTAGGAAATGTTTGCTAAAGATTTAAGTGCTCTGTGCTCACAAGTTGACTGCTGTTTACCTACCACACTTCTTCATCCTGTGCACTAAAGGCTAACATTTGCCATGAGGTTGCAAATCTAAAATCATGCTTAAACACTATTTTTTTATTGGTCAAAGCCCATGAATAAAATAATGGGTCAAACGACCTAATCTCTCTTAAGGAAATATCAACTATCAGACAACTGAAACAATATGGAACAACCCAACTTGAACTTTAATGGTAAGCTTTGAGGGTGGGGTGGTGAAGAAGGGAGTTGGGGAAGAAGATATAAATGTGCTAGACGGAGGCAACAAAAGCAAAATGAGAAAATTCCAGGTAAGATGAAATAAGCACACTAAACCCATCTGTCCCACAACTATAAAACCTGAACCGAATGTACAGAGCGTATATTGGGGTCCCTGAGGAGTGAATAGGAGCAGGTTAATCAGGGAAGAATACCAGACTTGCAGTACCACTGGACAGTGGTACATTTACCATCTATTCCTTCCAAGTATCCTTCAGCCTGAACTGAATGCAGTGGATGCCAGGAGTGAACACCCCGAGCAGTGAGGTCTGGGAGAAAACCTGAGGCTCTGGTTGGAGGAGTAAAAAGGGGAACTCCTAGTGATCAGAAAGTGCAGAGGGGTGCCCGGGTGGCTCAGTCGGTTAAGCATCCGACTTCGTCTTGGGTCACTATCTCACTGTCTATGAGTTCAAGCCCCACATCAGGTTCTGTGCTGACAGCTCAGAGCCTGGAGCCTACTTCTGATTCTGTGTCTTCCTCTCTCTCTGCCCCTCCCCAGCTCTCGCTCTATCTCTCTCTGTCTGTCTTTCTCTCTCTCAAAAATAAACATTAAAAAAAATTTTTTTTAAGAAAGTGCAGAAATTCTCCATTTGTGTGGCTATTTTTTCTCTCCCCTCTTGTTTCCATTCTCTCATGCACTAGCTACAAGACAATCCACCAAGCAGTGGCAGAGACCAGTAACAACCAGTAATTTGTATATCCACATGCTAAAAAATAAACGTCAACCTAAACCTCACATCTTATTCAAAAATCACTTCAAAATGGATCACAGATCTAAATGTAAAACATAAACTATAAATATCTAGACTAAAATATAAAGAAAAAATCATAAATTTAAAGCATTCGATCTGGGAATATCAATGGCAAGAGAATGAAATGGCAAGATACATACTGGGAGAAAATATTTCTGAATCACAGAGCTGACAAAGGACTTGTATCCAGAATATAACTTTAAAAACTTTCAAAACAACAAATAAGAAAAAAAATTTGAGTGGGTGAAACACTTGAACAGACCCTACACCCATGAGAATATGAGGATGTAAAAATAAGCACGTGAAAAAGTCTTCAACATCATTAGTCGCTAGGGAAATCGAAATTAAAGCCATGATGAGATACTACCACACACTTATTAGGATGACTAAAATAAAAAATACTGACCTTGTAATACAACCGATCTCTCCTACATCGCTGCCAGGAATGCAAAATGATATTTCCATTGTGGAAATGGTTTGGCAGTTTAAATGTGATCTTAACCTATGATCCAGCAATTCCATTTTGAATACCTTCCCTACAAAAATGAACACGTCTATTCTTGAAACAATCTGTTCGTGAATGTTTATAACAGCTCTATTCTAATTGCCAAAAACAAGAAGCAACCCAAAGTCCTTCAGTGGCTGAATAAACTGTGGTATGTACATATAATGAAATAGTACTCAGCAATAAAAAGGAGCAAACCTTTGATATATTCAACAACTTGGATAAAGCTCAAAACATTATTCTATAAAAGGAGCCAGTTTCAAATGTTGCATACTCTAATGTTATACTTAGATGGTATTTTCAGTAAGATAAAACTGTAGGCATGGAAAGCATACCAGTGGTTGCTGGGGTTGGGATGAGGGAAGGGATGAACTATAAAGGGGTAGCAAGGAAGCTTGGCGGTTGGGGGGACAAGGAACTGTTCTGTATCCTGATTATAACGGTGGTAGCATGAACCTGTACACTTGTAAAAATGTATAATGCTATATACCTAAAAGTGATCAATTTTAGTCTGATAACTTATAAAGTAGTTTTTTTTAAGAGAAATACAAAATTGAACCCAAAGGAATTTTTATCTTCAACTTTATTTTATTTTTTATTTTTTGTAATGTTTATTTATTTTTGGGAGAGAGAGACAGAGACAGAGTGTGAGCGGAAGAGGGTTAGAGAGAGACAGAAACACAGAATCTGAAGCAGGCTCCAGGCTCTGAGCTGTCAGCACAGAGCCTGACGTGGGGCTCGAACTCACCAACCACAAGATCATGATCTGAGCTGAAGTCAGACACTTAACCGACTAAACCACCCAGGCACCCCAATTTTATTTAATTTTTATTTTATGTTATTTTTAATGTTTTTAATGTTTATTTATTTTTTGAGAGAGAGAGAGAGACAGAGTGTGAGTAGGGGAGGGGCAAAGAGAGAGAGGGAGACACAGAATCCGAAGAAGGCTCCAGGCTCCAAGCTGTCAGAACAGAGCCGGACGCAGGCCTGAACCCACAAGCTGTGAGATCATGACCTGAGCCAAAGTCAGATGCTCAACTGACTGAGCCACCCAGGCACCCCTTATTTAATTTGTAAATAAATGTTTCTTCATTTTTGAGAGAGATAGTGTGAGTGGGAAAGGGACAGAGAGAGAGAGAATCCCAAGCAGGCTCTACTCTGCCAGTGCAGAACCTGACACAGGGCTTGAACTCACAAACCTTGAGATCATGACCTGAGCTGAAGTTGGACATTCAACTGACTGAGCCACCCAGGCACCCCGGCTTCAACTTTATTTTAAAATGTTGGTTTCAGGGGTGCCTGGGTGGCTTAGTCAGTTAAGCATCTGACTTTAGCTCAGGTCATGATCTCACGGTTAGTGAATTCGAGCCCCGTATCGGGCTCTCTGCTGACAGTGCAGCACCTGCTTCGGATTCTCTCTGTGTGTCCCTTTCTCTCTGCCCCTCCTCTGCTCACTCTCTGTCTCTCTCAAAATAAATGAATAAACTTTAAAAATATATATACTGATTTCAAGTCCAGGAATTGAAGGCATGTAATGACTGCAGACCAGTGTCATCCTATCACTGAATCCTGCCACCAGAAACAGGGCTCCCTGGACCCTCGGAAAGCAGTTAGGTGACTGACTGGCAATCCCTTAGATGATCTGACAGCTGTAAATGGCCAGTCTGTACAATCCTGGTTGACCAGAAATATTTTTCTGTCAATAATTCAAATTGGTTGTCTACACTGCCTCAGAATGTCCAGGGAGTTGCCAACCCTGGAAATTACTTTCAAGTATTTGGCAGACTGATAATTGGCCACGATTTAAGTTGTTCTAACATCATTGCTCTTTTCTGCCTTCTAAAATCTATGCTTTTTTTGGTCCCTTTGACCACCCCCCCCCCAAAACTGGAAACCTCTGTTTTAAGTCAGCTCCATATCTTTAACTTTCCTTTCTTTCCTGAGACCTCTGTCTAAATCCTTCTTTGTAAGTGGGTGAGTACAAATGAAGATGGCTGGTTATCTGGTGTTGGCCTAGGCCAAGAGAGGATTATGGTCTGTTTTCTGTTCAATTTCTCCCTCCTCACCCCACTACCAATGTTCAGAGAAACCCATTCAGAACCAGCATGCTCCAGCAACTCATTCACTGACCCCTGTCTCTAGAGAGCAGGCAGCTAGGGTCACGCAGATGACCATCAACTGCCCATTTTAAACCCCTCATTGCTTTCTCCTAGCTTCTAATAATATGGCCATCAGCCGAATTGCGTATGATAAACAGACAATAAACTTACTGGATGTGTTTTACAGAGCACTACCACCTTTGTCTCTGTCGTAGTGCTTGTCCCACAGTTTCTGGACAAAGCTTTCCAGTAATTCAGATTCCCATTTAGCTGACATCATGAGAGCCTCTTATATGCAGGGTGCTTTTATGTGTATTATCTCACTCAATCTCCAAAAACACCCATCGTCTTCAAAGTATTTCTTAAGCACTAATTTGCACTATGTGCTGTGTTAAACTCACATTTAGGCCATTTCAGAGCCTTCTAAGGCCTTTGCAACACCATCTCATGGGCATATCTATCTAAACACACGCAAGTTTTAGAGTATTACTTGAATGTTTTTATTACGTATGTTTAAGACAGAACACCCTCAAATGTGGGCACCACAACATTTAACACACCCACCTTGGGCAAGTGGCAAGTGAGGTGTGGCATAGGGTACATAGTAACATAACACGTGGTGGGTACCTGGTGCTTTTTATGATCCACAAATACAAGCTAATTGGTAAAAAGGATACCTGCAGTATTTATTCATATCATCTGTTAATCTGTCACCATCCAGAAGCTTTGGACAAGTTACTACCATAGCCTTTGGCTGAACAAAGTTTGAGCATTCAGCTGGAGGACCGCATTAAGTCTTTGAGTCTTTTTTCCCTCGTCGTGGTAAAACGTAACAATAGCTAAGCAGAGGCAGTTAGACCAGCGAGTCATCGTCTGTGATTCTTTCACTTAACCAGTGCCAAAATCAATTTTGAAGCATTATCTCAAAGTTGCTTTCAACTCGATCTGGGTGTTTCTCTTCAGCTAGAATATCACCCCCTACACTGGAATCTTTATTATATCACACTAATCTAATTTAAATGCATTTTTACTGTACTTGGTTTAATGAATGTGGAATGTGTCACTATGAAATTGCACCATTAATTTGATAAATAGGACTTGAAGGTATAATTTTTTCCAGCATTGCAGACTAATGAAGCTAAAATACATATATAATAAGAAGTGTAAATAATAAATTATTCTTAGGAGCAAAAAAATTAATTAGATCTTACCACAGATTGCATCTCAATGTCAATTTTTTTCCCCCAAAACTACTGACTTTCAAACTACTTGGAATACCGTGGTAAACCTTGGAAAGTTTCTCAAGTGATTACCTTCCATCCTGGGAATCTGTTTTAAGAAACCGCTATTGTTCAGAAAATCCTTTTAAGATGCCAGTACGGATCCCCTGTTGTCATTTCTACAGGGCATTTAGAGTATCTAGATGAATTAATCTTTTTTTTTTAAGTTGCACAGTTTTATTTATTCATAAAGACTCCTGAAAATCCTTTCAGATAGTATGCTGTGGAGATGGAAAAAAAAAAAAAAAAAAAAGAAACCAGGAGACCTTCTATGCAAATTTGCCTCCAAAGGCGACAGAATTCCATCCGCAGTGATTTCAGGGGAAAGTTCCTCCTACAAGCTGGCTGTTCACAGGAAGTCTGTGTTGTCCATGGGCTGAAGGATGTGATAACAGACAGCGATGGGTCACTCCCCAATTACTATTCAGATGCACACTCCGTGGGTAAGAACCAGATAGCCACTAAGCTGGAAATTAGCTGGGTAATATGCACACTAAAACCAGAGACCAGATAATGCTCCAAATGAGATTCTATTCCTTGGGCGGAGGGAAAGGAATTATGACTGGCATTATGAGTTTTGGTTCAGGTTCAGCATAAGAGCAGTGACTTTAGTGTTTGTATATTAGCCAGTAATTCCAAGAACTCTAATTAATGGAATCTTTGCAGAAGACATCAGCTACAGGATGTCCCGTCTGCTTAGAAACACAAAAACTACTGAAATCAAAACGTACAGCGCTGTGAAGCCCATTTGGAGATTCCAGTCCTTGTTTTAATTTTCTATATTAAGTTGAAAAACAATGTACCCATCATACACAATGACTATGTTTTGTGTATATTTTCTTTGTCAGATATAAGGATTTTTTAGCTTCGTTTTCAAAATGAAATTTTCCCTTAGGAAAAAATTCCAAGGAAAAGGGGAAAGAACCTCTTGGAATTAGAATGAACTATGTGGGGTCCACCCACCGTCTCTTTTTCCCCAGCTGGAGGTCTGTACATTCAAAGACAATTTAATCACCCTCTGTCCCTTCCCTGGCCTGATGCAGGACGCTGGGCCAAATGCTATCCCGGCCTTATTTTCTATTCCTAGTGTGTAGTTTAACAAACAATGTTTTTATTTCTTGTTATTTGATTTGGAGCCAAAATTCTGACGTGGCATCAGTTTTGTTGCCAGATAATGCATTAAACCTTACTGAGGGGTAAACATAATGATCTTCATTAAACCCTTTAAATGAACCCACCTCCTGCTTCTTCAGGTTGAGAAAAGCATTGACAGGGAACATTGTGGAAGCGTCTTGGAGTTATTTTCTTCTTGTAACAGGGGGAGGGAGAGATGAGTGGCAGCTTTCAGGGGGCGAAAGAAAGTTAGGTAAACATAAAAGGTTTTGTAAGATTTCCTCTCCTAATGGCAAAGTTTTAGAGCAATAAATCACAATTCAGTCAATACCATTAGTTTTGGGGCATTATATACCCTCATTAAAGTGCATAAACAATTATATTTATTGAAGGTAATGTACTGTGTAGTGCATTATAACGACACTCATTAACATATGTAATCATCATTTGAATGGGCTTTACTACAATGTAAACTGATAATGGCATGATTGCACACTGGGTTATTAACTTTTCAGTCTTAAGATAATGAAAGGTGATGCAAGAAACCAAAAGCACATATGCATGGACTTTCATTTGTGAGTTATGCATTTCCATCCCCAATTCTAAGCTCAGGTACCCATGCTCAGGAGTTCATTTTACCTATTGTGTTGACACAGGACCAGATTCCACACGGTGCTTTGAAGTGGGGTAGGGGAGAGTATGTGGCAGGAACTAGCTCAGACCCAATAATGAAGATAATTCTTCTGGTGACCTATTTCCATCTTACATTGTGGCTTATACCGTTCATTCTCTGGTTTCAATATTTTCCCACACAGACGTGGATGATATCACCTGCTCTAAGAAAAATGGGAACTTCCTCCAAAGTTTTCCTTTGAAAATTTCACTTACCAGGCAGGCATTTGGCTAATGATGAGGAAACATTTGAAAAACCCAGATTAAGGGGCAGTCTACTAAGGTGACAAGACCATGAAAGATGAAGAAACAGTGGGCAACTATTCTAGATTAAGACAAACTAAAGAGACATGATAACAATGCAGTGTCCGTTCCTAGATTCAATACTGGAGCAGAATTTTTGTCTCTTTTTCTATAAATATACCTTTTATTACGACAATTAAAAATTTTGTACAAGGTCTATAGATTTGATAACAGCATTTTATTAATGTTAATTTCTTGATTTTGATAATTATACTGTGATTATATAAGATGTCCTTGCTCTATATATGTATGTAAAAGTATCTAAGAGTAAAGGTCCTTTATGTCTGCAACTTACTCTCAAATGCATAAAAAATGAATATATACTTATAATAATGATAGTAAATACTATACAAGGAGAGAATCAAAAAGCAAATCTGGAAAAAAAAGTCATAATTTGAGTGAAGGATATTCAGGAATTTTTTGCACTACCCTGACAGTATTCTCTAAGTCTGATATTATTTCAGACTAAAAAAAAAAGAAAGAAAGAAAAAAACATTTAGAATTAAAGACTTGACCATAAAAAGGCCATGACTTTAATTAAGCAGATCTTTGGCTGGCATTATCAGCAACAAGTCAGAATAATGATCAGGATCTCAGTACTCATTTACGTCCTTTATCTGCTCTGTCAGTGGAAGTCCCAGATTTGTGAGGACAGTTCTTAATTCCTTTGCTCCCAGCTGATATCTATTTCCTATATTTTAGAGTCAGGAATGACAAAAGGTTCGTGATATGAAAGGTAAAAGGCATTGTGCTCTAATCACCAAGATTAAAGAGTAATAGCGGTAGCCACTTAAAATTCCCTCTTAACCACGACTTCACAACCAGTTTCTACATCAGCCTGAGAGCTGTTCTCAAAAGAATGATTGACTTACATCTCTGCATAAGCCCGAACGAAAGCACTCCTGGCTATTTCCCTCCTACACAAACCACTGCCTACACACTCTTAAGTAGCACCCAAACTTGGACCAGTGGGTCATGCAGAGTCGGTGTTAGCTTCCCAACCACACTCGTTATGGAGAGAATGAGGCAAATAAAGCTACAGTAAGTTACCCACTGAAGGAAGGACCACAATGAGACTCATCTCCGAAGTTTCTGGCGTTAGTCCTCTTTTGTTCCTCTAGACCACATAACCCTATGAAAGCAGTAATACTAATGTAATTTAAATTTTGCTTTCTTGGATATGTTTTTGGCTGTCTAGTTTCCACAGCGTTTCCCAGAAATGGAGAATTCTGTAGCTGAGAGCTACCCTTTTCAAGGTTCGGTTATGAAGGCAGAATTGACTGTGCTCAAGAACTACAGAGCAAACGTAATCAATAGCTCTCTATAAATAAGAGGAAATACATAATACATATGCATTTATCTAGAGATAACTAGACTTGAAGACTACATCTACCGGGTTAATGTTTTTATTAAATCATATTAGTGTTGGCACAATAATCTTTTCTCATTATAAATACTGAGCACTTTTATTTGCTACAGGGTATAGCTTTAAGAAATTTCCAATTGACTGACAGCTGCCTGTCAACTTCTGACTCTGGAGAGATCCAGGAACTCAGCTTGCAAAGCTCCAGGGAATTCTAAGGAGCTCCAAGATGGTTAATGGCTGTCCATTAGCGTGAGGCCCAGCGGAGCCCTAGAATCTGTTAAGTGGGAAGTTCTTGCTGTAGAAGGTCATATAATTCCCTATTGCCATCCGAGAGAACTGGGAAAATTCAGCTTGAAGCAAAGACTGGGGTGCTATAAGTTTATGTACTAAGGGAAATCACTTCATGCAGTTTGGTATTACCGTACACCATGTTTTATTTATACTCTATACTAGATGAGAAATTGAATACTATGCTCTTTTCTGGCAATGGAAACTTGCCTTTTCTCCTGAACTGGGCACGGCATCAATACAGCAGCTTGCAGCCTTTTTGACTATGTATTATAGAGTGGCTTCTGTGCATTATATATTAAATCCGATATGCACTGTGAGTTTATATGCCACACACACTACATTTTTCTATATTACGTCCTGCAATCTATCATATTAAGTGAAAGGGGTGATGGAGTGGGCCTCAGGTAATGTAAAGAAGATTGCTAACAGCTTGCATGCTGCGTTGAGAGGAGGTAAGTATTTCTGCAGTGTGCTCTGTGTATATACAGCAAGTGAGCACACAGCAAACTGACCATGTAGAGAGCTCAACATCCCTGGCAATGGAATTAACCACCTATACACTAACGAAATTACCTACCGGCCCAAGCAACATGCCTGCCCCATTAACAAAGCCCAGAAAAGTTTCATGTGAGCCAAACAGTCCTTCCCAGAAGTGGGAATAAAAATGAGGTCTGGCCCATTAAAGAAAAAGCAGCAGCACCCCCCCAAACAGTCAAACAGGCTAACAAAGGGCCTCAGCACAGGAAACACGGACATGTGTTCAGCAATCACAGCCTCTGGGCTGTTAATACATGTCTCATGTTCTTCAGTCTAGTATGTGGAGGAAACCTGGAGATCCTAACTCGAAACATCATGTAAAAAAGAACACAAAAGCAGTGACTAACGATTGATAAAGGAAGAAGTGTTGACTAGCCTTTTTGAAATTAAAGTGCATTTTTTCCATGACATTATCTGTTCATGTATCAGAATTCCTAAGTCTGGGAATACTCAGAATTGTGTTACCTGTCTCATCAGCATCCCTGGAATTGTCTCTTGTGGAGCTTTCTAGATCAGGATGTATACCTAAACCGGGCCTGTCTTTTTAGCATAACTTTTATGGCTCATCGGGAATTCTGATGGCAAATTTTTATTTTTCTGTGAAAATTTCTTGGTTCTTCTTGCTTATTGATTTGAAGGTAAATGTTTTCTCATCACCTGACACCTAGGTATTGTGACTGCCCATCAAGACTTTGACCTTGTGTTCAGCCACTATGAGTTCCCCTGGTCGTGGACTGCCTGGGATCCTATAGTTACTTTAATCTGCAGCTACTAATCTTGGAATTACACTTTAAGAAAAGAACCCCACTATTAGACACTCATGACTACCACAGGACATCCCTGCCCTCTCATTGTCACTGCAGAATCTGTTTCTGAAAGCCGAGGAAGTGGTCACAGGATGAAGAATCTTTTCTATCAATATTAGTGAAAAGAACCATCACTTAAGGTGCTGTATAATCACTCATTATTTCTATTCTTCTAGCCCTGATAAACTTCATGCGGTGAGGGGATTGTAGCTTTTGTAGAAAGAGACACTTGGCCTTGAGTATCAGGCTTTACAATACATCTCTGGTGCAATATTATCAGGTGACACCAATTCATCCCAGAGCATTTTACAGCTTAACAGAAGGTTTTGATTTCCTGGAGGAGTCTTAATTGATTCTGAATTCTTTAGCATTCAACCTTCCTCACGACGATTGTTATAAGACTTAATACAGGAAATATTAAGTTTAGACAAAGAAGGCCCAGAAGGGATACTTTTGCGGACTGTCAGAGATATGTTTCACTATTAAGTGGAAGTGCCGAGCTAGCTGAGGGGCCTTGGGCTTAAGCTTTAGGCCGCTTTATGCATTTCTCCAGCTGCCCTGGAAGGGGAGGGTCCACGTGACCCACCATCTCCACTGCCCGATGATGTATGGAGTGACACTGACAAGTCAAGGAAAATGAGCAGGAGGTACTTCCAGCTTTCTTCCATCAAAGGGAAAGCTGCCAAAATTCAAAACTCTAAGGATGCAGGAGAGCAGGGAAATACAACATCGGGAAAATGGCTCCACTAGGATAAGCCTGTGCATGATACGCGGAGGACTTCCTGGAACCCATTTTGCCACAAAATTTGCACCAAGTTTCTTTCCTGCTACGGTTAGCAGCCTGTGGCAAACATTCCCTCAAAACTTTTAGAAGGACTGATAGGGGAAACCATGAGGATGTGATATTGATAAAATAACACCAGTAATGGCACATGTTTGCTTTCATTGATGGAGAGGAACTATTCATCTTTGGGTTGCTTAAAATAGCTAGGGTGTCATGATTTGCCCATGTCTGGATTATAAGGATGCCAGGCACCCTGCCTCCTTCTCTTGAACAGGCGCATCCGCATCGCTCCTCACCAATGCAAGTGGGTAGGTGGGAAGGTAGGTCCTCTAGTCACCAGAGAAAGACATTACCTTAAGTGAATCTTCATTCGTTCTTTCATTCATTAAAGCAAAAGTTTTCTGCGCACCTACTCGACGTCCAGCACTCTAACATATTCACAGAAGAATGATGATGGGGAGGATCTTTCCCCCATTCCTATAGGGATGCAGCTATATCACGAGGCCAAGTTGCCACAACCGAACATTCCTCAGCCGAGATTCATCTTCCATGTGGCACTCTACAAACCAAAACACAAGGTTACTTTGCTCTCATTTTTGTATTCCCCACACTACATACATATGCAACGTTTCCCAGTATACCATCTTATACCAGTTTATTTTAAAAAAGAAAAAGTACATAATCATTCTGCAGCTGTCAGAAGCGCCTGGAAAAGCCCAAGAGTTCAGTATGAAAGGTGCTATTAGGTTGGGAAAAACACCACGGCTGCCACAGATGGCTCATTTTCACAATAGACCTGAGGTTTAAAAAAAAAAAAAAAAAAAACAACTAGTTGTTTTGCCTGCAGCATAAACAAGGAATATTCTCCTTGAGCAAGTGGAACGGGCTTTGCAGAGATGAGGCTCCAATCTGTCTTGCTAAATTCTGACATTAAAAAGAAACACATATGGGTACCTAAACAAATACTCACATGGCACAAGTACAAGCCTAGGGTAGTTGTATCCAATGCTTTACTTTAGAAAATTGTGGGGCAGTGTCTGCAGCATTTTAAAAATTAATAATAATATTTTTATGGTAACAGTAACACAAGCTCATCTTGAAAATTGGAGAAATAAGATAAAATCTACCCATAATTTTACCATCCAAGGATGACTACAATAACCCTTTGGTGTATTTCCTTCCAGTCTTTTTTCTGTGTGTGCATATACACACACACACACATATACATATATATATATATATATATATATATATATATATACACACACACATATACACATATATTTTCACATACATATATGTATATGTGTATGTTTTACAACACATAGGTATTGTGACTGCCCATGTACATATACATATATGTATATGTACATACACATATACATATATGCATCAAATTATGTATATATACATATATAACATACACATATTCCATGAATATATTTAAAATAAACATATATATTGTATACATCATACATAGGTATTTTTTCTGTGTATATATCTATTAGAAACATATATTTCTCTTTTTACATAATTGAGCAGTACAACATATTTATATATCTTCTCACTTTCATATTTTTCCTTTATTATTTAATATTATAATTATAATAGGAACGATTTCCCATGTCATTAATCATTAGTTGCACTCCCTGAACATTTTTAATGACTGCATACTATTCCATTATGTGTACACATCATAGCTTGTTCAATAAGTCATCTATTATTACAAATCTCAAAAAGAGTTGCCACATTTCCTGTTTTCTGTAGACAATGCTTCATTAGCCATCCTTATATTTAAATCTTTGGCTGTGTCTCTAATTCCTTATGTTAGTATAACAAAGAATGATCCCAGCTTAAAACATTTTTTAAGACTCTTAATATATATTGCTAAATACTTACCCAAACAAATTTTGTCTGCAGAGGGTAAGAAATGTTCCTGATTAAATATCAAAGCATATGGCAAAGGAGCCAATTTGGTACAAAGAGTGTAACTCATAATTTTTCGTAACTTCATTAAGACTTTGTCCAGTCTACTGGAAGTAAACCCAAATGGAACTATTTTGTAGCTGACAATCGGAACTCTACACTGATCATCCAGTTTTTAAATTGGGTGTTTTAATCACAACCCCCACCCTTCAAAAATAGCATTAATATTTGATATTGTGTTTTTAATCACTACCTTTTATTTGGAACTATATCTCCACTAACACTTAATGTTATAATTTTCTGAATCATCCCATTGAAGGACCTTCCACAAGAGCAAATAGTTTTATTAGAAGGACCAGGAAAATGTTCTTGTTTATCCTAATGCACAGAATATTTTGGACCCACATGGTATCTTTCAGGAGACAACATATTCTTCCCACTCTCATGCCCCTCCTTAAAGTCTCCCTTGAAATACAAAGTAATCTGAAAATTGTAAAGAACATTTTATTGTGTATCTGTGTGTTTTTTTCCCTTTATTTTGTGGCTTCAAATCCATCTTCTGTATAAATACACGGCTGAGGTCAGCCAAAGATGGCTGCGTTCAGGCTAGTTGAGCAAAGGTTGGAGTGAACCCCAGCGTGCCGAGGAGGGTTGTGAGCAGAGCATAAGGCTAAAGATGAAAAATCATGAACCAGATAATACTGTCAAGGAAGACTTAATTTTCAATATCATAACCAGAAAAATTAACCACCTCCCAGAAGCAGAAAGGAATCTATTTGAACATGGATCAGTTTATATTGGACTTAATGCTGCTCTCTGTGGTCTAATAGCAAATAGTCTTTCTCGACGCATCTTAAATGTGACACAGGCTCGTATAGCTGCTGGCTTACCAATGGCAGTGATCCCATTTTTGACTGCACATGCATCTTACAAAGGTTTTGTAAATCTACTTTTGAATACAGGTGATTTGAATTGTGAAAACTGTACCATAACACGGGGTGGACTGGTTGGTCTTGTTTTTGGTGGTCTGTACCCTGTTTTCTTGGCTATACCTGTGAATGGTGGCCTAGCAGCCAGGTATGAGTCAGCCCTGCTACCAGAAAAAGGAAACATCTTAACTTACTGGACTAGAATTTCTAAGCCTGTCTTTAGAAAGATGTTATTTCCCATTTTGCTCCAGACCATGTTTGCCGCATACCTTGGATCTAGACAATATAAATTAGTTATAAAGGCTCTTCAGTTACCTGAACCTGGCCTAGAAATTCAGCGATTGTTAAACAACTTTGTACACAAAAATAAAACCGTAATGTATGAAAAAATAAATACACGGCTGAACAACTGTAGTGATCAATATTATCTTTATCAAGGACACTAAAGCAGTGAACATATTGCTACTCAGGGTCCCACATGGATCTGCATGGAGTTGGATTTGAACCCACAGTCTCCCCATTTCCAATTCCAGGCAGTTGAGCTACCCCCAACTCTCCCCCAATCCAACACACAAAACCCCCAGGATGATCTATGCTCTTATGTGGAAAATGTGATGGATAGAGACAGCTCAAGCAGTAACTTGGAACCCAAAATCAATAAAAGTATTAGAACTGGGTGCTCACAAATTGGTAGCCATTTAATTCCCCTACTATTAATTTTTTTCTTCCAGACATGAGTTGGGTGCAGTATGTGGACTGCAGTTTGCCCTTGAAGATATGGCAGCAGGCCGAAGGAGGGACCTTTTTCACCTAGTGCTTCAAACAATCTTCTTAGTGGGTATTTATTTCAAAACTTGGAAAAGATTTCTATCCAATTGGTACCCATTGGCTGAAAGGAAGACTTCGTGCCATTCCATTTATTAAATTTTTCTGTTATAGATATATTCAAACATTCACAAAAATTGAGATAACATAATAAACCTCTATATGCGTATCATTAATTTTCAACTTTTTTGCTCAGGCCTTTAGTTTTAAGGGTGATCCTGGTCGATTTTCTGGAAACAATGGCCCCCTGTTGGTGGTGGCAGTATAAGGTTCACAATGTTTAGAACATCTGTCATGGAGTTTTCCTCATTTCGGTAGACGATATAATCATCCAATCAATTTGCTAAAATAAAACACCCTAGACTCCATATTGATTTGTGACATCCAATTCTTTGGCCAGCCCTGTTGGCTCTACCTCCAAAGTATATCTCCCATCTGTCTACTTCCCATTACCTCCACTGTTTCTTCCCCAATGTGAATCCTCATTGGCTTTCCTGTCCTAATTACTGCAATGTAATGTCTTTCTTGCTTCTTCTGTTGTCTCCCAGCTCCACTGTGTGATCCGGTCACCACAAGGCAATCCAAGCATTTATGTCAACCTCTGGCTTACCACCCTCCAGTGACTTCTACTTTTGTCCCCCATGACCCTTTCCACTAATCCATGTGGCCAGTATATTCTTCTACAAACATAAATAGGCCAAGTCATTCCACTTCTCAAAATCCCTCAATAGCTTCCTATTACACTTGAACTCAGATTCTTTGGCCTGCATTTCCTACATATCCTTATCTTGCCTACCTCTCAGAAGTAAATTTCCAATTTATCTTCATTTTGCTCACTATACTCCAGCTGCACTAGCTTTCCTTTAGTTCCTTGAACATGTCAAGCCATGCTCCATCCACCTCAGGGCCTTTGCACTTGTTTCCCATCCCTTATCCTATACCCGAGATCTTCACTGTTAACTCTTTCCTATCATCCAGGAATCAACCCAGATATCACCTCCTAAACTAGCTCCCCAGCTCCAACACATTATTACTTATGAAATTATCTTATATTGTGTGCTTATTATCTTTTCACCTACTATTTTAACAGCTCTATGAATGAAGACATTTTTTCTGTCTTATTCACCACTGTATCTGGAGTTTCTGGAATAAGATATGTCATGGAAACTCTATACAAATTTGTTGAAAGAAATGAATGAATGAATGAATGAATGAATGAAACAAAAAGGAACTTCAGAATCTTATTGTAAGCATCTTACAGGTAATAGCTATTTTTCTGAATGAGAAATGTAAACTTAATAACAGAGCAAGCAGATTTACAAGACTTCACAGTAAATGGTGGCTTTAGTAGGCTGTGTGGGACCACTGAAAATTCTAGAGAAGAACTGCCTCATGTGGAGACAAAGCCAACAGTGTGAGTTAGCAAAGACTGTATAAAGGCTCCTTTAATCCCCAGATAATATTCCTCCCTGCCTCCCCTGGCCTAATAACCCTGCTATTAAAGTAGTGACTATGGGTGAAACGTGTGCCCAGTGGTCCCTTGAGTACAAAGGCCATGTCTCCTACCTCCTGATAACTTCCCAGATTGTAATGCAGTTCCATTTTTCCATCACTTCACAGTCCCTAATTCCTGATACTATTACATCAACTGCCCATTGTGCTCCTGAAATTGATCTCTCCCTATTTGTACCCTAATTCTCAGCTCCAATTCTCAGTCTTCATTCTCTTCGGCTTTGGCCCTATCATCATTCCCTACTGCTGACCACTTCATTCTTGTGGAAACTCTTTGCTCTTATGACTTTCATGGCATTGAACTTCTGGCTATCTTTCTATTGCTATAGATTCCTTGCTCCTATGTACTGAATCTGTGTCCTTGACATTCTCCAAGGGTTACATTTAAGTGCTCTGCTTTACTCTATTCTGTGTTATATGCATGCCAATTATAGTGTGAAGTCATCTGTTTAGATAGCCTCACAACGAATCCAAATCTTCAAACTGAGCTCATCTTTTCTCCAGAACCAGCTTCCCTTCCAGATTTTCCTATTTCCAACGTTCTATTTATTCATTCAGCTAAAATAATAATAAGATAAAAAAATTAAAAAGTTTAAAGCATCCTGGATTGTTCCCTCTCCTCCTAACTTCTCCCACCAGAAACATTCCATTTTAATTTTATTGTATTGTTTATTTAAGTCCCTTCCTGTTAGTATTATAATCAATTAATCCTCCCAACTCCATTCTTTTATCTGTTCCAATAAATCCAGTCAAGTTAACCTTGAAACATGCTTTGCCCGCACAACTGCATTGCTCAAAAATTATCTTTGACCGCCCTGGCTTAAGTGACTGCCCGCCCCCCATAGCATTTGCTGTTTTTGTCACTCATTAAATGCATTCCTTTATCCCATTCTCTCTCATGCTATCCTTCCATGTTGCCCGTGTATTCCCAACTAGCCAGAGAGACTCAGAAAGAAATAGATGTAATAATTATAGCTAACATGTATTGAGTGCTAATAAGGTTTCATGCACCCTACCAAGTGCTCTATATTTATTTTCTTGTTTAATTAATAATAGCACCTACAGTCCAGCGAAGTGCTGCTCCTTTAGCCCCATGGCACGGAGGAAATGAGGATTTAGGTCACACAGCTACTCACTGACGGAGCCGGATGGGGGACATGTGCTGCCTAACTTCAAGGCCGGGGCTGCCCCCTACACTGCTTACGTGTCTCGTGCAGCACCCATTTGTATATGACGCCTACTAAATGTGAATGATGGTAGCACTCAGCACCCCCGTAGAAGGCTGGGGGCGCTCAGGAAGTGTTGGCGGTGCCCTTAGAACACAGCAAAGCGCACGAAGAGGTAGGATTGTGTCTGCCTCATTCGTTCTCAAGTGGAGCGCATGTCCCCCATCAACCGAGGAACTGCTGTGATTTACAAGGCACTGGTTTCTGATGAAGAGTTCCCTGCCTCCGGGACGCAGTAATAGGAGCACCTGTTCCGGAGCCCCAGAGGGGACAACTGGAGCTTTCTGTGCGAGGGGGATTGTTCGGGGAGCGCGACGTCAGGGCAGTGCAGCGCCGCGGTGTCACCGGGCCAAGGAGCAGACCAGCTGAAGCCGCGAGGCCAAGGAACATTCCGTCCGGGCGTGCATGTCCGGGTGTGCATGCTAAGATTCCCAGAAAGAGAAAGCGACGTTGGAGGAGAAGCTGAGGCAAGATTCTCCAGGCTTGTACAAGGCATTTAGCTTTTAGTTGTTATAAAAATGAAAATAATGGTGAAAGCAGGGAGAAATCCGCAGCTGCTCCGGGCTATTCATACCATAAGAGATCCCTCCAGGCCCTCTTTATTGTTGCAGTTTTGGCAAATTATTTTCTTATCACACACAACCTCCTCACTTCTGTTCCTGGATAAGCACTTAGGCTCATAAAGCTGTGGGTCAGCCACAGTTGAGCATCCAGCTCGCGCAACAGCCGGCCGTGGGGAGCTCGAGAGCCCGCCCCTCCGAAAAGCAGCCACTGGAGTCCATAAAAAGCTGGCCCGGCCGGTCCATCGGTGGCCCCGGGTCCAGGGCTCTGGCCCGCATTACCCGCCCCGCCCCGCCCCCTCCCGGGCCGGGCTTCACCCGCGGGGATGGCCACGCCGCGCCGGTGGAGCTGGGGAGCCCCTTCCTGGGTGCGAGCGCGCACCGGCAGGTGCTCCAGCCGGCGCCCCGCTGCACCGGGGCTGGCCCGCCGCGGATAGAAGGGGCCGGCTGCCCACCACACATGTGCGCTGGACAAATGCGCTGGCATCTCCGGCGTGGGCAGAGAGCATGCCGCTCCCATTATCCCGGCCCATTAGGGAAGCAATTGGAAAAAAAACATTTAGCAATTTGGACAGGAGTGAGGCTGCCGAATGGCTCGTTTCTCTGTGACAGCCTGCCACGTACAGATGAAAGGGAAGGCTTATAACAAATTTTCATTACCCCCAAATAAAAAAGCAACAGCAGGCAAAGCAAGGGCTTTGAGGCTGAGAGGTGGGGCCAGAAATCCACCCAGAAGACCACAAAGGAGCCTCAGCAAAACAAATCAATCACTCTCTCCAGTCACTTCCACTTGCAGAGTGCGGTTCATGCAAATGGCAATCAGGCCTGTCAGCCTGTCAGGCTTTGGCCTTCAGCTCCTTGCCTCACACTATTCATTAAGTGCACCAAAATACAGCCTGCAGGGCTCTCCTCTTGCTCAATGCCCTTGCTCACCTTTCCTCAACAACCTAAGCCCCACAGGAAAACCCACCCCCAAGCTGGGGGGCAGGGACGCAGGCAGGATTTGGTGAAGGGAAGCGACAGGGAATTTGCAAACAGCACCAGGGTCTTTGCATTTTGCTTTGCTTCCAGCTTTAGTTAGCACCGGGTGGAAATCAGACCTCAGATTCAGAAGGGCAAAGGGTCCTGTGGGGGCTCCCGGATGCTCGGGGCTGCCGTTCTCACCCCCAATCCAGGTTCTGCTGAGAGAGTCCAGGACACCCACTAGGCACAGACCCCAAATGAAACCCCAGCCTCTGAATATCCCACACGAGTCCCACGGCCCACTCCTGCTCTAATGAGCCTGGCTGCCCGCAGAGCTGTGTAATGCATTGCGCCTTTGACCTTATTAGAAGACAACTACACAAATACCGCCTTTTCCTGGCCTGGGTGTCTGTCCGCAGGTATCCCCAGCACGTTTACCGTGGCAGATAAAAATGAATTGTGGCAGGGGGTTGCAGACTGGATGTTGAATAAGATCAGGGCTGGAATAGAGAGGTTTTCCATTCCATGGTTTCTCAAAATCCCAGTCTTTCATTATCAACTGCTTCAAAAACACATGTTATTAAACATCTGGGTTTTAGTGACATCCAAGACGGCACAGAGAATGGAATAAATGGGATTTGATGTGTGTGTGTGAAGGGGTGTCTAAGGATTGTTCCCCATTGGGACCTGAGTGTTGACAGCTAAAGGGCAGAGTTTGGTCACAGCCCCCAGAATATCAAGACAAGGCCCTAGTGTTACCTTTTCTATTTGTAGGAGATTAAACTAGTTTGCAAAGAAGTAACATATAAAACGTATAAAGATGTTTCAGTCTCCCTAATAGGACATATGTTCAATGTCAAGGATTTGTGATGTTTGTGGTACATACACACAGGTAACTACAGAGCTCAGATGGGGAGCATCCCTTAACAGCCTAGAAGTCTGAAAAAGATCCACTCAGGGCAAGAAAAAGGTTTGTTGAGTGCCTTCAGTGTGCCAAGTCCCTCAGACAAGGTGTGTTTTTGAATGGTAAACTGAGGTTCAAGAAGTTTTCCTACCTTGCCCAAGGCCCTACAGCCAGAGAGGGGCAGAGCCAGCGGTACAGAGTTTGGGGAGGATAGAGAGTTGGCGGGAGCCATCCACAGAGCCAAAGCACAGAGACAGAAAATCTAATTCTGCCCCCGAGTGCCTCCTCTGTCCAGAGCACTGGCCCAGACACCAGGAGAAACAAAGATGCAGAAGAAATGAGATTCTCTTTAAGGAGCCCGAGACCAAGATGCGATCAGAGGCACCACTACCATAAAACACCGTGATGAATGACAGAAGGTATCAGAGAACGAAGAGATAAATAGATGGGGAAAACATGTTTGAGATGCAGGGGTAGCCTGGTTTGACTGAGGTACTGACCAGAAATTTTTCTCTGCATACCCAAGGATCCCAAGCTAGTATTAAGGGAACTGAACCCTGAGCTTTTCAATTTCCCCTAGTTTTCCCAGTCCAATAGACTACAGGCACTGGTCATGGGGGAAAGGGAAGGGGAAGTGGGTTTAAGGTTAAGAATTCTTGAAACAACCTAAGTGTCCATCTGTGAATGAAAATGTGGCACATAGATACAATGAAACATTATTTGGCCATAGGAAAGAATGAAATCTTGCCATTTGTTACAACATGGATGGACCTAGTGGGCATTATGCTAAGTGACATAAGTCAGGGAGGAGCACCGGGATGGCTCAGTCAGCTGAGCCTCCGACTCTTGGTTTCAGCTCAGGTCATGTTCCCGTGGCTTCGTGGGTTCGAGCCCTGCGTCGGGCTCTGTGCTGGCAGTGAAGAACCTACTTCGGATTCTCTCTCTCTCCCTCTCTCTCTGCCCTTCCCCCACTTGTGTTGTCTCTCTCTCTCTCTCAAAATAAATGAACAAAACTTTAAGAGAAAAGAAATAAGTCAGAGAAAACGCAAATACCGTATGCTTCCACTTGTATGTGGAATCTAAAACAAAACAAAACAAAAAACGAAAAAAATTAAACTGAACTCATAGAGACAGAGAGCAGATTGGTGGTTGCCAGAAGTGAGGGCTGGGTACAAAAGGGTGAAAGTGGTCAAGCAGTACAAACTTCCAGTTATAAAGTCCTGGGGATGTAATGCACAGCATAGCATCTATAGTCAATAATACTGTACTATGTGTTTGAGAGTTGCAGAGAGAGTAAATCTTAAAAGTTCTCATCGTAAGAAAAAAATTGTAATTAGGTGTGGTTGATGGGTGTCAACTAGACTTACTGGGGTGATCATTTCATAATATATACAAATACTGAGTCTTTATGTTGCACACCTGAAACTCAAGAATGTTATATGTCAATTATATCTCAGTTTAAAATAAATAAATAAATAAATAAATAAATAAATAAATAAATAAATAAATAAAGCAAGCAGTATCCGGGTGGCCCAGTGGGTTAGCATTCAACTCTTGGTTTCCCCTCAGGCCGCGATCTCACGGTTTCCTGGGTTCAAGCCCCCTGTTGGGCTCTGCACTTAGAGTACAGAGCCTGCTTGGGATTATCGTCTTTCTCTGTTGCTCCCCAACTCACGCTGTCTCTGTCTCTCTCAAAATAAATAAATAAATAAACTTAAATAAATAAAAATGGAGGGATTTTTTTTTTCCCAGGAGTGTGCTACATCATCGTTAAGGAGGTACAGGCCAAGAGGGTTCCCTGCCTAAAACTATGTATAAAAGACCAATACCTCAATATTCATTGTCTCCAATGGGGCGCCTGGGTGGCTCAGTCAGTTAAGCATCCTACTCCTAATTTCGGCTTAGGTCATGATCACACAGTTTGAGAGGTCAAGACCAGAGTTGGGCTCTGCCATGACAGCACAGAGCCTGCTTGGGATTCTCTCTCTCTCACTCTCTCTCTCTCTGCCCCTCCCCCACTCACACATGCAGTCTTTCTCTATGTCTCTCTCTCTCTCAAAATAAATTAACTTAAAAAAAGATTTTTAAAAAATATTCAATGTCTTCAAGAAGTCTGTCAATAATTATAAGGTGTGGGTGGTATCATTCTTTCGCAAAGCACCTGATATATATTCTCTCATTAACTTTTCTTTACTACCTGAACCAGGTGGGCAATGTTATCCCCATTCCAGGTCAGGGTGACAGTACAACTTACCCATCCCCACATAGTTGAGAAAGGGTAAAACTTGACCCCAGGGTGTTTTTTTTTTTTAATTAAAATAATTATTCTGTTTTTTGAGTGTTGAGACTCACCAAACATTGCACACCCATTTTCTCTTATCTGTACAGTTATGTACACAGTAGATTATCACCCTTGATTTACAGTTGAGGGATGGAAGCTCTGAGAGGGAACATGAGTCACCCAATTGGAGCAGCAGTTGGGGTGGGGGGCTAGGATATGGGAGGATGTGGGTGTGCTCCCCAGAATGAAGTCCTTGACCAGCTAGAAAGCTGACTACAGCATCGTGCTGGACTAGGAACCATGGAGCCAAAGTCTAGGTCGTGCCCATTCCATCTTCAAGCAAATCCTTTTCAATCCAGAGCCTTTTTTTCCTCCTCTGTTAAATAAACATACAAACCTGGGGTTTCAGCTTCTAAGTCCAGGGCTCTCTTTCCCATTGCATCTCAGTGTCCACCTAGAAATCTGTTTCTACAACCAAAATGTTTGCAAGCGTTCTCCTTCACTTCATCATCGTGTAGCTCTCTGTTAAACAGAGCTCCAGTTTCAAAAGAAACAAGAAGGGGCAGGAGTATCTCTTGGATTGTTAGGACAAAAAGAAATTCTACACCAAGTCATTCAGGGGAAAAAATTCTGAATTTTTCAAGAAACCACTTCGTCTTTCCGCTTCCCATTGTGAGGAGACTTCATGCTTAAAAGGAGGTCCCGTGGCTAGGACGGACCAGTGTCTCATGCTGGAGGCCTCGATGGCCAACTAGGTGCAGTGGCCACTGGAACACTATGACTCAACACTTGTTTTTATTCCAATTGTGAGAAGCATTTTGCTATGACATCTCTTGATAAGGGCTGTACTGAGAACATCCCCGTTCTGCCAGACTTAGACTAGGGAGTGGCTCGAAAAATATAACTGTATAAATAAACGGATTTCTGGTCAGAAGAGAAGTCTTTCTTTCATAAGATTACCCTGATTTAAAATTCATGAACCAATGTTTCTCAAAGTATGATCTCTACATCATTATGCCAAGCGTCGTCGCATGGGGTACTAGTTTAAAATGCAGATCTCTTAGTCCCCCTGCAGTCCTATTGAATCAGAATGCCTCAGGTGGAGCCCCAGAATCTGCATTCTGCATTTTAACAGGCTCCCCAGGTGACGGGTATGCACTCTGAAGTTTGTGGACCTCCATTATAAACAAAACAAACCACTCCCATATCTATGGTGCCCCCTCGAAACAAGGACTTTGGCCAGCTAAAATAATAAAATAAAGTTTGTATTTATCCCAGGACGCAGAATTGCTCCCCAAGGAAAGCAGTTGGCAGATATTCCTGCTACGGGTGCCGGCCATGGCTACAGCAGTTATTTCCAGGCGATGGACAATCCTTCCAGCCCAAATGAAACTTAAGCTTAAAATAACAATGATAGTTTTGTGCAATAGCAATGAACCTTTTAATTTATCATGCTCCAAAATCATATGGACCGCCTAACACCATCAGGTCCAATAGTGCCATCCAGAAGCAAGCTGGGCTTTGATCTGACCTCATATGTCATGTCTGGGAGAGTCAGAATAATATCACGGGGCTGGCTTCCATTTTGCTTTTTCTGAACACTTTCTGACTCACTTCACTTCTAAGCATAGATAGTATATATACTGCTAACCCCATCCTTTCCTATTCAGTTGTTTTAGATCCTTCTCCTTCAAGTGCTTTTCCAAATTCAGTCCTGGTGAGCATGCAAGGGTTTTAGAGAACACATGGCCCTTCAGAGCCTAAAGCAACTCAGAAAAACAATAATTCATGTCTCCAGATTCCAGAGGAAAAAAAAATCCCAGCAAGGTAAACATATTTGTAAATAAATATAAAGAACATATCAGCATTTATCGGTTTGATTCAGAACAAAGCATGATTACATATTCACTGTAGACACTGGTGGATTCTGGCTTCTTCTTAGTTAGGGGCTGAGGTCAAGGACACCTGGGAGTCCCTTTTCCCTCAGCTCACCCTTCTGCTTTCTGTCTGACCCACAAAGGGCCAGAAGCACACTTTCTCTGCATAGAAGGAAAACCTACTGGGGCATTTCTTCTTTACAACCAAATGCAAAGCTGCCTGCTGTGTAAATAGATGGAACTAAGAGACTAAGTGACACCATTCTCAATGCAAAAGACGTTAACCCTAAGTTTTCACAGCAATGCTCTGGAATTCTCAAAGGCTAAAAGAAACTCACAAAGCCCTCTGCAAAAGTAGAGCAACCTTGTTCTACCAGTGAGCTCAGATTCTGTACACTTTAGTTCAATCACTGACTGGAGAGGGCGTGTAGCAGCAGCAGGAAAGCAAGGATCCAGGTGGAAGGCGAAATGGTGTTGGGTCAAGTGGATTTGACTTATCAAGAGCTATTGGCCCAATATGGTTGTGGATTTCCTGATTTGAATGGTACTCTTTATCTACTGTTAATAGCAAGAGACTCCCTTTTAAAGGTAATTGCTACCTTTCTCACTTGTTCATGGGGCTTGCACAGTTTGATATTTCTGACTCTCTCATTTTTCATACAAATGGAAATCCCAGCAGTGTGTGCTCAGAGGTGTCTCATATCAGCCCTTCTTGTTTCTCCCCCTGTTTCTTCGATGGCCATTTGCTCCCTTTGTGGTACTCGCTGTCACACAAATGGTCCCAATTACCTAGAAAAGAGCAGGCTGTAACCTGTCGTTTTCCAGGTTTTCTGACCATATTGCCCCTACCACATCGTTTTCTCTTTCTGCTGAAAAACTTCCTGCCAAATTTCAAGGGGACAGGTAAAGTAAGGGGTTCTGTCCTTCTGGCAGAGGCAGGTGCATGCTAGCAAAGCATGAGGAAGAGAGAGGACAGGTACTGTGGTGTATTCTTGCCAGTGGCTGTGAGAGTAAATCTTTAATGTTCACACCATACCGCCACCACCACCAAAATGGCAGTGATGTGAAGGATGTATTAACCAGCCCTACTGTGGTAAATATGTTGCAATATATACATGTATCAAATCATCACGTCATTTATCTTAAGCTTATACAATGTTATATGTCAATCATATTTCAATATAGCTGGGAAAATATAAAGAGGGGTAAGGTAATTCATTTCCACCCCCGTTCTGCACGCCAGTGAAGCTGCCCAAGGTGTATTTACACGGGCTCTCTTCTAACAGCCTGCTCATCCCATAGACTAGGAAGGAATGGGTTCAGTGTAAATAAATGATAATGAGTCCATTGAAGCATTATATAAAATGGTCCCCTAGTGGCAGGAAAGAGTTAATGTACCTCCCAAAGTGCCTAACTTACAATCGGGGTGGGACTTCACTCTGGGAAAACTGGGCTCCTCAAACCTAAACTTTGATGAAAGACGTCAACAAGATGGGAAGTCAGAAAAAGGAGGGTAATTATTTTTTTAATCATGCATGAGTACTTCGCTCTGGTAGGCACTACCTCAGTCATTTCTAGTAGGCCAGAGGATGAAAAAGGCAGCGGATGAAAGAAGAGGGACCCAAAGAAAAGAAAAAAGACACAGAGGAAGAGACATGAAAAGAAGAAAGAGCAAGTGACACGTATAGTATTTTTTTATTTGTCCTGACTGTATTTGAAATGTCTGAGTTGCAAAAATTGAATCCCCCATGTCTCAAAGCCCCTCCAGGTGGTTGAAAACAGTCACCATCTGCCTCCCAGAGGAAGTTAATCCTTGGCTTTTATCAACTACAGTAAACTCTACTTAGTGTTACTAGTTACAGGTATCAGAATTCTCTCCCTGGAATTATATTTTAAGGATCTGTGTATCTCTATCTTTGGCAAAGACACAAGAAAAAACCATCTTAAAAAAATAAACTTATAGTGTGCTTTGACTTCATTGTTTTATCTCCTAAATTTGACTGCCTGGATCCACATAAGACTGCTAAAAACTTGAAGCTCTTTGAGGGCAATAGATTTTAACAGTAGTAGTAATTGGTGGTGGTGGTGGCCCTTCCCTCAGAACTTTATTAGAGTATCTGCTTTGTAATAGATATGACACGTTACAACATGATGAGCCAAAAAAATAAATAAATGTTGCTTAATACTAAAACAATAGGTAAACATTCATATTCTTTTATTTATCCTTTCATGTGTATTTAAACTATCGTTAACTATTTTAAAATTTTAGCATAGACAGATACATACAAAAAAAAGATAACTCTCACATACCTCCACCTGCCAGACAACTATTATTAACATTTTTGGATCTATACATTCATTATTGCATATATTTCGTTATTATGCATATATATAATTAACTGTGTTAAAATGAATCATTGCATACTGTTTTGCCACATGCTTGTTCTCTTTTTTATAACTTTCTTTTATATAACTTTCTTTTTATAACTTTCTTTTATATAACTATATTGTTATATAGTTTTCTATGGATCTATTTTCATTTCATTAATTATTATGTAAAATCCTAAAAATTATCTTTAATGAATACATATGTTTCATTCTGTGGGTACATCAAATATTATTTACCCAATTTGTCTAATTCATGATCAGATACCTATATTTGTTCCAATTATGTGTATTTGAAACAATGTTAAGGTCAACATTTTCAGAGCTAAATCTGTGTGTACATTCATGATTATTTTCTAATTCTGCTAAATGGAAGTAGGAGATCAAAGAATTCAGCCTTTTAAAGTTGACTCTTTTATATTGCCAACTTAATATCCTGAAAGCTTCTATCAATTTCCTCTTCTTCCAGCAGTGGGCATACATATATTTTCAAAGTAAAGAATCAAATAACAGATCCCAACCAAAAAGGTAATGTTATGTTTCTGACCCCAATACAAATTTGTGGCAGGCAGTAACAATCTCAGCAATATGATCAGAAAGATTTTTTGTTAGGTTGAAATGATGATGAAGAGTATCATGTTTATTAACCAAAGATTTCTCTATAAATACAAATTTGGTATCTGAGGATTGCTATAATCACAAACAATAAACCTAAGAAAGAAGATTACATTACTATATGATCAACTTTATGGGCACAGAATAGAAAGGTGTATAAGACCTCTCTTATGTACAATAAAATAGTGACCTGAGGAGTGGACCCGGAGCAGAAAATTAAACTCAACGTTTCATTCGCTCATTCACTGGTGTTTTTCTTTCAACATTTATTGACTACACCTGTTTTCACTTCTTGCTAGGTTTCATGGAAGCTCAAAACTAAGAAAAGCTTTTAAATCTAGTTCTTATAATAGATGATATACTTCCCAGAAATTTCTTCAAAAATCCAGAGGCTTCCCAAATGTCCATCCATGAATGAATGGATAAAGAAGATGTGGTATATACAGACAGTGGAGTATTACTTGGCAATCAAAAAGAATGAAATCTTGCCATTTGCAACTACGTGGATGGAACTGGAGGGTATGATGCTAAGCGAAATTAGAGAAAGAAAAATATCATATGACTTCACTCATATGAGGACTTTCAGATACAAAACAGATGAACATAAGGGAAGGGAAACAAAAACAATATAAAAACGGGTAAGAGGACAAAACATAAGAGACTCTAAAATATGGAGAACAAACAGAGGGTTACTGGAGGGGTTGTGGGAAGCGGGATGGGCTAAATGGGTAAGGGGCATTAAGGAATCTATCCCTGAAATCATTGTTGCATATATGCTAACTAATTTGGATGTAAATTAAAAAAATTTTTAATTAAAAATACAAAAAAAAAATCCAGAGGCTTCTAATAGTTGTCCAAAGTGGTAACTGATCATCTTACAAAACCAAATTAGCAAAGCACATAATTCATTAATTAATCAACTGATTTATTGAGCAGCTCATAGACACAAGGCACATCAAATAATGTGAGATGATTTCTGCTCTTGGTAGCTTCAAATCTAATACAAAAGATGACAATAAACACATATATGAGTTTAAATGGCATAGAAAGAAAGGGCTGCTGAGAGAGACTGATCTGAGTGAAAGATCTAGTTTTGCTCTGCACTGCGGTGGCCAGAAGTAGAAGTTGGGCTGTGCCTTAACAAATGAAGGAGTGCGGATGAATGAAGGGGGACGCGTCCGTGGGCAATCATCCTGAACAAAGCCTCAGAAGCTGGTGTGCAAGGCACAGCGGGAGGAAGAGCGATGAGAAACCCAGGACAACCTTGCTGGAGTGGAGAGTTCAGTGTGAAGAAAAGAAGGAAGTTCTAGACAAGTGGCTAAGCCAGATTGTTGCACATGATGAAAGCAGGTCTAAGGATGTAGGACTCCATCCTAAGACACTGGGTAATGAGAGACAACTTTAGAGGAACATGGTGCAGGTAGGGATAAGATTCTAGGAAGATCCGTGTCTACGAAGAGCAAGTTGAGATAGATGAATGAAAGGAAGAGAGACCAACATCAAGAGGCCAATATGGAGAGGTGCCTGGCTGGCTCAGTCAGTAGAGCATATGACTCTTGACCTCAGGGTCATGAATGGATGAATGAGTGAACGAATGGATGAATAAAGTCATAAATAAATAAGAGGCCAGTTTGCAGTAGTAACCTAGGTGTGAGGTAATTAGGTGCTAGGGACCAGGCGGATACACTGAGAAGGGGAAGAGGAGGGATTCCAAACATGAGAACAGCTGAGTTTTAGGGATTTGTGGAGGCTTTTGACATTCAATCACCCTTTCTTCATATAGCCAATTAAAAAAACAAAGGGATAGCAACACATTGCCTCTCTGGTCCTGCCGTAGTGTTTCTTCTCTGTCCCCTGACTTGGAGACACTACTTACATTAGACAACAAATGTGGATTTTAGTAACCCTTGTTGAGAATATTTTTTAACGTAATTATTAAAAGCCTTAAATATTACTAAGAGGCAATTCTTCTCCTTTATGAATGCGTGCATTACATATAAATATATACACTGTTGCACATTTTGCTATTATGATTCACATATTGTACATCTAACTTTGGAGGAAGTAAAGCTGTGATTAAGTATCCTGTGCTTGAGAACATGGGGATAATTTGCAGAAAATATTTCAAAACTTCTATAAATGGCCCAGACCCATTTAAACTTTTAAGAAAGACTACATCTTGGTGAAAAGCATGAAGTGTCTACTGCCTTTTTTTTTTAATGAGAATTTAAGAATGTTTATTAAAAAAGAAATAAATTTTCCATTTCAGCTCATTTGGCTTCCTCTGCTATTAAATCCTACGTATACCCAGGAGTTACACTGATGTACTTACATATTGTTTCTGCGTTGAGATCGCCTAATGAGGCAATTAGTAGAGCTCCTCAGACAGCTGGACCAAACACTTTTCGGCAGACAGGAAAGGTCCACTCAAGCAACAGTGCAAAGTGCCTACTCTTACTGCCCACTTCTATTTGACAGTGTGGCTTAGACAAGGTGAGTGGTGGATTTTGGAAGGGAGACAAAACCATGCACTTTGCCCACACAGATAAAACAGGAGCTTGAGGCCAGTGTGTATGCAAACCATGTAAAAAGCCTAACGTTGAAGAATAGAACTTTCTCCTTCCTTCTTTCTGAATTACCAGTTTGTGTCTTTGCTCTAATCCAAAGCTTTCCAAACTGTAGGCTTTATAAAAACATCTCGTGTTCCTTATTTACTTTCTTTAAATATAGACCATTGACTTCCTTTAAATTGATTATAAACTTTTACTAAAATTTATTTTAAAGGAAACTATAAAAAAAAACTACCATAAGTGGAACATTTGAATAGAAGATAACTATAAGAAGAAATGCCATGACAATAAAGTGCTGTTATTATATATGATGTTATTAAGTGCTGTTTTGATGCTATTTTCTGTCAAAGCTTGAAGCCTGAGACATTTTCCTTTTGTTGCAGGGGAGATTGGCAAAGGCTACAGAGGTGTTAAAGTCATGCCAGCCCCAGACAAGAGACTTTTTCCTTGAATTACTTTATCCATCATTAAGGATTGAAGATTGAAAGAGATTTGAAAATAAAATTGTTTTTATATTTCCACCCAACGTGATGATTTATTTAACAAACACATACATAGTACTCACCAGGTGCCAGGTTTGTTCTAAGTAATTTAGAACCGTTCACGCATCTAGCGTTCATAATGAGCTTGCAAGGCAATGCTATTGTTATTCCCATTTTACAGATGAGGAAAATGAGGCACAAAGGGGCTAATTTGTTCAAGGCCATACGGCTAAAGAGTGGCAGATCCGGGATTCTAAATCATGCATTTTCACTGGAGTGGACTCAACACCCCTCCATGCCGTGTGAGAGTGGGCCTCAATGTTCTGGAAAGCCATGTTCATACACTATCTAAATCATAGCACCTGCCACCTGAACTGTCAGCACACATGGCAGAGTATGTCCCACACTGGGAGGAGTGCCATGCTACCAGCTGTCCTGAAAGTCCACCTCCCTGTTGAATCTTGCCTTATAGCCCAGCCTTCAGCAATGGCTATGTCCCCTGACCTTCTAGACCACTTTTTGTCTGCTATTCTGGACTGTTAGCACTGACAAATTTGAATGGTTACTTGAAGTTTTAATATTAACAAATTAATATTAAATGGTATAAGTAAATTACATTAGTTTAATATTTGCATATATATGTTAATATTTAATATATTATATATCAGTATATTCATTAATAATATATTAGTGAATAATATTAACCTATTTTTTTCCCATGGTAGATTTTAAGTCCCTTTAAAGGAAAGAAATATTTCATATCTCTCTGAATCAATCATTAAACCTAACAAGTGCTTTATAAATGATTTAATGATAACCATTGTATTCATATAGAGACCAATGTTTCTAGAGAAGTAATGAGATATAAGAAAAAGAAGCACAAAGTATAAAATTTCACACACAAAAAAAATAGAGCTTCCCCAGAGAATGAAAGTAAAGACAGAGGGCCAAGCAGTCCGTGCAATGAAATTTTGTCTCCTAAATATTTTGTATCTGATTTGGTAACAAGATAAATTAATAAACTAGCTGTTATTTTGTTTTAAGTTTATTTAGTTATTTTGAGAGAGAGAAAGAGAGAGAGAGAGAGAGAGAGAGAGAGAGAGAGAGAGAGAGCGCACCAGCAAGGGAGGGACAGAAAAAGAATCCCAAGCAGACTCTGCACTGTTAGCACAGAGCCCCATACGGGGCTTGAACTCACAAACCGTGAGATCATGACCTGAGCCACAATCAAGAGTCTGACACGTTTTTAACTGACCTAGCCACCCAAGCGCCTCTAAACTAGCTGTTATTTAGAGCTAACTACATTGGCAAATACCATTACGTGATTTTATAAAGGAGAAAACTGAGCAACAGAAAGAGTAATTGCCCCAGATCGTAAAATCCCTATTTAAGCCAGGGCTTCCTGTATCTAAGGACTGCATTTCCTAAGTGTGCACCTGCACAAGTGGGGAGGGGTCAAATTGAACTTACCTATGAGAATAATCTAAGTTTGACATCATATGCATTTTTTATTGTAAAAAACAAACAAATATGGGGGCGCCTGGGTGGCGCAGTCGGTTAAGCGTCCGACTTCAGCCAGGTCACGATCTCGCAGTCTGTGAGTTCGAGCCCCGCGTCAGGCTCTGGGCTGATGGCTCGGAGCCTGGAGCCTGTTTCTGATTCTGTGTCTCCCTCTCTCTCTGCCCCTCCCCCGTTCATGCTCTGTCTCTCTCTGTCCCAAAAATAAATAAAAAACGTTGAAAAAAAAAAAAAATTTAAAAAAATAAAAAACAAACAAACAAACAAATATGTACTTACCCTCAACAAACTTTGAGGTGCATGTACAGTATAATTAACTATAAGCACAATGCTGTACAGTAGATCTCCAGAACTTTCCCATCTTGCATGACTGAAACTTTGTGCCAATTGAACAACTCCCCATTTCCCCCTCGGTGCACCCCTGACAACCACCGCTCTTTCTAAGTCTATCAATTTGACTGCTTTAAATACCTTATATAAATGGAGTCATGTAATTCTTTCGGGTTAAATACCCAGAAGTGGGATTGCTGGATCATATGGTAGTTCTATTTTTAATTTTTTGAGCAATCTCCATACTGTTTTCCATAGGGTGGCCCCATTTTATATTCTCATCAACTGTGCACAAGCGTTCTGATTTCTCCACATCCTCACCATGCTTCTTATTTTCTGTTTTTGTTTTTGTTTTTTTATATGGGCCATCCTAACAGACGGGGAGTGATATCTCACTGTAGTGTCAAATTGCATTTCCATGATGATGAGTGATATTGAACATCTTTTCATATCCCTGTTTTGCCCATCTGTGTGTCTTTTTTGGGAAAATGTCCATTTTTTATAACACGGTATTTGGGTTTTTTCTATTGAGTTGTTACATATTTTTTGAGTTTCTTATATATTTTGGATATTAACCCCTTATCAGATACATGGATTGCAAATATTTTCTCCAATTTCATAGGTTGCCTTTTCACTCATGATCGTTTCTTTTGCCGTGCAGAAACTTTTTGGTTCAATGTATTCCCACTTGTGCATTTTGCTTTTATTGCATGTGCTTTTCGTATCATAGCCAAAAAATGATGTCAAGACCAATACACTGAAGATTTTCTCCTACATTTTCTTCTAGGAGTTTTATAGTTTCAGGTCTTACATTTAAGTCTTTCATCCACTTTGAGTTGATTTTTTGTGTATGGTATAAAATAAGGGTCCAATTTCATTCTTTTGCATTTGAATATACAGTTTTCCCAACACCATTTTGTTGAAGAGACTATCCTTTCCTCATTGTATAGCCCTGGCACCCTTGTTGAATGTCATTTGACTATACAGGCATGGATTTGTTTCTGAACTCTCTATTGTGTTCCATTGGTCTTCGTCTGTTGGTATGCCAGTACACCATTTTGATTACTGTAGCTTTGTAATATATTCAGAAATCAGGAAGTATGAGGCCACCAGATTTGTCCTTCTTTCTCAAGATTGTTCTGAGATTGTTCTGTTATTAGGGGTCCTTTTGTTTCATATGAATTTTAGGATTGTTTTTGTTATTTCCATAAAAAATACACTGAAATTATGATAAAGATTGCACTGCATGTATATACTGCCTCAGGTAAGTAGTATAGATATCTTAATATTATTAACTCTTGAACATGCCACGCCTTTCCATTTATTTGCATCTTTTCTAGTTTTTTTCATCAATATTTTATAGTTTCATTGTACATTTGTACAATCTTTTGCTTCCTTGGTTAAGTTTATTCCTATGTATTTTATTCTTCTTGATGCTGTGGGACTTGTTTTCTTAATTTCTTTTTTGGAGTGTTCACTGTTAGTGTATAGAAACACAACTAATTTTTGTTTGTTGATTTTCTATCCTGCAACGTTGTTGAGCTTGATTATTTGGTTTAACAATTCTTTTTATGGAATCTTTAGGGTTTTCTACATACGCAAACAGAGATTTTTTTCCTTCTTCCTTTCCAATTTAGATATCTTTTATTGACTATTCGTTCTGACTAGTACTTGCAGTACTAAGTTGAATAGAAGGAGTGAGAATGGACATCCTTGTCTTGTTCTTAATCTTAGAGGAAAAACTTTCAGTTTTTCACCACTGAGTATGAATGTTTTGTAGAATTCACTGTAAAGCCATCTGGTCATGGACTTTTCTTTGTTGGGAGGTTTTTGATTGATGATTCAATCTCCCAACTCAAAATGGGTTGGTTCAGTCTTTCTTTTTCTTCATGATTCAGTCTTGGTAGATTATATTTTTCTAGGAATTTATTCAATTCTTCTAGGTTATCTAACTTGGTGTATAATTGTTCATAGTCTCATGTTCTTTTTTATTTCTGTGGTAAAAGTTGTGTTTTGTTTTTCATTCCTGGTTTTTGTTATTTTAATCTTCTCTCTCTTTTTCTTAGTCAAACTAAAAATTTGACAATTTTATTATCTTTTCAAAATATCAATTCTTGGTTGTGTTAATTTTTTAAATTGTTTTTCTATCCTCCATTTTGTTCCTTTCTGCTCTAACCTTATATTTTCTTCTACTAAATTTAGGCTTAGTTTGTTCTTCTTTTTCTAATGGTGTAATACTAATTTGTTTATTGAAACCCTCCTTCTTTGTCAATGTAGGCATTGATCACTGTAAATTTTCCTCCTGGTACTATTTTCATTGCATCCCATAAATTTTGATATATCATGTTTTCATTTTTGTTTGTCTTGAGTGATTTTCTAATTTCCCTTTTGATTACTTCTTTGACCCATGAGTTGTTCAAGAGTGTGTTGTTTAATGTTCACATATTTGTGAAATATCCAGTTTTTCTTCTGCTATTAATTTCTAGTTTTATTCTTTTGTGGTTAGGAATACACTCGGTATGATTTTAATCTTAAATTTGTTGATACTTATTTTATGACCTAACATGATGTGTTCTAGAGAATGTTCCATATGCACTTGAGCAAAAATATGTATTCTCCTGATGTTAGGTGGGATATTTTGTATATGTCTGTTAGGTTTATTTGCCCCATAATATTTTTCAAATATTCTCATTTTTTACTGATTTTCTATCCAGATGTTCTATCCATTGTTGAAAGTGGGGATATTGAAATCCCCTACTAATTTTTTTTACCATTTATTTAATTTATTTTTAAAATTTATATCCAAGTTAGTTAGCATATAGTGCAACAATGATTTCAGGAGTAGATTTCTTAATGCCCCTTACCCATTTAGCCCATCCCTGCTCCCACAATCCCTCCAGTAACCCTCTGTTTGTTCTCCATATTTAAGAGTCTCTTACGTTTTATCCCCCTCCCTGTTTTTATATTATTTTTGCTTCTCTTCCTTTATGTTCATCTGTTTTGTATCTTAAATTTCACAGATGAGTATAAGTCATGATATTTGTCTTTCTCTGACTAATTTCGCTTAGCACCATACCCTCTAGTTCCATCCACATAGTTGCAAATGGCAAAATTTTATTCTTTTTGATGGCTGAGTAATACTCCATTGTGTGTGTGTATATATATATATCACATCTTCTTTGTTTTTTTTTTTTTTTTACTTAGATTGACTTTAATTTCTCTCAGTAACTTTGCAGGGTTTTTTTTTAATTTAATTTTTAATTTTTTAAATTTACATCCAAATTAGTTAGCATATAGTGCAACAATGATTTCAGGAGTAGATTCCTTAGTGCTCCTTACCCATTTAACCCATTCCCCCTCCCACAACCCCTCCAGTAACCCTCTGTTTGTTCTCCATATTTATGAGTCTCTTCTGTTTTGTCTCCCTCCCTGTGTTTATATTATTTTTATTTCCCTTCCCTTATGTTCATGTTTTGTCTCTTAAAGTCCTCATATGAGTGAAGTCATATGATTTTTGTCTTTCTCTGACTAATTTCGCTTAGCATCATACCCTCCAGTTCCATCCATGTAGTTGCAAATGGCAAGATTTCATTCTTTTTGATTGCCAAGTAATACCCCATTGTGTATGTATGTATATATATATATATATATATATATATATATATATATATATATACCACATCTTCTTTATCCATTCATCTGCCAATGGACATTCGGGCTCTTTCCATACTTTGGCTATTGTCAATAGTGCTGCTATAAACATTGGGGTGCATGTGCCCCTTCAAAACAGCATACCTGTATTCCTTGGATAAATACCTAGTAGTGCAATTGCTGGATCTTAGGGCAGTTCTATTTTTAATTTTTTAAAGAACCTCCATACTGTTTTCCAGAATGGCTGCACCAGTTTCCATTCCCACCAGCAGTGCAAAAGAGATCCTCTTTCTCCACATCCTTGCCAACATCTGTTGCTGCCTGAATTGTTAATGTTAGCCATTCTGACAGGTGTGAGGTAGTATCTAATTGTGGTTTTGATTTGTATTTCCGTGATGATGAATGATATTGAGTATTTTTTCATGTGTCAATTGGCCATCTGGATGTCTTCTTTGGAAGTGTCTATTCATGTCTTTTGCCCATTTCTTCACTAGATTATTTGTTGTTTTGAGTGTTGAGTTTGATAAATTCTTTGTAGATTTTGGATTTTAACCCTTTATCTGATATGTCATTTGCAAATATCTTCTCACATTCCATCGGTTGCCTTTTAGTTTTGCTGATTGTTTCCTTCACTGTGAAGAAGCTTTTTATTTTGATGAGGTCCCAATAGGAAATCCCCTACTATTATTATATTGTTGTCTGTTTCTCCCTTAAATCCTGTCAATGTTTACTTCATATATTTAGGTGTTCTGATGTGGGTTGCATATATATTTATAATTGTTATATCTTCTCAGTGAATTTACCCATTTATACTTACTTCTATGATCTCCTTCTTTATCTCTTTTGATAATTTTTCACTTAAAGTCTATTTTGTCTGACATAAGTATAACCACCTTTGCTCTCTTTGGATTACCATTTACATGGAATATTTTCTATCCTTTAATTTCAGCCTATGTGTGTCATTAAATCTAAAGTGAGTCTCTTGTAGACAACATATAGTTGGATTTTGTTTTGCTTCCATTCAGATATTCTGTCTTTTGATTGGAGAGTTGAGTTTAGTCCATTTATATTCACAGTAATTGCTATTGCTATTTTGTTACTTGTTTTCTGCCCATCTTAGTTTTTCTGTTCCTCTTTTCCTCTCTTGCCATCTTCCGTTGTGTTTTGTTGAACTTTTTCAGTGACATGCTTTGGTCCCTCATTTTCTTTTGTATCTCTTTTAGAGGTATTTTCTTTGTAGTTATCATGGGTGTTGCATGAAATATCTTACAGTTATAAAAATCTATTTGAAAGTAATAACAAATTGACTTCAAATATATACAAATACTCCACAATTTACTTCCCCTACACATACACACTTTATGATAATGATGTCACAAATTATTTTTTATTTTGTGTATCTGTTAATATTTTTATACTAAAGTTGTTTTTATACTTCTATATTTTAATTTCTGTACAAGATTTAAAGTAATATATGCACCACCATTTGTATATATATTTACCTTTAGCAGTAAGCTTTATACTTTCATATGCTTCCATGTTACTGTTTAGTATCCTTTCATTTCAACCCAAAGGTCTTCCTTTAGCATTTGTTGTAAGACAGATCTAGTGGTGAAGAACTCCCTCAGCTTTTGCTTATCTGGAAAAACCTTTATTTCTGCTTCATTTTTGAAGAAGATTTTTGCCAGATATAGTTTTCTTGGTTGGTAGGGCTTTTCTTTTTCTTTTAGTGCCTTGAATATATCATCTCAGTCCCCTCTGACCTGAAAGTTTTCTGCTGAGAATCTGTTCGTTGTCTTATTGTGATTCTTTTGTATGTAACACATCACTTTTCTCTTGTTGCTTTCAAAATGCTCTCTTTGACTTCTGACTATTTCATTATAATGTGTCTTAGTGTGGATTTCTTTGGGTTCATCTTAGTTGTAGCCTACTGGGCTTCTGGAATCTGACTGTCCATTTTTTCCCCCAGATTTTGAAGTTTTCAGCCATTATGTCTTTATATAAGCTTCCCGTTCCTTTTCTCTCTTCTTCTTCTTTTAGGAATCCCACAAGTATATCTTTTTGATGGTGTTCCATAAGCCCTTTAGGCTTTCTTCACTTATTTTCATCTTTTTTCTCTTTGTTCCTCTGACTGAATAATTTCAAAGGATATGTTTTGAGTTCACTGACTTTTCCTTCTGCTGATCAAGTCTGCTGTTGAAAGACTATAGAGAATATAGGGGCACCTGTGTGGCTCAGTTGGTTAAACATCCAACTGTTGATTTTGGCTCAGGTCATGATCTCAGGTTTGTGAGTTTGAGTCCCATGCCAGGCTTTGCACCAACGGCACAGAGCTTGCTTGGGATTCTCTCTCTCTCTCTCTCTCTCTCTCTCTCTCTGCCCCTCCCCTGTTCATGCATGCTTCTCTCTCAAAAGTGAATAAGCATTTAAAAAAAGAGAGAGAGAGAATTTGTTACTTTAGTTATTGTATTCTTCAGCTTCAAAAGTTCTGTTTGGGTTTTTTGTTTGTTTGGTTTTGGTTTGTGTGGGATTTTTTTTGTCTCTGTTGATATTCTTGTTTTGTTCATGCATTGTTTTCTTTAGTTCAATGAGAATTTTTATGTTTAATTCTTTGTCAGGTAATTCGCATACTTTTAGTTCTTTAGAGTCAGTTTCTAGAGATTTATTTTGTTCTTTTTCTTGGGCCATGTTTCCCTGTTCTTTCATGCATCTATAACTTTGTGTTGCCATCTGTGCTTTTGAAAAAACAGCCAGTTTTCCCAGTCTCTATGGACTGGCTTCATACAGGGAAAGACCCTCACCAATAATATTGGGTAGAGACTGTGGGGCCTCTCAAACCTCTTTTTGGGTGATGCATCTTCACTAAACCCCTTCCTGTAATTTCTCAATTAAAGAGGCTTGCTGATTTCTTATTCAAGAGCTCATAATCTCTCTCTCCCTCTGGTGTTGATCTGTGGCACTGCAAGCTCTCTGGTTTTACAGAAGTAAATTGCCCCACTGTCCCTTGTTGTCAGTAGCCACCAGGCATCCCAAGTATGCCAACTCCATGTCAGCGCCCTAAGTCAGACAAGACAGATATTGGTCCCTTGGGCATCCCTCTGAAAAGCTGGAACATTGGATACACATTCCACTCTTTTCTTTCTCCCTGAGGAAGAAGTAACAAGATAGTATGCTCTCTTCAGGCACTGAGCTGTGTTGTCTTGGAGGAGGGCCTAACATTGGTAAAGTGAAATAGCTCTTCTTACCTGTTTTGCTGTAGCTATTTTAGCTTTGTACTCACCTTGGGCACTGTAACTTCTTAACTGGATTCTGGAAATCTCATAACTATTTTGGTTCATATATAGTTTTTAAATTGGTGTTTCTCTGAGGGAACAATGGCTGAGACTTCCCATTCTGAAATCCTACTGATACCACTCTGTGGTTTTGTTTGTTTGTTTGTTTGTTTGTTTGTTTTTGTGGAGTACTCTGCCTGGAATTATTTAAAAATAAATTGTGTATTGCAATACCAGCAAGGAAGTATTATAAGCTGAGTTGATTCCAAATGAAGAGATTTTGGGTAGACTTCCAAATTGGTATCTCCTTCCCTGACTTCTTCCTTATCCACATTTATAATTGGTTATCTAGATATCCTCTGACTCAAATGATTATCACAGGTTTACTGAAACAGCTTAACACACTAGGATGCAAAAAAAAAAAAAATGTTTTATTTTTTTCATTGCACCACCCTGCAAATCCACTCAATAAACCCTTCTCTCTCCAAACTTGAGATTTGGGGAAAATAATATAGCTTTTCCTCATCACTGTCAGGTATTGTCAAATAATCTCAATTTTAAAATGATAAAACATCCAATCAAGTCTAATTTCATAACTCTAAATTCCAATCTAATTTATAACATTACCCTTATCCCAACTCAAGTCTGGTACAGGCCAAGGAGCCTGAATTGGAAAAAGGAGTATGTATGATTTCACCCTGTCCCCACTTTCTCACCTTGCTTTTCTAGTGATTCCTCTTTCATTATGGTGTCTCTGAAGTGGAGCAGCTGATGAGAAAGTGGATAGGACAGGAAAAGTCTTACCTTGAATCTGGTGTTAGTGGATTTTTGTGGGCCGGGGTGGGGAGGCGGTTCTGTGAAGACCCTTATCATCACTGGGGATGTATTGCCTCAGTTCTCTTGACACAGACAATAGTTCTGTCAGTGGCTGCTTATGATCCCCCTACCTCTGACTTCCAGTAGTTGCACATATATACCACATTCCCACTAAGGAGTCATTTTGGCCCTTATGACAGTTCTCTTAAAAATATATTCCTTCTACTTTCTTTCAACTTACAGAAAACATCATAAAGGTTTGAAATGTCGGAAGCCTTATCTCTTTGTTTTGCCACCAGCAGATTGCCTCAGCTAAACTTTGACCTTCTTAGGCATTCTAGATTCTGCATCTCTCAAATTCCATAGTGGTATACTTATCATGCTCTCCAAATGGTTCTCTTGGACTCCTCCTCACTTGGCTTGAGGTGAGGACAGGGCACCTTCCCTCCTCTCCCTTACACTGATGACTCTCACACACTCACACAAAAATTCCTAGAAACCAGCCTCTTTAAGCTCTGCATAAATTCAGGACCCTTGACAAAATTCAAATATAAAATTAGTGATAAAATTCTCTCAGCAAACTAGGAATAGAAGGGAACTTCCTCAGACTGATAAAAATCATTTACAAAAAAAAAAAAATCCTACAGTTCTCATCATACTTCATGAAGAATAACTAAATGTTTTTCCCTAAGATTAGAAACCAGGTAGCATGTCTGTTGTCACTATTCTTTTTTTTTTATTTTAAACATTTACTTATTTTTGAGAGACAGAGCACAAGCAAGGGAGGGTCAGAGAGAGAGGGAGACACAGGATCCAAAGCAGGCTCCAAGCTCTGAGCTGAGAGAGCCTGACGTGGGGCTCAAATCCATGAAATGTGTTCTAACTACTCTTATTCAACATAGTGCTAGAAGTCTTATCCAGTGTAATAAGGCAAGAAATGAAAATAAAAATCCTAATAAGAACAGAGAAACTAAAACTGTCACTATTTGCATACAACATAGACAATCCCAAGGAAACTAACAAAACAAAACAAACCCTAGAACTAAAAGGTAAGTTTTACAAGGTTGCATAAAAAGTTCATCACATTTCTTTATGTTAGAAATGAACAACTGGAAACTGAAATTGAAAACACAATGCATTTGCAGTCACTGCAAGAAAAATAAAACACTTAGGTACAAAATTAACAAAATGCACAGCATCTGTATATTGAAACTTTAAAATACTAATGAAAAAAATGAAAGGATATTTTAAAAAATGATAGCACCACTGTGTCATGAATTGGAAGACTCAACAAACTGATCTGTAAGTTTGATGCAAATCTCATGAAAATTCTAGGAAAATTCTTTTTAGATACAGACAAGCTGATTCTAAAATCTACATGGAAATACAAAGGAACTATAATACTCAAAATAATTTTGAAAAAGTGGAATAAAGTTGGAGGAATCACACTACTTGATTTGAAATGTGAAATACAGCTACAGTAACAAAGAGAGTGTGGTATTAGCAGAAGAATTGGAACAGACCTACAAAACAGCATAGAGAATCAAGAAATAGATCCAAGCAAGTATAGCCAATTAAGTTTTGACAAAGATGTAAAAGTGATTCAATGAAGGAAGGATAACAAATGGTTTTGGACTATTTGGACAATCAGGCAGAGAAGAGAAGAAAAAAAATAGAACTTTGACCAAAGCCCCACACTTTATATAAAAATTCATTCAAAATGTTTTGTAGATTTAAATGTAAAGCATGCAACTATAAAACTTTTAGAAGAAAACAAAAAAAAAATTGTTTGTGACCTAGGGTTAGAGAACCAGTTTATGAACACAACACCAAAGACAAAATTTTTAATAACCAAATGATAAGTTAGACTTCATGAAAACTAAAAACTTTTGCTCTGTGAAGTATCTTGCTAAAAGGGTGAAAAGACAAGGTATAAGTTAGGAGAAACTTTGCAAATCGTGTATCTGACAAAAGACTTATACCCAGAATATATCAAGAACGCTATAAACTCAAATGTAAGAAAACAAACAATTAAATTATACAATGGGCAACACTCTTAGTCAATACAGATTGCAAATAAACACATGAAAAGATTTCAACATCACTAGCCATTAGGGAATTACAAATTAAACCAACAGTGAGGTACCATTACACGCCTATTAGAAGATCTAAAATTAAAAAAAAAAAAAAACATCAATACCAAATGGCAGCAGCCATGTAGAGAAACTGTTATCTTTCATATATTCTTGGTGGGGATGTAAAGTGGTACAGTCACTCTGGAAACAGTTTCATAGTTTCTTGTAAAGTTAAGTGTAAGTTTTTCACATGACCCAGCAATTACACTACTGGATATTTATCCTAAAGAAATTAAAACTTGTGTTTACAGAAAAACCTATATGTGAATATTTATAGAGGTTTTATTTATAATAGATAAAACGTGGAAAATGAGTCAATTGTCCTCTAATGGGTGAATGGATAAACGTGTTCTGCACCCATACAATGAAATTCTACTCCACAATAAAAAGGAGGAGACTATTGATATATGTAGCCACCCAGATGTATTTCAAGGCACTTATGCTGTGAAAAATGCCAATCCCCAGGAGTTATATAATTCTGTTTAAAAAGATATGTCAAAGAAACCAAGTCATAAGGATGGAGAAGAGATCAGTGAATGCGAGAGCGGAAATTGGGGAAAGCATAGGACGCTTAAGAGGTAACGTGAAGGAGTTTTTTGTGCTCAACAAGAGAAGTTTTCATAGAAATATACCTCTTTAAAAGTTCATATAAAAACTTGTGAAATCTGAATAACTCAGGTTTATACCTGAATTAATAATTTTGTACCATTGACAGTTTCCTGGCATTGACATTGTACTCTGCTTATATAAGACATTATCATTGGGGGCATCAGGGTAAAATGTATATGGAACTCTCTAAACTATTCCTGTAATTTCGTGTGGGTCTTAACCTACAAAGAATAAATAAAATAAAATAAATAAAAATAAAAAATAAAAAGTTATTAAACACATGTACATGCACACGCAGATATGACAGCGTCCCTTCCCTGTTGCAATGACTCCAGTTTGCCAATAGAATTAATCCCACACTACTTAGACTAATTTTCAAACTCTTCAAAATGTTTTCCAAGCTTACATTCTCTATCCTATCTTCTACAATTTCCCTTCCACTCCCCTCTCATAGCAAAGATTGACCTTTCCCAAATACCCTGTGTTTATCGTTCAGCCACATCATTTATTCCCCCTGATAAACCCAACCACCCTGCACATATAGAGGGAGACTCCTCCTTCTCCTTTTCACTTTCTGGCATCTTCCCTTAGAGAAGGATAATACCCATGACACTCCACAGACGTCTTTGGGATGGCACTGCACCTTCCTCTTCATTCCTGACCTTCTCCTCCTCAAAGACAGAAGAGGTTGGCAGTAATCTGACATAGGAGAGCCTAATGTCCACAAAGTAAACAGAGTGAGATCATATGGTACTTGTCTTTCTTTGACTGACATATTTCACTTGGCATTGTACTCTCTAGCTCCATCCATGTTGTTGCAAAAGGCTAGATTTCATTCTTTTTACGGCTGAATAACATTCTATTACACACACACACACACACACACACACGTGCACTCGTGCACACTTCTGTATATATGCTATATATACATATATATATGCTTCTGTATATATGTTTTGCTTACTGTAAATAATGCTCTTATAAACACAGGAGTGCATGTATTCCTTTGAATTAGTGTACTTGTATTCTTTGGGTAAACAGCCAGTAGTGCACTTGCTGGATAATAAGGTAGCTTTATTTTTAATTTTTTGAGGAACCTCTATACTGCTTTCCACAGTGGCTGTACCAGTTTGCACTTTCATCAATAGTGCACAAGTATTCCTTTTTCTCCACATCCTTGCCAATGGCTCAATTTTTGTGTGTGCAAAACCCCAAGTCAGAACCCGAGAATGAAAGATGTATGAACAGTAGCATTTCATCCTTAAGCCAGACCTTCAAACTCTAGAAGATACCCAACTCAAGTGTTCTTTCCTCTGTGAAGCCTTCCCAGTCCTCACAGGTACTCAGCCACCCTGTCTTCCATGTCCCCAGAGTACTTGGATTACAGGACACGATGTAATAATGCACGGGCGATGACATTCACCGAACTGTGAATTCAAGGGCAAGATCCCTTGGGTTTCTTTCAGTTTGGAATTTATAGCAAATCAAAGAGAGTATAGTATATGGATACCTAAAAAGGCATCCATCTAATTATTAGAAAAGCAAGCATGGGGCGTTAGAAAGAGCCCTGGGGCCAAGAATCATTCGCTGTGAAATTACCTCAGAGACAAGTCTGTATATGTAAAAAGAAAGGAGAAAAGATCTCAGAGGGTGTACAAGATGGCAGGTATATCTTCAAGGAATAGAACTCAGTGTTAATCAAACATGAAGTCAGGAGGGGAAAAAATGGAGAAAAAAGGTTCTATGACAGATAGCTGCTGAACAGAGCCAGAAGCAGTTGAATTGGACCATAAAGCACTAGCATTTTTACCTGGAAAACTCCTTCAAGTGAGCCTTCTGCCTCTTTTTCCTTTCTCTTTTTTCCTACCTAACTTCCTTTTTTCCTTTGTGTCCAGATATTCTCTTTCATTTTATTCTGTAGTCTTGTCCTGTCCACTACATATTTATGCATCCAAAACTATAAAGCAGTAGATAAGTCATCGCCAATGGTGCAGAGGGTGAATTCAAGTCTAGCTGGTCTGTTTCTACCATCAGCGAGCAGACCTGTCTTCTGTAGGGCAGCCAAAATGCATTCAGCTTCCTATATGCCACAAAGATTTCTCCGGAATCAAACAGTTCACTATGTTGAAGTTGGGTGTGTGGAGTTTTTTTTCCTGGAAACATTCTAGCCAGCTAACCTTGAATTTATGACTTTGAAGAATTCCCTGAGAATAGGTGAAGTGAAAAATCGTACCCATGTTGTCAACAAATTCCAAGAATAACGTTCCTGTCTATCCATCCATACAGGGAAGTTTACATGCCATAAGCATATGGATGAAAACAATAATTCACTAGCATCACAAGAAGGTGGGTTTTTTTAAGTGTGGGAAAAACACAGTAAATTTTAAAGCCTACTAAAAGAAGAAAAGTAGGATATAATCTTCCCGCCCCATAATTTTGCATCTTATTCCTCACTCATTGTAAAGTATATTGGAACATCTAATGTAAAATGTACATGCTTTAGGCTCATATGCAGGCAAAAACTGTTAGTCCCTTAAGAAGAGAGTAAACTTTACCAGTGTATTCATTTCAGTACAAGGAACATACTACATATGCATACATTTTGTTATTCTTGCATACTCTTGTGGCTGTTTATTTTTCTCATTGTGGGTGCTTATCCTTGGACAGGCATTTGTGCACAATTCATTTCAAAAAAGAATTTTTTTGGAGGAGGAAACTTTCCCATAACTTTATCTTTTAGCTAGTATATGTGTGTGACAAGAACTTACTACTAGGCAGACGGTCCTGGCATAATCAGATACGATCTCTCCTACCTGAGCTTTCTCACAATATTCACTACTGAAAGGTCTCGTTCTAAAATTCTCACAGATTCTCATGCTACTAATTTTCTGTGCCTGTGCAGCTGAAAAAATGGACTTCAGTCAGAATTGTTCTGGAAAATCTAACTCAAAGATGGGCAAACATCTTAAAAATTAATCATGCCAGGGGTGCTTGGGTGGCTCAGTCGGTTAAGCCTCCGAGTTCGGCTCAGGATATGATCTTGCGGTTGGTGAGTTCGAGCCCGCCGTCAGGCTCTGTGCTGACAGCTCAGAAACTGGAGTCTGCTTCGGATTCTGTGTCTCCCTCTCTCTCTGCTCCTCCCCTGCTTGCACTCTGTCTCTCTCTCTGTCTCTCTCTCTGTCTCTCTCTCTCTCAAAAATAAACATTAAAAAAAATTTAATTAATCATGCTTTTATTTTAAATAAATCTTTATATTGTTCCTAATCAGAACATTAAAATGGTGGACAGCCAATCAATATTATTTGTGGTTAATAACTCTACACATATTCAATGATCCCTGCTGCGCTGAGCTCTGAAAGGTAGGTGTAGCAATTATTTTTTGACCTGCTTCCAAGAAGGGGAAACTGAAGGGGAGGAGTGCTTATGGAAGTTACGACCTTAAGAGTCATGGGTAGATTCTGGGATGAGATGGGGGATGCATTGTTCCCAAGACACACTGCACCCCAGCCTTCCCTACTCCTCTGCTGGCTGGGGAGATAACAGCTATTTAGCGATATTAAGTAAAATAATAATGATGCATTTTATTTACAAGGCACTTATCCTCCATTGGCATGCAAGGTGTCTGCCTGGAAGCACAGCAGTGAGACAATTAAACTTTATTGAGCTGTCTGATGTCATCCCCGTGTGGATGTTGGAGGATTGTAAGACCTCGCTCAGGGTTCTTTGTATAAGACTTGAATTTTCACTGGAACTACCCTTGATTCTTTGTGTATCTCTAATTTCTTTCCATAACATCAATAAAAGAGAATATTGAGGGGAGAAAGGTCTCTTCCAAACAGGGGGTCTGACTCTCGGCTGTGATTTGCTTGGCAATTGGAGATTTTGTGTACAATCTCTTACAGCAAAAGGTGAGAAATGCAGAAGCAATGGCTTTTAAAAAAACACAGAGAGCAGCAGGAAGCCCTCTCTGCCCAATTACAAGGTGATCCCAGTTCATTTTTACGGTTTGTTTCTTTTTTTTTTTTTTTTATCACATATGTTTCCAAACACAGTCTTGATGTCCTGTGGGGCTGCTTTTGTAAAAAGCCATAGCCTCTGATTTAAGGAGCTTCAAAAATAGCTCTCTGTTTCTTCGGTCTGAAAGAGAGCAGTCAAGTAACAGCACATTTATTCTCTTTGAAAAATAGAAAGATGTCAAAAGCAAAGTTCATGGCAAAATTAGGCTGATTTGTTTTGTGCTTCTGTGATTCTGGCTGTGGAAGTAAACAGGGGGAAAAAACACAGTGGTTTGTTTAATAAGCAAAAAAATGCTATTAAAATGAATTTTGTGCTTAAAAACTTACCCTGGCAGGAAGAATCATCAATTATACAAGCTTTGGGGGGGGTGGGGGGGAACAAAGCTTGATATCCACAGTCAGACATTTTCCCCTAGTCAGCATACAATTCAGGCATCATGTTCAGAAAACGGACAACCTCATTACTTTGATACAAATGATCAGTGGTTCTCAGAGATTCTCTGTGTTGGTTGTGACAGATGCTAAGCAGTAATCCCGCCATTAAAACTTCCACAATAAAAGCAGGTTTGGCTGAAAGTGACAGAAGGATGGACCCAATTTGGAAAACTTTCAGGAGATGCCCAGATGAGATTCTCCAGGAAGTACCACCCAGGAAGAGGCCACTGATGTTCTAATTGAGACAGTATCCGTAGCACTGACTTCCCTCTCCTTGCACAGCATGATTTGACACTGTGAAGTCCAATGGTGACAACTCTGCTGCCCCAACCCTGCAGATGTCTTAGGAGGGAGTACCAGCTAATTTACAGGGTCCTGCACCGCTCCGTGCTTTTCTTGATTTGTATACGTAGGGTCTAGAGTGAAAGTGGCATCTAGTTTTAATCCCCAAGGAAGTAACCTGTGATTTCTTCTTCCAGAGCTTGCAACTGATGGAAACTTTCCCAATTTTTGAAGCGATAAGAGTTCGAAATCTCTGGGAATGGGCTCAGAAACATCAGTCCCATTTCCAAGTAAAATATACTCTTTAATGTTGAATTGGACTATGGTATACTGAAACGCTGAGGTTTGGAGATTTTTGTTGTTTGTTTATTGGTTGGTTGTTTGGTTGGTTGGTTGGTTGTGGTCATTCTTCATGAGATCCAATGGGGAAAAGGGCCCACACAAAGCACACTGAATTTTCCAGGTTAGGTCTTTGTTCTAATATGGTGGTACAATTAGTCATGTGAACCAAACAGCCTTTTGACCTTGTTACCATTCTTATTTTTTTCCATGAATATTTTATTGGCCAAGATATTGGGGGTGAGGGTGGGGTGGGGCAGAGGTGATGGGTGTGGTGGGGCTGCACATTCTGCACCAATACAATGATTTTCTAGGAGCATAAATCATTTCTGGAAGTGCTGATTTTATCTTCATTTTTCTCAAGTGCACCAAGCTCCCAAATACTACAAAGCCATATAGCACGTGCTATTCCTTCTGCCTAGAACATTACTCTGCCGTCAGCTTGGTCCACTTAGCTTCTTCTCTTCCAGTGGATCCCAGCTCAGTAATCACTCTCTGATTGCCTTCTCTGCTGGTTCCTTATCATATGCTCACTAAGCATGTGCATCTCCTTGCTACCGCTTATCACAGGTATAACATTATATTTTTTGAGTAAGTCATCCTTTGATTAATGTCTTAAACAATACATAGAAACTAGAAGGTAATGAATGCATGTATGCTCTACACATGACCAATTTTCGGTCAACTGTGTAGAGGTAAAACAAATCAATAAATCCACAGATAATTTAAAGATGACTTTTTAACTAAGAATTTCAGGCCTCTCCCCATTTTACCTCTCATCAATGTACAAGGGAAAGAAAAGAACAGACCCAACTCATTTGTGTCTCCTTTCTTTCTTTGTTCCCAAGTTCTTGAATCCACTCTTTTAATGAGACTGAAAAGGTCACTAGCAACAAAGAGTAGAGAGATAGGATCCTCAGACTTGGGGATCAAAAGGGAATGCCAGTGGTTAGATCAAAGGTCAGCAATGCAGTGTAATCAAAGATAACTCCCAAGATTTTAGACCACGGCTTTTTGAAAGCATAAAGTAGAAGGAAACTTAGCACTTTTTTTTTCTTATCTCTACCTCTCCTCTTTAGATAAGATAGATAATCTAGAGCCTTTTCATTTATTTTCTTGGTATATAGACAAATAGACAAGACGACAGAAAGTATATAGTCTGATAGATAGGTTGTCTCAAATTGTTCATACTCTATGTACTTTTGTCCAAGTATAGCTGATGTTGCATGAATTTTCAAATATCGTGGCCATGGCCTATAATAGCTGCTACTTTCTCTCTTTTAGCTTGACTGATCCATTTCATTTTACCAAAGAATCCATCTTTAGACACACGGTGTCTGACATTCCCATTGTCTACTCATCTGGGGCCAACAAATTGCTTTCCTGAGTATGATTTTTGGTCCTACTGTTATGAAGCTGGAAACTGATAGAGAAACATTAGCCCGCCAATGAGACTGGCAGTATCCCATAGACCACTCTGGTGGTCTATGTGGGACTTGTTCAGCTCCTCAAGGAGCAAAGATGATAACAGACCTGCTCTGAGATTGGAATTGCAAACCGCAAAGTACTGTAGAGGCTTACCAGAGCTCCAGGATGCAAAAGGTTTTCCATGAGAAGCAAACCCATTCCATTTGTGGCTTTTGCTAGTTTTGCACTATCAAGAAATGTATTTTTAAAAAACCTTTTCTACAAAGCAAGCAAAAGCCACAAATTCGATACCTTTGGTTTACATGCAAAGCATGATGCCCAATTCAGGTTAGACTTTGTACTGCATTAGCTAATGTAATAGAACTTCTTCCAAGAAGTTCCCAGGTCAACCAGTTTAAGCTTCACATTTCAAACACACTTTGATTTGAGACCTCAGCAAAACATTCACAAAATAATGAATGGCCGTGTAATTGTCTAATTTCAACCTTAAAATATTTAAATGTTGCATTGTCCCATCTCAACACTCCTGATAAGCTCTCATGAAAATTATGGGCTAAAATTGACAGTTGATTCCATTAGTGCAACAGAGGCAAGTTCACATCATAGAAACAGGAAATAATTCATGTTAGAATCATTTACTCAGCTGTGACATGACAAAAGGCATACAGTACAGAGGATCTCCAAGAGAAAAATGTATTCCTGGAAATGGTTGAAGGGCTTTAAATTGGGGGGGGGGGCAGGAGGGCAGATATGTTGTGAATCTCCTTTATAAGAAAACTTCCAACAGGCCTCATAGGCTGTTCTATGACCCATACCAGATTCTGAAGTCTCCATGATTGAGGATCTTCACTATTGTTCTCTTACAGTCAGGTGTACTGTCTAAAAATTAGGTTCAGTTGGATTTCCCAAGTCTCTTCTTGCCTCTTTTCCATGGAGTTTGGTGCTGACATGGGTCAAATGACCACAATGCTCCATTCTGCAGCATTTGGGGTGACTGCATTTATAGGGTAAGTAGGACCATTCTCATTATCTTTTATATAATCTGTGAAGTCTAAATTGGATTATTTGGTATAAAAGGTTTAAGGTATTATCATTTTTAGTAGCACAACTTCATTGAGAAATGTATAAGAAACATCTGAGAATTTCCTGGTCTTTCCCTATTGACTTTGTTACTTATGATTCTATGATTTAAAAAAAAAATCTTAGAAAGAGTAATAGTAGAATTTTTCAAATATCTCTTCTTTATCTCCCAACATATCATTAAGCTTTGGATTCACAGAAGCAAAATGGCCTTAGATGATGAAGATATAGATTATGGACTGAGGGCTACATAATTAAACATGTAAGATATCAAGGTAAAGTACCAGAATACATAAAGAGGATAATTTCTTTAGTCAGCAAATGGGCAATAACAGGAAAAGAATTTTTGTCTTGGGATAGTGAGCAGTTGTATAAACATATGATGCAAAGGCTTTTTCAAATAGACATAACATTGCCATATGTTCCATCTGAAAACTGCAGAGGGACTTGGGAAAATCAGAATGATTTAAGATCGCCTATACACATCTCTGCCACCATTTGGTTAGCTGAGCCCAAGCAGCTAAAAGTAAGGAGCGTAGTTTAATAGGGACACGTCGAGAGACCATAGTGTGCCCCAGAGATTTTTGTGTTAAGATAAAGAAAGCCATCAAACATCACCGACAAACTGCTGCTTCCCTTAAGATATGGTAAAGTGTGTGCACTACTTCTGATCGCTCAGTTCCACCAGAGCTCATGGAATGCTTTCTTCTAGATTCAGGTAAGAGCTGCTTAACATGGCAAGAGAGGTTTAGGCTGTGGGGAGCATATGGATTTGCCCTTCTTCAGTACTTAGCTATGAGAAAGAGACAATGTGCTAGGGTGTCAAAAGACTAGTAAAGTAAATAGATCCCTCTATATAAAGGAAAGGCAGCCTACAAAGCAGGCACAATGGAACAATAGCACCTCAATGCCAAGTACAGGCTGTGCCTGCACAATATCAAATCAACCAATCGAAGGGTGAAAATTCAACACGCACAAATGTTTTGTCTTCATAACGTAACCAGTGTGCTTGCTTTCTTTTTGTAACTGGAGCTAACAATTGTTTGGGGATCGTGTAGATACAGCCACCATGCAAAAAATTGGCACCCAAAGATGATTCATTGAATGTCAGTTGTACAGACCACCACTCTCCATTTCATAGACTAAGGGGGAAAGAGGAGATTGATACAGGAAGCAAACTATATGACCAGCAATGTCAGTCTGTTCTATAGAGCTGGCTTCATTCATCTCAACAGGGTCCAGTTAGTCCAGATGACCAGCAGTGATCCTTTTGAAAACTGCTTCTCTTCATCCAGAGGATGAGACTTATTAATACACAGATATTTTTATTGTCCAATCCCTTAATAAAGAGGATAGTTGGGAACTTTTTCTGGCCAGAATTAATCAGATTGCCCTTAAAACATCAATTTACCTTGTCATTACTTAAACATTCATTTCAACTTGCTTCTCTTGCTGTCTATAGTCTTTTCTCCAGAATAAGAACAAAGTCTGTATCACTTGAAACCACCCAACCATAAGAACATAAATAACACTAGAGTGAATCAAAATCAAACCAAGCTGCTCAAATTTATGTCCCTGAAATATTCATTCACATATGCATGCATGTTCTTGTTTATTATTCACTCTGCATGGCACCTGATGGGCTCTCAATCTGAAGTCTTTCTTCAGTTATGGAAACCCTTAGAATGATTTCTTCCTGTGTTGACTACCCCCTACTATCCCAGTTTTAGTTGTCCTATAAGTCCCACTCAGTGAATGGCGAAACCTCCAAATCTCCCCTTCGTATCTCTGAAAGTTCAAACTTCCTATCATTGGGCTATGTTTCCAGGGAGAATACCTCCCCTCACTTAGACTCACTGATCTGTTCATCAGGTATCCAGTATGTCATTCAACCCACTTAATGAATTTTTTTTAATTTTTTAAAATTTTATTTGAGAGAGAGAGAGAGAGAGAGAGCACACATGAGCAGGGAGAGGGGCAGAGAGAGAGACAGAGAGAGAATCTTAATTAGGCTGCACACTCAGCACGGAGCCCAATGCAGGGCTCAATCCTACAACCTTGGGATCATGACCTGAGCCAAAATCAAGAGTCGAATGTTCAACTGACTGAGCCGCCCATGTGCCCCCAATAAATTTTTATTTCAACAATCACCATTTTCATTTCTAAGAAATTGCAACTTCCAGATCTTGTTTCTTAAGAACTTCTTGTAGTTTAATAATCTCTTGTTCATATATCATGTTTGCAGAAACCTCATTTATCCCTTTGATATTATATACTTTTTAAATGTTTTATTTATTTTTGAGACAGAGAGAGAGCACACAAGCAGGGGAGGAGAAGAGAGGGGGGAGGACAGAGGATCCTAAGCAGGCTCTGTGCTGACAGCAGCAAACCCAATGTGGGGCTTGAAGCCATGAACCATAAGATCATGACCTGAGCTGAAGTCTGACGCTCAACTGACCGAGCCACCCTGGTGCTCCTGATATTATATATTTTTAAAATCATTTTTGGATTGTTTATGTTATTTCTCATATTTCTAGTATGAAGATTTTATATTTGTGATAGTAATAGTCTGTCTTTCATTGTGTTGGCCATCACCAGATAGTAGGTAATTCTTAGTTATCTACTTAGTTTAGCTTTCCTCAAAACAGAGCTTGAGAAAGTGGTGTAAAGGAATTTATTTTAAAGGAATCCCAAGAAGCACAAACAAAGGAACAAAGTGAGCTAGGTAAGCAGGAAAAGCTAATATAAGGGAATATTTGGAGGTTGCTCTGTTCATCTGGGACCTCTGAGAAGCACCAAGAATCCTTCTAGAGCTGTTTGCTAAAGGACTTCCATTGCCCAGTAGTTGAAGGCTGCCCTGGGACTGTTGATTCCCTCATACTTTTGGATTGTGTTTGCCTATGGGCCAAAAGGTTTCCCTTAGTTTGGGAGAAGGTCCTGGGGCATAAAGCAGAGAAGATATGCACTTACAGTTGGCTCTGCTCAATGTGTATCCAGACATGCATGCAACTGTACAAGGCTGTTGCAGCTAAAATCAGAGGCAGCCACAAGGATCTCCTGCAGGCACTCTGTGGAAGAGTTCTCCAGCATGGATCCTAGGTTGTGATAATTCCTGATGGAGTGACCTTTCTGCAGGAGTGGCCTTTGAGCAGTCACATTAACCTAGCCTTGGATCAGCAGCATCTGGCTTGACCTGGCAGTGAGATGGCTGGTTTGGCCTGCCACCTTTTTAGGGTGCGTCTTTTTTTCTGTTCTACAGAGAGTTCTCATTCTTATTTTTAGGAATGGCTATGAATATTTTTTAAAGTGTCTTCTATAATGTTTTCTAGGAGAGGAAGATTTCCACCTGTGCTCAGCCATCTGCCTAATGTGTAAATTAGACTCTTTTGTTATCTGTCTTAAAGCATCACTTGCAAGATCACCAAGATCCCCCCCCCCCGACTTTCTGGTAATTTGGGATTTAGAGAATACACCCACATTCACAACATCTCTTTCTGTCCATGGTCAATGTTGACCTCCTCTCTGCTATCATGTCACTCAAATTCAAAATGTTAATTAGTGGAGGTGATGTCCTGATCCTCTGAAAAAGCTCCAGAAGGACTGTTGGGGTCAGTCCATTTGAAATATTCCAAACCCAGCACCCTAGAAAAGCTCACCTATTAAATATTTTATGTCATTACTCTCTTTTCATCTTATAGGATTGCTTTAAGTTATCATGTTGTATTAGTTATCTAGGGGTGCCATAACAAAGTACCACAGACTAGGTGGCTTAAACAACAGAAATTTATTTTCTCACAATTCTGGAGGCTGGAAGTCTGAGGTCAAGATGGTGGCAGGATTTGTTTCCCCTGAGGCCTCCCTCCTTGGCTTGCACCCTCTTGCTACATCCTCTCATGGTCTTAACCCCATACCTATCTGTGGCAAATTCTCTTCCTATAAGGACACCACAAATGTTGGATTAGTGTAGTCACCCTAATGACTATATTTTAACTGCTTCTTTAAAAACCCTATCTCAAAATACAATGACATTCGGAGGTTGTAAGGAGTAGGATATCATCATATGAATGGGGGGGGGCACATTTCAGCCCATAAAACACATCTATTAGGAATTCTTCAGATTTCCTTCAATATTGTTCGGATGTAATGAAACATTACTCCAGTCCCCATGCTTTAAATAGAAGGAGTTACCATTTCTACAGAATTTTAAATCATGGGTTTTTTTTTCCTCCAATTTTCACTAGAAAAACATTTCTGCTAATAATCTCTTTGAGTACACAGAAAGGAACACAAGACCATATGATAAACTGACAAGATAAAATCTTTAGGTAAAATCTAAATACAACAAAACCTCCTTAATATGAGCTAAGATTCTGCAACTTACGTGAGAAGATAAACTAAGGTATAAAATAGTTTTAATTAATTTATTTTTAAACAATATGTAGATACATTAACAAATTAATCAAACAGTTCAAAGGGATCTTGAAGGTAAAAAATGTCTTCCTCCCACCTCAGGCCTCAGTTCCCAGCTGTCCTTCCCAGAGGCAACCACTATTATCTGTTTCTTAATTATCACTCCAGAGATACTCTATGGGAATGCAAATATGTATATTAATGCATTCTTTTTGCTTTGTACGGTTGGGGTTTACTTTACACATATTTTGCATTGTGGCTTTTCCACTTAACAGTCTTCACAATTATTCCATATCACAGAAAGGAGATGTTCCTCATTATTTTCAAAGGCTGAATAATTTTTTTATTATAAGGATGTACAAGTACAAATAATTTTTTATCCACACCTACTGATGGTCAGTTAGCTTGTTCTCTCCTTTTGTTGCCACCATTAAGGCAGTAATGAATAGCTTCCTTTATACAACTTTGCACAGAAGTGTAAGCACACTTGAAGGATAAATTTCTACCTGTAGAACTGCAGGTTCAAACGTTGTGTGTATTTTTAACTTTGAGATACATTGAGAGCTTTCCTTCAGAGTTTGCATCAATCTGGAATCCTACATTTTAATAATCTGAATTGATGAAGAGTTATACCATGTTCATTGATGGAAAGACAACAGTAAAGATGTCAATACTCCCCAATTAATCTTTGCATGTAATGTAATTCCAATAAAAACTCCCAGAAGAAATTTTTTTAGGAACTCCAAGGAAAAGGGGGTACAGTCTATCATAAAAAGCTTTGATTAAAAAAAATACTAAAAGAAAATTGATCAATACCATATACAAGTTCTCAGGGGAGAAAGGGGGAAATGACATATTGCTTAAAAAATAATATAGGGAAAACTCTATAAAGAAAACTCTATAAAGAAAAATGGTCTTGAATTTCTACATATGTCATATTCAAAGTGGATATCAAATGGAAAAAAATCTAAAGAAGAAAGGTAAAATTATAAAGCTCATAGAAGAAAATGTACAGAACATGCTTGAAACTTAGGGATAGGGAAGGACCTCTTAAAATAGATGCCCAAAGCATAAAACATCTAGATGTCTATAAAATAAAGAGAATTTTAAGCAAAGTTAATGAACAGATGACAGTTTGCGAGAAGATATTTGTAATCTCTAAAACTGAGACAGGATTAATATTTAGGATTAGCTCTGAATGGCTGGAAAATAATACGAAAAGGACAGGAAACATTAAAAAAATGAGCAAAGAACATTATCATGCAGTTCACAGAAGCAAAACCTAAGTCAGGTTGTTACAGTTCAGGTTTCTTGAAGACAGACTAAGTGATGAAAATTACACTGGAAAAAGTTTATTAGAAAGTGCTCTCAGGATAAACACCTGTGGAGGAAAAGAAGGAAGGATTTTGTAGAGGGAGAAGTGGGTCTGTAGTGCAATCTCAACAAATAACTCAGCCCATCTATTTTAGTCTGCTTTGGCTGCCATAATAAATTACTACAGACTGGGTGGCTTAAACAACAGACATTTGTTTTCTCATAGTTCTACAAGTCTTAGATAAAGGTCAGGCAAGATTGGTTTCTGGTGAGAGCCCTCTTTTAGGCTTTCATACAGCTGCCTTCTTTCTGTCCTTACATGGCCTTTGCTCTGAGTTCTGTGTGGAAAAAGAAATCTCCCTCTCTTCCTCTGCCCATAAGGTCACCAGTCCTATAAGATCAGCACCCCACCCTTATGACTTCATTTAACCTTAATTTCCCCCTAAAATCCCTATCTCTAAGTACAGTCACACTGGAGATTAGGGCTTCAATATATGCATTTGGGGGGCTGGGGGATAGGGCACAATTCAGTCCACAGTGCCACCTGATGAGAGCTCCAAAGTTGGAATGGTGTGGCAGATCTTATTTTCCAAAAATGCCTGCAATCTTCTATGCCACATGTTCTCATGAAATGACCATGGCAATCCTCCCACAGAAAAGAGGGGTCCACACCCTCTCCCCTTGAAATCTGGTGAGCTTTTCTGATTATATTAGCCAACAGAGAATAATGAAAGTGTCTACATGACTTCCAAGGCTAGGCCATAAAAGATAGTGTAGCTTCCATACTGTTTGTTTGTTTGATTACTCATTCTTTTTTTTCTTTTTTTTTTACTGTTTTTTAATGTTTATTTTTGAGAGAGAGAAGGAAAGAGACAGAGCAGAAGCAGGGGAGGGGCAGAGAGAGAGGGAGACACAGAATATGAAGCAGGCTCCAGGCTCTGAGCTGTCAGCACAGAGCCCGACACGGGGCTCAAACCCACGAACCCTGATGGGGTGAACCAGCCCCTCATTACTAAGAGGTCTGAACTCCTACTCAACTCTTTCTGTTGCGGCTGTAAGTATCCATTTACATCGAAACTGGGCAAAGCAGTAAAGACATATCAAGTGAAACTTTTGAATCCTAAATACCTTCTTCCTCTCTCAATTCTATAATAGAGCCCTGCTTCCTGCTGAATCAGAATCCATTGGTCTGATGTGAGTTTATGTGGCATCCATGATGGTGGATCAAACACTTTGTAAATCCTCACATAGAGGTGCTGGCATGGATTACAAGAGAAAAAGAAGATATGCCTATTCTAGTGAGAATGAATTGATATCCTTTTCAGGGTGGAGAGGTTCAAGATACTCATTCTGCCATCAAGTCATGCCTTCAGAGATAGTGCCAAACTCAGAGGGCCCAGTGTTAGTTTTTGTTGCTGGCAGCTTAAACTTTTCAACAGTGACAGTAGGTAGAACAGCCTCAGTGAGTAACAGCCCAGACTATTGAGCCCATACATAGTTTCCATTCTCGTTACCATAGTTATTCATTCATGTGCCCATTGTGCCATCACTGGGATAGCCAATGACAAGAGTCTAGTTCACATCACCTCGCCAAATTATTATGCCAACTTGATTGTTTAGTGCTTCCTCTATGGTAGATGCTCTCTGTTGGGCATTAGCATTGTAAGATTTTCACACTTCATGTTCCTTCTCATATGCCAGCTCACGTGCCTCTGTCCGAGATTGTGTTCCCAGTCCTCCAATCATTCTCTTTCAGGTCAAGTCCCTGATAAACTGTCCAAGTCATATGCTACTGTATGTTAAGTCCACACATACTCAACCTTGGGCCACTTTTCTTCCTAGATAAAGAAGATCTACCAGATGCATCATCCAAAATTAAGCCCATTAGGAAGACTTCCCCTCACAACTATATTTTTTATTGTTTTTTAATTTTTTAACATTTATTCATTTTTTGAGAGACAGAGAGAGCCAGAGAGTGAGTGGGGGAGAGGCAGAGAGAAAGAGGACACAGAATCTGAAGCAGGCTCCCGGCTCTGAGCTGTCACCACAGATGTGGGGCTCGAACTCATGAACCATGAGATCATGACCTGAGCCAAAGCAGATGCATAACCACCCAGGCACCCCTCACAACTACATTGTAAAGCTATCCACGATTGGGCTGTATTGGACCTTCTGTTCCTGTTATCTACGGCTACTTAACCCAAATGTAGCAGCTCAAAATAGCAGTTTTTCCTCTCACATATCTAAAATTTGGGCAGAACTTTGTGGGAACAAGTGAGACAGCTGAAATCTAGGGAACAGAATCATGAGAAGTCTTTTTACTCACGTCTGCCAGTTGGTACTGGCTGTTGGCCGGGACCTCAGATGCTGAAGCAGCTGCAAAATCCATACATGGCCTTTGGATAAGGATATTTAGCTTTTTCAAAGCGTAGTATCTAGGTTCAAGAGCATGCGTCTCAAGAGGAAGAAAAATCCAGGAAGGAAACGTAGCACCTTTTATGACCGAGCCTTAGAAACCACTCAGCACCACTTCCACATTATTCTATTGGTTAGAAGTGAGGTGCTAAGGCCGGCCTGTATTCAAAATGAAGAGAACTGGAATCTATCTTTTGATAGGACCAAAATATAGGGTCATAAAATGTCAAAGAATTGTCAGACATAATTTTAAAGCACCGCTGCTTACAAATATACTAAGCCAATCCATCTGTGGGCCAAACTCAGCTTTTTTCTTCCTTTGTCAGCTGTTCCTGAGAGACTTCCCATTTGCCCATGCATTAGTGTAACAGTGTGGATGACATGACATCCCGGAGCACCTGCTTGTGCAACTTACTTTGCCTTCTGATCCTACTTGGGCTGGATCCCAGATGTATCATTTCCATCTCACAATGGACAGCTGCTGGGCTTGTCCAACTTTAGGACTTGGTGGGTCTGGCAAAACCTATCTCACAATGGGAAGTTCTGGCCACATGGTCACTTGATTATGCATGGTCAGGTGCTCCATGTCTACCAGGGCCCAGGAGCTGGCCAGGAGCTAATTTTTAAATAGCATATAATTATTCGCTATAGACGGCATGCCGTTGCTCCAGAACTCTAGAGCTTGCCATAAGATCCACAGAGCATCTTATCCCACATCAGACACCTCTAAAATGATAGGACAAGCTGAACTGTATATCCCCATTGGCAGGACTGCTAGCCTAGCATCCTGGGCCTGCTACAGAGCTTTCTTCTGTGCTGGGGCTCATGCAAAGCTGGGTCTTTCACATGGAAGACGTGGTTATCAAAACCAAAGAGAGACCATTGTATTTCTTGCTTTGTGATGGGCAGTAATCGTTGTTTGGGATGGAGAGTCCTGGTATATTCCAGACTACTACATTTCTTTTCTTTTTTGAAGATTTTTTTACAATTTAAGTTTATTTATTTATTTTGAGAGAGAAAGAGAGAGAGAGAGAGAGCACGCGAGCGCACACGAGCCAGGGAGGGGGAGAGAAAGAGGGAGAGAGAGAATCCCATGCAGGCTCTACACTGACAGCACAGAGCCGGACACAGGGCTGGAATACACAAACCGTGGGATCATGACCTGAGTTGAAATGCAGAGTCAGAAACTTAACCAACTGAGCTACCCTGGCGTCCCCAGACCACCGCATTATCTGCAATTTCACTAAGATGACTGGTCCCTGAATCTTCACAGTGTTCATCTCATTGTCTCTGAAACACATGTCTTCACATGGCTTCCAATATACTTACTCTTTCTTGCTACATCTAGTCAAGTTAGTATAGTGTCATTGATGTAATAAAAAAGCGTGTCCTGCAAGATGTCCAGACAGTGCAGGTCTCTTCAGACGATATTATAAAGGGATGGCTATTAACATTTGTCTTTATAAACTAAACATGAATACTGCTTATGTTTTAAATGAATGCAAACTGTTTCTGATCCTCCTTTCTGATGGGGCTGAAAAAGAATGCGCTACCAGACCAAAAGCTGCACCCTACATTCCTCAGATCAATAGTAATCTCTTTTAGAAAAGACACCACATGCAGGGGTGCCTGGGTGGTTCAGTCAGTTGAGCATCCAACTTCGGCTTAAGTCATGATCTTGCAGTTCCTGAATTGGAGCCCCGTGTCGGGCTCTGTGAGAGCTTGGAGGCTGCTTCAGATTCTGTGTCTCCCTCTCTCTCTCTCTCTCTCTCTCTCTGCCCCTCCCCCACTTGCACTCTGTCTCTCTCTCCTTCAAAACCAAATAAACATTTAAAAAAAAGTTACCACATGTGGCAGGACAGATGCAATGGGGCTACAATTGGTGGCACTTGCACTAGTCTATTGTCATTCTTCAGGATCCATCTGGTCTTTGTAACCGTTGAGAGTTGTAACAGTTTCACTGCTACATTTTGCAGGATCAGTCTAGCCCTGATCCACTACCACCAGTGTGGGGTTCTCATTGCCTTCAGGCCAGGGGGTGATCCAGCCCTAGAATCCTCTCTTAGTGTGTGCTTTCTCAAACCACCCCGCTTTGGGTACAACTGTTGCAGACTGTATTCCGAAGAAAGCAGATTCTGAAATGGAGATCAGCATGAAGAAAAGGTATTAGAGAATGTTCTTAAGATCAACACACATGAAGGACTGAAAGGAGACAGGATTGAACAGAGGAAGAAAAAGGGCTGCAATGCAATCTCAGCAAAAGCTTCACCTGATGCCACAGAGACCTTTGTAGGTACGCCGGTCCTTCTGAGTTGCCCCATGTTAGGATGAGAGGGCCAGGCCTGTAGTCCCAAATATATCAGTTATTGGATATAGACTGATTCTGGAAAAGGCACATGAGCTTGGACAAGGCAGCTCTCCTCTTCCAAGGGTAATTTCTGAAGAGGGCTGACAGCTGACAGCCATTAGTCAAAAGCATTCCCAGCTGGAGGAATTAAGTCCCTTCCTGAAGGAGGATCTGGGCAACACATCACAGTATCCACTACACAAGTATAGAAAAAGATATACAGATTCACTAATAATCATGTACGTACAAATTTTAATAATTAGCTACCTCTCACAGTCATCAGATTGTCATAGATGTGGGGAAACAGGAGCCTTTATATATTACTGATAGGAATATAAATGAGTACAGAAACTCTGCAAACAATCTGTTATTATTTAACAAAATTAAGTAAACATATACGTCATGACTCAGCAATCCCATAAAAAACCCTAAAGTTACGTGAACAAGAATACTCATCACAGTGTTGTTTGTGGTTATGGAGACTAGGAGTAAACTAGGTCAACGTCACTAGAAAAATAAGCAAAACACGGTGGTTGTAACACATTAGAATGAGTGTCTACGGCACGTAAGGGCAGGGGAATGGGAACTGGGTAAACAAATAAAGGTGAAAAATAAATAAAATAAAGAGGGGTCATGAATGAACCAATGATTACCTCAACCCTTTGCACCTAAGGTCCCAAATGAGACCATTAATGTAAATAGATTAAACAATTTGGTGCAAATTTTCTCTTATGTAAGTTTGCAATTCAAAATCTAATAGGAGTAGAGTTAAGTTGGTTAGAAGAGTGCTCCTAGAAAAATTCTCTCCAGCTGGAAAGATACCTCACAAGTCTTTATGCTTAGAATGACACAGCCTCCTACCTACTTAGACACTTGCAGATACCTCCAGTTCCTAGAATGTAGTATGTACTCTATAAATGTTGAGTGAATGAATAGCGAACAAATATATAAATTTATCAATAGAATGAACAGCATACATTTGGATGAAGGATTAAATGAAGAGGGTGGCAGTAAGTGCAAGATTTAACTACATTATGGGGAAAAAACAACAACAACTAACCAATCAATCCTGGAGCTGAAAGCAGTTAAAAAGGACATAGAAGAGATAAATTAAGATCTAAAGAGGAAAACTTCTATGTGGTCATCCTAGCTTCTCTGTTCATAAGATGGCCACAGATTGGATCTAAGACAACAATCGAAGTCGATTACCAAAGGTTATTATTTGCCTGTTCAACAGACTCTAATAGATTCCTTCTTTCACTTTAATAACTCCCTAGAAGGAGAAAAGGAATGTGAGCACCCCACGCTTCTCACCACTGGCCCCCAGCAAGGAAAAGAAGAAGGCCCTTTGCTTCTTCATGACACATTTTTTCATGACAACGCAAGGCTCCACTAGATTCTTTTCTGGTCTGTGCATCATCTTGAGTTCACTCACATGGAATCCCTCCCTTCCATGCTTATGCCAACACACATCACTTACAGTGTCCCCCTCCCCATTAATTAACCCCACCCTTGGTAGTACCCAAAGATTGTCAACTGGAAAGAGCATATTAAAATCAGCCAGTCAGCCTAACAAGAAATCAGCAGGCACTGAAAATAGAAATTTCCGTTCCCTTGTCAAGGACAAAGCCCAACAGGGATTCTCCTGAAAATTCCCAAGGGCTGCCCAGGGCAGTTTTCTCGTCCCTCTTCTGATCTGATCTCTCTGCCCCTCCTAAGATACTGGCTGGTCTCAGAAACATATCAGGACTTTTTCTACATTTAGTTCACCTCTTTTTAAATCTATGTGTGTGTTTACTTTGTATTTCATATGCTATATTATCACTGTGGTAGAGGTATATATCTTACAAACAAAAATAAATATGCATATACTAGCAAAGCATGCTCAAATAATTTTAAGGGCAAGATTCAAAAGACCCGAAGCCTGTGTCCTTCGTCTCCAAGGTCTGGACAGAGTCTTGTTCTAATTCTCCACCCAGTTGGCTGGGAACCATTGGACTTGCTCCTGCCAGCTCCATTCTTCAGCTTTTTTATTGTTTGTCTTTGTCTTGGTTCTAGACCAAATTCCTGCAAAGTCCTTCCTTCATTTGGCACATGACTATTATGAAAGCTTTTATCTCTTTCCCAGACTGAAAGGCCTTTGGTTTTCAATATTCTTTCTGTGCCTTCAAATGGATCTGCCAGGCATCCCTGGGGGCTTGGCATCTGATCTCCAGCTGTGGCTAGGCAGACAGGGGAGGGAAGGCTTTTGGGAAGCACAGATCTGCCCTTACTTTCCTGTGCTACTAGCTTCCTCCCTAGTTTCCCCATCTATTTTATTGGTCCACTCATTGCTCCCAACATGCTGCAAGGAAAAATACCATAACCATTTCTTGAAGGGAATGTCCCTTCCTCTATTCTAGAAGCTCTCTCTCTTTCTAGATTGTAGAGATGTAAACATCTCTATTATGATGTATCATAGACCAGACACCAACTTGCCTTTCTGCTACGTAGCATAAAGAGAATCTTAGTAGAATATTGATGCACATATACAATAAGGGAGATTTTATTTCAAATAATTAAAAGAGGAGAGGGAAAGAAAATCTAAATAGCCTAGAGATCAATAAAAATCAGAACCAAGTATTATAGACAGAATCAAAGTACTAAAAAATAAGTGCTGTTATGAGCAAGAAACTTGAGAAGCTGAACATGGTGCCTAACCCATAATAGGTGTTCAATAAATATTGATTATTTCTGATTGAACATTATTCATTCAAAGCAGAAAAAATAGTCTTTTCCTTCATACATTGCTTATGGCTGTGTTTTCATAAAAAAAGATCCATAAATGTGTCTCCTATGATTTTCTTATAATTAGCTATGGAGCACATAACAAGATCAGATTTGTGTGAATTGAACACCTTCCCACCTGAGCAGTGAGAGCTGAGTTTTGGAAAGACATAGAAGTACTGTGTCTGTGGCCTAGAAAGCTGTTTCATTTATTGTCCAAACTGGGACACTCTTGAGAGTTAAAGGAGATACCATTAATAAACAGAATGAGAAACAGAATGAAGGGATTGTCCCAAAGTAGACATCACATGGTCATACTATGAGCTACCAACTTGAAGACAACATTGATTTGAATCCAACCATACACAGTCATTGATTTCTCATTACATTATTCATTGTCACTCAGCCAGTTATATGATTCAGTACTTACGGGTTAGTTAAGACCAAACGGAAAGGAAAATTCTACATTTTAAACTAAATCTATCATTTCTAAATTTAGAAAATTCTAAATTAAATCTATCATCATGTTCTTGGTGACCTGTAATCAGAGTTGGGTTCTAATAAATTTCTTTTTCTCTGAGTCGGTCACATATTTCACTACCTGATTCTATTACTAAATTTTAAATTAATATTGGTTCTTATTTTGATCTCTGAGCAGCTTTAGAAATGAATGGCCATTCACTACTTTTCAAACCACTGAATTTCTCATTTTCTGATACCAAATTCCTGCTTCTGTCCCACACTGGTTTCTCTCCCTCCCCTCTGGCTCCCATTATAGACTATTTTTCTTCCATCTGTTCCTTCTGTTTTCGCATTTTATATGCTCCCTGGAAAGTCTGATTGGCTCTCCCAGTCAGCTAGTTATAAAGGACTCTTAAATCTTCACCTTCCGTCCAGGTCTCACTTTCTTCCTGAGCTCCAAACTGACTGCTACTGGACTTCTCTACTTAAATGTCTCCCAAGAACCCCCAAGAATTAAATAAAGTTTAAGATGTTCTCAACATCTCAACAATGCCCCAATCCACTCCTCTTTCAGGGCTCCCTGTCTCAAAAAATGGCACCACCATGAAGCCAAAACCCTTGTTTCTTCCTTGACCCCATACTCATTTACTCCATTATCGTCCATTGCGTTACCAAGTCCTGTCAATTTGATCTCCCAAATGTCTTTCTCTCAATCTTCAACCATGACCAGTCTTGACTAAACTAGCACCATCTCCCAGGTTCTTAACCAGTCATTCCCCCTCCAGACTTGCCTCCTCTAGTCCCTTTTTATATTGCAGCACAAGTGATTCCTAACAGTGCAAATCCGTTCCATTTGCTTTTCTGCTTCAAACTGCTTTCTGGCTCTTAAATGTAGTTTGAATACCGTGACTTAAATGTCCTCCCACCATCTGGCCCTGCCCACCTTTCCACACTGCTGTCCTTCCTCTTCCCTAGTGCTCTATGCTGTCATCTCCCAAAATTCAGGCTCGTACTTGCCTCTGACTCATCCTATCGCCACGGGCTGGGACATTTCCTGCTTCATCTAACTTACTCCTACTCATCCTACTGCTACTGACTCAAATGCCATTTCCTCAAGGAGCCAGTGTCTGATCCCAAAACTATATTAGATTTCTTCCTATATATTCCTATAACACGCTTTCTTTGTATTAAGTTGAAACACATGAAATTGCCTTGTTGTAAGTCAGTAACAGTCAAATAAAAGAAAATTCGTATAGTTGAAGCTAATACTTGTGTCTGCTAAACTGTAAATTCCCCGAGGGCAGGAACCTGGCCTATTTCATATACTGTCTCACACCGTTCCTAGCACACAGTAAATAGTCAGTGGATATTTGTTGAGTGAAGAAAGGAATGCATGAGCAAATAATTAACTACATTTTCTAGAAATGGGTCATCATTTTAATCCATCTAATTTGAAGCTACAACAATTTTCTTTTTAACAGTGATAATTGTTTTCTGTTGCACAAGTGTCTGCCCACTCTACTTAGTTAGATTAAATACTGAAAATATATATTCTGAGTTTTTAGCAGAGCACTGTTACGTGAACTGATAAGTAGCATCTTGGTCTACAGAGCACAAACCTGAAGTAATTTTATACAGGTTACCACTCTTGAGGAGAATTACAGAAGGCAAAGAATCCAGGGGAAATTGGTCTCAAAATCTCTATATATTCTAAAATTATTTAGCCCCTGTGAGAAGTCCTATAGTGGCACCTTTGAAAAGGTGACTCCTGAAGTTCTAATTTGAAAAGGACTGTAAGAATGGGATACTTTCAATAAGTATCATTCAAAAGGCCTATCACTTTGAATATTGCATAGCCTCTCAAAAGATAAATATGGGCATGCCAGCACTTTGCTAATTCCCATTAACTACGGCAATCCTTAGCGAATTGCCGCATTAATGAGGAAGTCATTGCCTATACAGTGTCTGCAAATGGAGGAGTGTATCTTTGCTACAGTTCTTCTGACAAGTGTAGTTCTGCCTTAATTATTTATGATCATACACCACAGCACAGGAGCGCTCGCGAATATTTTGTATGAGTAATGAAGTTTTAGTAATAAGAGCCTTCACTCCATCTTGCTGCTGTTAAAGCTTACAGAGGAGCAGGGTGAGAATTTAAGGTTTTTGTGGATTAGTGAACTGGGAATTGGCAGGATTCCCTAGGATCGAGTTCTAAATAATACAATGAAAATAAATATCTACAAGTACAATTCTTATTTTTGCAAGCTCTTTAACAGCCCTCAGAAGACCCTCGATGAACCACAAGGAAAATGATAAGAAATGAGGCAGCTAATGATAACAATAATTACGATAATAATACTGCTTATATAACTCTTTATGGGTATGTCTACACAAACATGTAGGATGGATGTTGAGACAATTCCTAAATAATTCAGAGCAAATAGCTTGCAGGTGTGGGCAGTGGGGGGCTGGGAAGAAGAGAGTCCACTTGGTCAGAATCCTCCAGTCCACATTGGCCGAATTTGCCAAATGATTTCTCCTATTTCTCTTGAAAAATTCTGATACTGTTAAATCTCAATTCTGCACATAATTTACTTCTGATGATGGTAAGTCTTTTAATTTCTCTGAGAATAAATTTCTTTATGTTCTGCAGAGGGAGATCCAACTTAAACTGTTTGTGATATCTTTTCCAAACATGACATTTTTGGTTCTACAACATTCGTGACCACAGATCCACTGTCACTTATTCTTTAACTAATAATTTGTTGAGCAGCTGTTGACATAGCAGGTCCCATAACAAGGACCAAGGAGAGGTTCATCCAGAAAGCTGTTTAAAGACAATATTAAACCCCTTTTCATCTTCAATCTTCTAGTCCTACGTGTCACACACAACTACTCCTATTTGATCATTTGTTTTCATCGAGACCATGGGAAAACATGAAGGGCTAGATAAGATGTTTTCAGAAGCATGAGCTATGAGGTGTGATCCTCCTTTCTTCCTTAGTCTTCACACAGAGCATTATCCACGTTGGTCCATCGAGTGAATATTTCTCTGGGTTTATCATCTTGCACCAAGCCTGCAGGCAGCCTCCTGTACTCACTCAGCTAAATAAAGTACATCTGAGAGCAGAGGGGCTCCTGTTACTCAACAACTAGAAGAGAAAAGAAACTGCCAGCCAATGCTAAGGGCATTCCAGAATGAAAGACGAACCAAAGACCCCACAGGGCAAAAAGATGGCATACGATGGCTACATTAAGAAATGTCCAGGAGCTAATAAGAGTAGCCCCCAAAAAGGAACAAATAACAATTCATTTTAGGCAATAAAATGAGTGGGAAATACAGAGTAGGAAAAAGACATTGTAAATTATTGGATCTGCCAGGTTGAATTTTTCAGTTATACCACAGCCCTAGCCAATGAAACTACAAAAAAAGGAGAGAGAAAAGCTGACCTGAGAAAAACTCACTGCCTTAAGGATATGTGCTTAGTCCTCACCCTACTCCTGATCATAACCTTTTGATAAATAATTGTATATTAGGAGAAGATTTTATAGCTTTATTTTCTTTTGCTGGAAAATTACACGTGAGAGTCCCTACTCTTATGTATAAGAGGTTCTAGGGCTTGAGTCAACACTTCAATCTTTGGTCTGTCTCATAACATCAATTATTCTCATTAATATTAACAAACTTTAAAAATGAGTACATTCAACCATTCAACAAATATATATTGAATGCCTATCATAAGTCAGGTCTCATTCTTAAGTGTGGAATATACAGCAGAGACATAATAGATTTGGTCCCTGACCTTAATGGAGCTCACGGTCTATGGGGGAGATAGACAATAAACCAACACAAAAAATAAAAAAAGCAATTTTTTAAAACTCTGGGGTTTTTGAGAAAGTATAATGGAGATGAGGGTAGGGAGCATCTAATTAAGGGAAAGACTTCCCTGGGGAAGTGACAGTTGATCTGAGACCTAAGGGATAAGGAGTTAGTAGGGAACGTATAATGAGGGCACATGCTAACTACCAACCATGCTGACACTGGAATGGGTTTGGCATATGGAGAGAAATACCTGCGCATGCAAATGGAGATTTACATTTTCAAAAAGCTGCTTTGTTTATAAAAATGCAATAAATGCTTGGTGATTTTTAGGCAAAAATATACTGGTAAGGTGAGAATAACTTTGATCAAACCTGAAGAGTATGGTTTCTTGTCAAGTTAAAAAAAAAAATCTTTGAATAATAAAAGACCTGCCTTCATCTGGATATGTCTAATTTTAACGTTCAATTTTAAAATTATATCTAAAGATCTCCAAAGACCTTTTCCTGTAGCCTTCTTTCATAACCTACTTCAACTCTGAACTATCCCAAGTGCCAATGATATTTCTTCATAGCACGTTTCTTAAGTTTTCTTTTAGTATGTGTCTTCAATAAAGCCACATATATTCATATTTGTACAATATTTATACATATTTACATTTATACAATATAGTGTAATCACCACAGTCTGCATAAAAGTCTTCAGTATAATTTTAAGGACTGTTAGCAAATTCGTTGTCTCTTCTCTAGGACATATTATATTAAAGATTTCCATGATGTAAAAAGTCATTCGGTAGTATTTGCCCAGTTTCTGTTCCAGTATTGATTACTAGAAAGTAAGTATTTTATATCTATATGACACACATATACTTACGGCATAGGACCAAAATATAAGACAATGAGATCGTTCATAAACAATGAATTCACATTTGACCTGTGAAACGGGCACAAGCCAAGTGCCATCTACAAAATATCCCTATGGCAAAGCCACCTAGCACTACCAAGCATTACTGTTTTCCTATTCATAACTTGAACACTTCCCAAGGCTGTTTCCTCTGCGCCTGTTTCTTTTTTCCCTTCTCTGGCTTGGTGCCACCCTTGTATTACCAGGGTTACACGTTTATGTTACTAGCCTAGACCTTCTGGTAATCTCTTTTTTCTTTTCTTATAAATTACCACCACATGCTCTCAACATTAACATTTTCCTCCTAGATTTATTCATTATGCTTTCAGTTTCCTTCATTTAAAACCAAATTCTTTATCTGAAAAGCAGCATATAGAGCAGAGGTGTTCCTTAAATCCAATATTGCTTTGATATAATTATATAATTGTACATATATGGCGTCTGTGATTTTTCTGTATTTATGTGCCTGTTCAATTTCTGTCTATTTCTCTATTACCATATCCATGCAACCTGCTTATAAAAGCTGTCAAAACAACACAACATATAAACTCAGAGCAGGTTCAATGAACTGTTTCAGCTGCTTTTTCTTCTCATTTCCTTCCACTAGCTTCAGGAATCCTCGGGCTTCGACAGTGGGAATTGCAAAACCCTCAGGGCAAGTCCCTTTGTGGCTCATTCTGCATCTTATTTAGTGCTGGTATCCAGAGGCTATAAGTAATTCCAAACAGGCTGGCGCCACAGCTCAGGTGACTCCAAACATCATTCAAGTTTGTCGATATTCTCCCTAACTTCACCCGAATAAGGGATCTGTCATCAAGGACGAACGTGGCAGGGGGAGCAATTCAGCTACACCAAGTTTCAGCCTCAAGCACCAGCATGGCGGATGACTTAATGAGCCCAAACTTGAGGCTTAGTGAACTACTCTCTGTTCTCACTTGGAATGAAAGAAAAGGCTTTAAGTGCATAGGGTGGATTCAAGTTAGACGCAAAGATAAATCCTCTGAGAACATGGTAAACACTGGAATATGTTACCAAAGGAAGTTGAAGAATATATTTTCCCTGGTGGATATTTGTTTATTTTTTTAAGAACATTTTCTCCATCGTCTGGACTTGCAGACAGATGGTCCTGTGAACCCAGGGAAAACAGACTCAGTGACCTTTGATGCACACCTGACTCCCTCCCGTCTCTCCTTAAATGTCACGTCCTCAGAGAAGCTTTTCCCTCCCTCCTATCCCACAATTCCCTTTTTGTCTCGCTCCCTTTCCCTGTTATATTCCTCTCCATTTCTTATTAAAAAACTGTAACTGTACAGTGGTACTTGTTTTTGTTTTGTTTTGTTTGGCGAGCCACTTGTTAAACATTTGCCAGCACACCACTGTTCCTAATCGTTCTTTCTGCTTCCCCTCACCTTCCGCAATAGCAGCCAAATTGATCCTTTAGAAACTTGAACCGGGTCAAGTCATTCCTCTGCTCAAAAACCTGCAGCAGCTTTCCATTCACTCGGCTGAAAAACAAAATTCTGGCCACAGCTTAAAAGTTCCCATATGATCTTCCAGCCCTCTACTCTTCTGTGTTTTTCTGATCCAGTCTTCTTTGCGGGTTGTTCACACTCGCTTCCACCACTCGGCAGCCTGGCTGTTCCTCAAACATATCAAACGTGCTCCGGCCCCGGGGTCATTGCATTTGCTTCTCTCGGCCTACACAACTTTCCCCCAGATGGAAGCTTGGCTCCTTTCCTCACTTCATTCACTAGTCTCCTTCCATACACGTCACCAGGTCAGAATGATCTTCTCTGACTATTCTATGCAAAATAGCACCTACCACCATCATGCCCCTCTCCACTCCCTTTTACTGACTTTCTTTTTCTCTACAGCGGGCATCACTGGTTTACATATTGCATATTGATTAGCCCTTGGGCCTGTGCTTCTCATACGCAGTCCTCGCTTCTCCTCCGTCTGCAAACTACATTTGCTTGGTTCTCATTGCCAACTGACAACTAACAATGGCTGGCCATTGGGAGGCACTTGGTGAAGACTGTAGGGTAGAAAGGAGAGAGAAGCCAGGATATTTCTCCCTCTGTCGCTCTCGGCTTTCAGGTGACAACGACAACAGTGACTCAGTCTCCCTGGTGGCTTCAATCCCACCCAGATAACTTCTCCCTCAGTGGTCCCAGTTGCCTATAAGCATCTTTATTCTTGGGCTCTGGGAACCCTACTCCCTATTATCCCCCAGTCCCGGAGATGATGGCAGGGAATTTAAAAAAAATTCCCTGTTTTAAAACACCTGGAGGAACTTGTTACCCTAAAAAGACCTTATAGTACACCTGCCTGTCTCTTTCATGAAGCTAAAGAAGGATGGGAGCTAGTCGGTCTTCTTCACCAGGAACACTTGTTCTCATTTTTTATTTGATTTGCACCAAGCCCTCCTTAAATGTCATTTCCTTAGATGTTTCCTTCCCACCTGTTTTAATTAGATCTCCTATCTTTGTCCTCTTATTTTGTTTTCATTTCCATTTCTTATAACAACTTGTAGTTGTTTATTCACTACAACAACTTGTGGTTGTTTATTCGCTTGTTTATTTGTGTAATGCCTCTTTTTACCACTCAACTAAACATAAGGATCCCATATCTCTTATTCAATAATCTTACTCTTATTACTTATTACTCTTATTTAACACTCAGTATGGGCCAGTGCCTGGCCCATACTAGATGATCTATAGGTATTTTTTTCATTAAGTAAATGAATTTAGACTGGACCCCTCATAGTTACCTTCATAATATTTTGGACCTAGTAAAGGCTCAAGAATTGTTTGTAGAGTTGATTAGGATTTATGGCTTTCTCTAAAATATTCACCTGTATGACCAGTATACTAAGGTTTTCCATAAATCGTGGAAGAGGTATCTTTCACAGTGTTTTCCACACGTACAATACATTTTTGCATGTTACCTTCAAAGGCCTTGATACCAGTACACATCATGAAGGCAAATGAAGCAAGTATATTCATATGAGCATACTCACTGGCCTAGTGTGGCAAAAATGAAGAGAAGTCTCAAAACGGAACTATGGGTAGGGTGCCTAGATAGCTCATTTGGTTAGGCGTCCATCTCTTGATCTTAGCTCAGGTCACTATCTCACATTTCATGGGATCAAGCCCCACATTGGGCTCTGTGCTGGCAGTGTGGAGCCTGCTTGGGATTCTCTCTCTCTCTCCCTCTCTCTCTCTGAAAATAAATGAATGGAACTATGGGCAAATGATGTTCTTATACGGTAAGGTCCTTCCTCTCAGGGTTTTGTTTTTGTTTTGTCTTTTTGCATGTTTTTTGTTTTGTTTTGTTTTTGTAGTAATTTCATGGTTTTCTCTTCTAATCTAAAGTGAACTAAACTATCAAAGGGTAAGAGCAAATTTGTGCTTGACATTTTCCTTTTTGTCTTAAACAGTTACCGCGTTTGGGTGGCATTATGGATTTTCCACATAGGTTTAAATTGGTCTTTGCAATGCTCTGTTCTCTGTTCTTGTTTCTAAAGTAAAGAGAAAGGCTCAAACGAACACAGGGAAGTCTATCATGCATCACTTTTTTTAACTTTCCAATTTCTATTTGCTCCTTTATTCTCCATACTTCTCTGTCCCCTCTTTTGTTTAAAATCTCATTTAGCATTCTCTTGAGGGGAGAACATGAGATTACAATCTAACGATTGTAATGAGAATGGGTTAAGTTGGTGCCGTTTCCCATTTTCATTACAATCTTGGTGGCAAGAATAATGTAACAGAATTTTTAATGCCTCATATATTACATGAACATTTTCCCGTGAGCTCCTGCTCCTTTTCTGCGGACAGCACTGTTGCTATGTGCTGTAGGACTTTGATCTTTTTATATTCTGTATTATAATCAATTGGCCATTTCACCCCTTCCCCACAGATTACAGTCAAATAAGTGAAAAATATTTTGATCTATAGCATACCACTACACCTCATGGCTACAAAATCCTCTCACCTGTAGACCAGTACCTACAAGATCCATGTAGCCAGTGATTCAAATTAGATAGAAGCTACCAGCCAGGTGTCCTGATGGCCAGCCACTTCTCTGAAAGGCACTCTGGGAATCAGAATTTTGTAATTTAGAGCATAAATAGAGAGCGTTGGTTAATTTAAATACCAGGAGCTCTTAGGGAGTTGGACCGGGAACCCCAAGTGCTCGCCTTTGAAATGAAAAGCCTCAGAGATCCTTGTTGCTCTAAGTGCGGTGCCCAGACCAGCAGCAACAGCATTACCCAAGAGCATATGAAAAATGCAGGCTCTCAGGCCTCAGTCCAGTCCAGACCTGGGCCCCAGGTTCATGGACTCCTCTCACCTGGCTTCCCAGAATCTCCCTGTGATGTCACTCCCACCTAAACATTTTCCAGCCTTTTGCCATTACCAGCCTTTCTGGGTTCCATTTTCTCTGAAACCATTTGACAAAACTAATTTTCAAGTGGCCCTTGCAGCAGAAACATCCGGGTCCGAATCGTAGCTCTGTTGATACTGCTGTGGGGGAAATTTATCTGTCTTCTCTGTGCCTCGATTTCTTTGTTCATAAATTGGGGATAAAAATACTTACTAAATTAATTAGAGAGTAAGAACAAACCACTGTGGTAAAGAGATCCCCAAAACACACGGGATCAAACCAGACAGAAATGTCTTTTTATGAAGTGGCCCAAATTGGAGGTCAACTCTGCTCTACCCACTCTAAGGAAGTGAGATTGTCTCCACCATATTTCTGTGTGATTCCTTAGGGCCATTATCTTTGTCTTCATATTTGACACTTCATTGCAGAAAGGGAAGAATCCACACGAGACACACCTTAGCAATGGGCCCCACCTAGCTAGAAGGGGCTGGGCAATGCGGTCCTTCACCGGATGCCTCGCTCTAATTCTATGACTGTGCACATAGACCGGGCATTTTGGTAGGAGGGCAGCAGTCCCCCCACCCTCACCTAGCAGGGCTATGCGGGGAGTTCAAGGAATCATGGAGACAAATTGCCCAGCACATTGCCTAGCACCACACACATTAAGTTCTCAATAATGACAGCTGATATATGCTTATCATCTTATTATTCACTCTCTTGGTAACACAATCACAATCTAATAAGGTTGTTCCAAATGTCAACTCATGGAATGAAAAGTGAATGATTTTCAACTCACCCTCCTAAACGGAGCCATAGATGCCTCAGATCAAACCACAGTGGCTTCAAGTCGGGTTTGTGTGACTTTGGCATCAACTTGGCCAAGTCTGGATCTCCAGAGAGCTTAATAAACAACTCCCTTGTCTCTACCACTTCTGTCTTCTATATCTGTATGCCTCAAGTCGAAGCAAAGCTGGAGACAGGGATTTGAGTGTCCATAGTTGATCAAAAGTGAGCTCTCAGGAGACAGTGCATGAGGGAGTCTGACCCTACAGAAAGCTCTGGAGCAGGAATTGCACTACAAAATCAGTCCCATCGTGAGCCTTTTGTAGCCCATAACAGTCAGCCTAGGGCTGGAGGTTGCACAGGGGCAAGGGAGAGAAGTAATATTTTTTACACAATTCTGTCAAAAGGAAGGCAGCTCAGCTATTGGCAGACCACTCTGCAGTTGGGAGGGGGGGGGCGGGGGGGGGGAGGGAGGGGAGGGCTGCACCAGCCAAGTAACAGGGATGCAGGCGGGGCCTACCAGCAATCATTTTCTGTGGGTATTTGCTTCTTACTTCCATTAGAGAAATAAAGTATTAGAGAAATAAAGTACTGGGGAAAATCAGAGTAGATAACCCCTTATCAAGGTGGGCAGATCAGGAAAGATTTTGGTCTCATGTCCACAGACTAAACCTCTAACTCCAGCCAGCACTTGGCCACAGGGAACCATAAGAAACATGAATCACACAAAGTAATTTTTCACTAGTACTGGAAAAATGATGCATACCACATCAAGAAACAAAATGTTTTCTGTAAATAGGCATCCAAGCTACAGGTTATTTAACCTGTTAATGCAGTACCATTCTGTAGAAGAAGGCTAGGTACTTAAAACTAATTGCAGTTCCCCAAACAACAATATGGGTTTGGTCCCAATAACCATTTTTAACAGGTCATCAGATAGATCAGTCAGAGTCTCTGGCTCATCGATAGAAAAATAAATGCAAAAATAAAAAACAAAATTGGGTCCAATCAGGGATTCTTGGGAATGATGCAAGGCACCCTTATGCATTGGGTACTGTCCAGCTTTTTTGAGACCATGTCTTTTGTCAGAACCTACTTTTCCCTTACGGGACCACTCTCCAAGACCTTATCAAATCACACCAAGGTCATAGGCTCCAACTGAGTTTCCTTCGCCCCTGACTCTGAAACACAGCTAATCCCAGGCCATAGTTCCACCTCAGTTCAGTCTGGCTTGGGCCTTGGCTCCCGTCCCTGGGCTCTGTCATGGTACTGTGTATAAGCCCAGTATGTGCCCCAGTTCCAATAACTACATCAATGCTTTATCCACCGCCTGATTTTCTGTTTTAGCTCCTGGCCTGATGCTCCAGGTCTGGGTCCCTGTATCCCCCAGTCCATTCAGAGATTTGTGTGATCACTGGTCCTAAGACTTCCTACTGCTCACTGACAGATTCCCAGGGCCACCTGCCGCCTGCATCTGCACCTATTGTCTATTACCAGACAGTTCTCCTTCCCACAGAGGGGAAAGAACAGATGGAATATTCTTAACAGAGTGGTGTAAAGAGAAAACAACAGACAAACTGCTATAGAGAATCAGAGTTAAACTCCTTTATTAGGACAGGGAAGTTGCTAAAGACGGGGAGCCAAGGAAATGGAGACGTTACCTTTATCAGTCAGGATGGCTGTTGTCATTGGCCTGGCAGAGCCTGGTGGCCAAGAACTTGTATTCTGGAGTCAGAGCTGATGAGCATCCCCGCCCACCACTCACTAACATGTAAGAGAGGATATATATTTTATGTCTCAGCCTCAGTTTCCCCGTCTGTGAAACAGAAGCATTAATTCCCTCACAGAATGACTATTGTCCTTGCTCGGATGAAAAGAGGTATTACATGGAAAGTCTGTTGCAGCCGTTTCTTAAGCACAAGACTGATATACAGTAAATACTCAATGAATATTAGTATGTAATTCTAGAGGAAAAGATACATGTAAGGTAGTTTGTGTCTGGGGAGAAGGAATATGTTACATACTTAGAATAAAAACCTAGGCTTGAACAGCCACTTTGTCAAAGATCCGTAAGTTCAGAAAATGAAAAAGCAATGGGAATCAGTGAGGTGAAAACCAGAGCAGAAATGTGAGTCCAGAACAGAAAGAACACTGGAATGGCAGCCTTGGGGGTGGGGGTTTTAGGAAAGGTTGATGAGAAGGTGATGGTGGAAAACTGGCAGTGAATCAGAAAGGTCGCAGAGAGAAGAAGTGGGACCCTGGTCATGCTCTAGGGAATGCATGCACCACACAGTGCCCCAAGGCAACAGAGAAAGCTATTAGAGAAAAGTAAAGGGAAATAGAAGAACCTGGCACATTTTATTAGAAGGACAGTGAATGGAGGAAGGTATAACAAGGTACTCGGAGCGACTCGGAGAGGAAGAACAGTAGGGAGGTCCATAGAGGGAGAGGTAAAGAAGCAGTCAGCTGTGACAGAGAGAAGAGGCAATGAAGAAACATAATAATATATAACGCTAGTTCAAAACAACAGCTGGGAATAGGGAATTGATAGTGAAGCAATAAATACCAGCAATGAGGGAGCTAAATACCATTAAAATGCACAATAGTTAATAACAATGAAGCTGAAGTCTGGAAGCAATTAATAAATTAATAAACAATAACAAAGTACAAAATGCATAAAGAAAAAAGTGAGGTTATAAATATGACCCTTTGGTAAGAGGAGAACAAGGGGTTCACTGGAGGAGAGAGGGGGGAGGATGATTCAGCTGGATTGCAGAACTACGTGCTCCAGGTTCTAAGCAGCTAACAGACAAGAGAGGACTGATTCTATCCGCCTACGAGCACTGGGTGGAAAAGCCACCTGCAGAGAGCGTTGCATTCATCTCCTGATGAAGCCGTCATCCCCAGAGCTTCTCATCTACCATCATCATAAATAAAAATGCTCTCAGGGACTGACTGCCTAGATTGTGCCATTAATGGTGCACAAATATGCCAGGCTTCCTACTAGCAGTAGTGTTTGCAAGTAACTACTAGAAATTGTCCTAAATGTAAGTCCTGGACCAGATCAGAGACCCCATTCTTAGGCTCAACTTCTGCTCAACCCCTCAGTTCGACTATGAACCTCAACACATCTTTTTGAGCCATTCTGGGAGTCTCCGGAAGTTCTGAGAATCAGTAGGAATCCCCCAGCTCAGGTGGGGGATCCTCAATGACCACATGGACCCCATCAGTTGTAACCTCAACCACAGACCTGAACGTCTCGGTCATTAGGGGAGCCCCTCACCTTTGGGACCACAAGCACCCCTGTGGTTTGCTTTCAGGACCTCTCCTTTTCTAACATAATTATGGTACTTGGGAGCTACATTTCTTTTCCAAAGCAAAGGTCAAGTATTCTTTACTCTTGGTTCAGAGAATATTCTCTACTCCAGGAAGCACCTATAAAATAAAAAGTAAAGAACAGTAACAACGACAGAAAGATGAGGACCTGTTTTGTTCCCACAAACTAGGTTGGGCAAAACTACCATGCAGGATGGACAAGGGAAAAAATGATAAGCTGGTTTGGCTAGATTAAATAGGACAGTTCCCCACCCTTTTTTTTAACAGGTCTATCCCTTCCCCATTTCGGGGTGACTTCAGCTTATTATCCCCGTGGTATTTCCCAGCAGCAAGGATAATTTTCCGGAGGTATTTTCCAAAGGCAAGGACAATTTCTCGCCCTTCGTTGTCTGCCACACAGCATCCCCTGTTTGTTTTTCCACATTGTTCCCCACCCCCCACCCCCATTTCCTTTTGTGCCTAGCATCTCCTATTTCATCAGGACTCAACAGCTGACACTACGGCCCTGGCTGTAGCATGAACTTAGCAACCAAAAACACCCTCAATTGGATGGAGAGTTCCTGAGCATCCACATTTCACTTCAATGATAAGAATAAGAAAAAAAAGAAAACCAGACCCAGAAGAGAAACAGCTGATACATATTACAGATAATTCCAGGGTCTGTAGGGAAAGACTATAAGGAAGAAGACAGAAGAAAAGAGCAATTGAAGGAATAATTGAGATTTTCCGTAGACTAGGATACTAAAGATATCAAGATGATATTACTTTTATATTTGTATAAAAATGTGAATGATCAGCCATACACAATTGGAACTTAAATATGTTTAATGTATTCAAATCAAGTAATTCTTACCTTTATTGTATAGATGCAAAATGTATAAAGGTAGTATCAACTGCGTTCAGTGGCAATAAATGTGAAAGAATAGTTTCCTTGAACCTACTACTGCAAACATAGCCCTCTCTCTTAAAGAACTATCCTGAATAGCAGGGAAAGTCCAAGGGTGTAAGTGAAACTCAACAGTTCTGACTTCAGTAAGTTTCTGGTGAGTAAAAGCTTCAGCTCTACAGAGCAGAGGCCAAGCTTTGTTCTAGGTGCAGCACATTGCATTTGTTCCTTAGGATTAATCTCTGCACATTGACCATGCCTTACCGGTGATCATAAAAATTAACATCGATTCTGGAGACAGTTCATAGACAGATGGGGGTGACCTTTTCACTTCAGGATCTAAATTATTTGCTATTGGATAAACAATTTGTTTTTACTGGGTTGGACATGAATTAAATTGATTCCAACTACTGTAAGTTTGATACAATTGATACACTATTGTATTGTCTTTTATTGTTAGGTTGCTTGCATGTATTTAAGGATTTGTATATAGGTATAAAGAAGCCTGTTTCCTGATTTTTTTTCCATGACAAAGAAAGCTATCATGAACAAGTTCACAATGAAATCTGCCCTTAATTGAAAGAAAAATAGTAAAAGAAGAAAAAACACAGAAGGGTGGTTGTCACTCTCATCAACAAATTTAATAATGGCCTTCTGTGCTCTGCTCTATTCTATTTGGAGGGGGGTTATTTAACAACAATGACAACAAAGTGTATCCCCTCAGTATGGGCTAAATGACTGTGGGGTCACACCATTAAATATTCAGATCCATATCATATTCTAAGAGTGCAACCTTCTGGGTCATTACATAATATGTAGATGAACTATCCATGCGGTCACATGGGGAAAAAAAGCAGCAGAATGCCATTACAACATGGTTGATTCTTCTTCAGATTCTACAACTATTCAAACATTTTTGGCCCTGGAAGAGGTGAAGTCTGAAGGCTTGGGGGCTAGATCTACTACTGCCACTGAGTTGTTTTGTAATCTAAACAAATCACATTCTAGCTCCAACTCTTGAGTCCCCAGCTGTGGGTTATGAACAATTGGGCTTGCCCTTCCTACCTCATGAGGCCATAAAGGAGAAAGTACACTGAAAACACTCTACAAGCACAAGATGCCTTTATGGTGACTATTAATTAGCCACAGGACAGCAATGTTGGAAAAGAATGCGAGGTCATCTAGTCTAGGCCTCTTCACAATAAATCCTCTGAGCCCTGAATCCAAGTTCAAACAGGTAGTCAGTAATGAGCTAAGATGAGCACCCAGGTTTCCTGGTTCCCCTGTCAGCCCTCTGCACCATGCTAGTCACTTGCCTAAGTCTTGGTTGTCTTCTTTTTGGCATTACAAAACAATCAATCTATAATATCAGTGTTACATTGTCTTTCAACATCGGTATTAAAAAGAATTCCATTAAACCAGTCGAAATATGTCACTGGTATTTTTTCATAATAAATAGCTGGTACTTTAGAATCCCAAAAATGTCAATTTCAAGTACTCAGATTGTCCCTATTTAAGCTCAAAATGCAAAATATTAGCAAATACTTGTTGAGCACTTAAGAGTGTGCCCGTGGGAATGCGAGCTGGTATAGCCACTCTGGAAAACAGTATGGAGGTTCCTCAAAAAACTAAAAATAGAACTACCCTATGACCCAGCAATTGCACTACTAGGCATTTATCCACGGGATATAGGTGTGCTGTTTCGAAGGGACACATGCACCCCCATGTTTATAGCAGCACTATCAACAATAGCCAAAGTATGGAAAGACCCCAAATGTCCATTGACGGACGAATGGATAAAGAAGATGTGGTATATATATACATATACAATGGAGTATTACTCGGCAATCAAAAAGAATGCAATCTTGCCATCTGCAACTACGTGGATGGAACTGGAAGGTATTATGCTAAGTGAAATTAGTCAGTCAGAGAAAGACAAAAATCATATGACTTCACTCATATGAGGACTTTAAGAGACAGAACAGATGGACATAAGGGAAGGGAAACAAACATAATATAAAAACAGGGAGGGGGACAAAGCAGAAGAGACTCATAAATATGGAGAACAAACTGAGGGTTGCTGGAGTGGTTGTGGGAGGGCGGATGGGCTAAATGGGTAAGGGGCACTAAGGAATCTACTCCTGAAATCACTGTTGCACTATATGCTAACTAATTTGGATGTAAATTTTTAAAAATAAAAAATAAAACAACCTAAAAAAAAAAAAAGAGAGAGAGAGAGAGTGCCGGCTTTGCTAAGGGTTTTCCATTATCCTATGTAGTTTCTACAATAACCCTAGAAAGATCCCATTGTTTTTAATCCTTCTTTTAAAAAGGAAAAGTCCAGGGGTACCTGGGTGGCTCAGTCGGTTAAGTGACCAACTTCAGCTCAGGTCATGATCTCTCAGTCTTGAGATCAAGTCTCACATTGGGCCCCATGCTAGGCATGGAGCCTGCTTGGGATTCTCTCTCTCTCCCTCTTTCTCTTCCCCTCCCCTGTTTGTGCCCCCACACACTCTCTCTTTCAAAATAAATAAATAAACATTAAAAAAAAACAAAGATGCCAAAAATTCTTATCTGTCTAGAGTGTAATCAGTCTTAAATTGGGAATAAAAAAGATTTGGGAGACTTTCAATCTCACTTGGCTGTTCACTTCCTCCTTGGCACCTCATTCCTTAGCTGTGCTGTTTACATCCTATGGTTCACAGGGAAAGAGAAAATGAGAGTTCTTTTGGAGACTGCCTCCCTGTTTCAGAAGAAAGGGGCTGGAAATACACAACAGAAATAATGAAAGATATATTTCCACTACATCCAAAACCTGATTATGAGGCTTTTTTTTTTTTTGGCATAGACAAAAATCTCAAAATTTAAATTAAAAAAATGAAGCTTTACTAGTGTTTAACATATCATGTAGGAGTAACACTTATGTATAATTTATAAATTAACATGCATGTGTCAAGGGTCCATGCTTGCAAACTTTTCTTTCATATATGTACACATTTAAAAATTTAATAAAAACCTCAGAGACCACTAGCTTAGTCCATGGCACTGTACGAAACAGTAACCCTTTTACATCTAAGGGCATAGACTTGTGGTCAGACAGTCCCAGTTCAAACCCAGTCTATGCTCTTTAAGTCACTTGCTTAAGTATACTGGTCAGCACCCAATCAGGAAAAGACCAGGTAGTTCAATCGAGGGAATTTAATTTGGGGAATGAGGGGCAAAGGTGTTGGAAGGGCTGAAAAGCTCAAGAGGAAATAGTAAGGCAACCCGAAGATTTGCAGCATCAGGAATTTGCTCCTTCTGTTAGGTATTGAGGAACAAAGGAGGAGAGGGTGTTAAGAGAGACTAGGATCCAGAGGGAGTGAGGACCCGAAAGGCGGGGCGGGGGGGCTGTCCAGCAAGAGCCCAGGCGGGAAAGAATATACCACTTAAGGGGCTGGGAGGGACTTGCCCCTCCCTGCTGCCCTCTAGTGTCCTGCCGGTGTCTACTGGTGGCTAAACCCAACCAGAAGCCTGTGGCCAAAGAGCCTGGAAGCTTAGTTTAGAGGGATAAGCCTCCTTACTAAACCACATAGAGCTAGGGCAGGGTGAGGAACAAATATATGGTCCTCTCCTCTACAAAGAATTGTTTTAACGTTTATTTATTTTTGGGAGACAGAGAGAGACAGAGAGAGAGCCAGCATGGATGGGGGGAGGGGTAGAGAGAGAGGGAGACACAGAATCTGAAGGCGGCTCCAGGGTCTGAGCTGTCAGCACAGAGCTCCACAAGGTGCCTGAACCCACTATTGGAGTTAGGCAACCATCACCACTAATTTAGAACATTTTCAACACCCTAAAACGAAACCCATACCCTTTAGCAGTCAGTCGCCATCCTCCCCAGACTCTGGCAACTACTAATCTACTTTCTGTTTCTATGGATTTGACTATGCTGAACATTTCATATAATGAAAACACAATATGTGGACTTTGCTGATTGCTTCTTTCGCTCAGCATAATGTTTTCAAGGTTCATCCATGCCATAGTACACATAGATACTTTACTCCCTTTTGTGGCCAAATAATATTCCACTGGGTGGACAGACCAAATTTTATCCATTCATCAGTTGATGGACATGAGGTTCTTCCCACGTTTTAGTTCTTGTAAATAGTGTTGCCATCAATGTTCAAATATGAGTTTTTGTGTGGATGTATGTTTGCATTTCTCTTGAGCATAGGAGCAGAATTTTTAGGTCATATGGCAACTTTATGTTTAACATTCTAAAGAGGGGCCAAACTATTTTCCAGAGTGGCCGCACCATTTCACATTCCCACTAGCAGAAACAGCTGAAGGTTCCAATATATTCACATCCCTCTAATGCTTTTTATTATCTGTCTTTTTTATTTCAGTCATCCTGGTAAATGTAAAGTGGTATCTCATTGTGGTTTTGATTTGCATTTCCCTAATTATTCAACCTTTTTAACAGCTAAATAGTTATTTGATTAACATTAATATCATAATGTATTCATATAAATTAAATATTAATAATTATTTTCAGTGAATGAAACATGAAAGATGGCCAATTTCATTTGCACACAGAAGAGCATTCCGGTGCTCTGAAAAAATGCATAAAAATGCAATGTAACAGCTAAAAAACCATTTCATGTAGAACTGTAACTGTACCAAGATATTTTCTGATTTCCCTTTTGATTTCTTCTTTGACACTGGTTGTTCAGGACTGTGCTATTTAATTTCTACATATTTGCAGATTTTCCAGTTTTCTTCTTGTTGCTGATTTCTAGTTTCATACCAGTGTGGTT